>NC_090442.1:565114088-565434012 GCF_031143425.1 Pleurodeles waltl
ACGGTAATACACTGAAAACACTTCAAAATGGACACCAAACCAGTTTAGAAAAATAGGCAATATTATCTAAATCAAACAAGATGAAAACAACAAAAATCAAACATACACAATTCAAGATATGAATGTTCAAAAGAATAGATTCTTACTCAATAGAAAACAATGGTACCTGGTTTGCATAAAAAATAAAGCCACTCGGGTGAGTGTGCATCAGAACAGTCAGCGATGTGTCGATTTCTTACTCGCAAGTGAGGCCATAAACCATTTCTTCTCTGGTTGGGTAGCTCTCCTGCAAGAGAGCAATGTGTTGATTTCCAGACGTGGCACCTCAGATCCGTGCAGGTTCATGATGACTTTGATGCCCAGCAGAAATGCATGAGAAATCCTGGTCTCACTATGATGGAAAACCATGCTGCATGGGGTTTGCATTGCTTTAAGTAGCGCAAGCGGGTGTTATGTTGTTTCACCAGCAGTGATGTAGGTGATGCGTTGAAATCAGCTGAGAGGCGCATCGCTTTTCAGCCGCATTGCAGGTGGCGTGTTGTAATTTTCCCCGCACAGGGTTCCCTGTGCATGGATTTTAGTGCTTGTTCTACCAGCTTCACCTTTCAAGGGCCCAGGGACTGGATAGGGCACCACTTGGGACGTCAGGAGTCTCAGCAGAGAGTCCAGGTGCTGGCAGAGGAAGTCTTTGATGGCCCTGAGGCTACAAAACAGGAGGCAAGCTCAGTCCACACTCTTGGAGATTCTTCACAAGCAGGAATATACCACAAAGTCCAGTCTTTCTCCCCTTCCTCAGGCAGAAGCAGCAACTGCAGGATGGCCCAACATTGCACAGTCACAGGCAGGGGCAGCACTTTACCTCAGCTCTTCTCCTTGGCAGAGGTTCCTCCCGGTTCCAGAAGTAAATCTAAACATTTTGGGTTTTGGTTCCACTACTTATACCCCTTTCTGCCTTTGAAGTAGGCCAACTTCAAAGGAAAGTCTCTGTTGTTCACAAGATCCTGCCTTGCCCAGGCCTGGCCCCAGACACACACCAGGGGGGTTGGAGACAGCATTGTGTGAGGACAGGCACTGCCCATTCAGGTGTAAGTGACCACTCCTCCCTCCACTCTAGCCCAAATGGCCCATCAGGATATGTAGGCTATACCCCAGTTCCCTTTGTGTCACTGTCTAGTGGAAATTCACAAACAGCCCAACTGTCTGGGTTTAAGCAAGAAAATGCCCACTTTCTAAAAGTGGCATTTTCAAACAGACAATTCAAAAAACAACTTCACTAAATGGTGTATTTTTTAATTGTGAGTTCAGAGACCCCAAACTCCACATCTCTATCTGCTTCTGAAGGGAAACTGACCTTTAAGGATATTTAAAGGCAGCCCCCATGTTAACCTAAAAGAGACAGTGAAACCAAATGTGGCAGTATTCCAATGTTAGGACATGGAAAACACATCAGTACATGTCCCACCTGTAATATACACTGAACCCTGTCCATGAGGCTACTTAGGGCCTACCTTAGGGGTTCCGTACATGATTAAAAAGGGAAGGTTTGAGCCTGGCAAGTGGGTACACTTACCAGGTTGATATGGCAGGTTAAATCTGCAAATACAGATACTGCAGTAGCAGGTCTAAGCCATGTTTACAGAGCTACTTACGTGGGTGGCACAACTAGTGCTGCAGCCCACTAGTAGCATTTGATTTACAGGCCATAGAGAACTCTAAAGCACTTTACTAGGGACTTACTAGTAAATCAAATATGCCAATCATAGAAAAGCCAATTATACATATAATTTACACAGGGAGCACTTGCTTTTTAGCACTGGTCAGCAGTGGTAAAGTGCCCAGAGTCCAGCACACAGTCAAAACAGGGGAAGCAGAGGCAAAAAAGACAGGGGAGATCACACTAAGAATGCTAGGTCTAACAACTAGCCGCACCTTGAGAGTGGGCTAGAAGGTCAGCACAGCCGAGGGAGGGTTCTGCCATCTTGGAAGACCCCGAGAATAGTGGGTTCTGGGTAGAAAAGTGACTTACTTCCACAGGAAGTCATCACTTCAGGGGTGGATTAGCTGCAGCGACTATTAGCCCATTGGCCACTGTACCTCACACCCTTAAACACCCCCTAAACCAGCATTTAAGGGGAACCCATGATACCATAACTTAGTTCTTGCCTGGAAAAGAGGAAAGAAGCACAAAGAGACATCTGCACCAACAACGACCTGGACTGCAGCCCAGCACAAAGAAGAGGACACAGAGTGACCGAATGACACAAGTAGTATAACCATGTGCCCAACATGTGCCTGTGGTGATGATTCATTGGTCCCAGCAAGAGAGACCCCGGTGGAGACCGAGAATCCAAGGAGGACTCCCCTGACTGGTGGTACCAGTTCCCTGTAAACTGCAGGAGTAAAGGTGGGCTAAGATCAAAGAACTGCAACCCAACAGGCTTTGTGTGTATGAGCCTAAAAAAACTCAGTGCCCAGCATCTAATGAGTGGGAGTAAGGTCCATGCTAAATTCAAGCCTCTACTTCCTGCCAAATGACCTCCAGCCACCAGAAAGACCGTGGACCACCCTTGCTTCTACCAAGGCGTGTCTATCACCTACCCTGAAACCGACAGCCACACGATGTTCATCGACTCCAGGGCACCTCCCCAGCATAGAGACTGACATTGGCAGCAACCCCTCTCCTGTGGGTTTGCAGCCTGAAGGAAGAAACTTCATCTGGAGCAGCAAGCCATCTTTGGCATGACCAACCCAGTGATTGACAGCTACAAACCACCTCTGCACCCGGAGTCACCGAATGAGGTGCTGAAGATTCAACTGCCGATTTCTGCTCCTGGCAGCCCAACGACCTCTACAGCTGAAGAGTAGAGTGTGAGTCCACCCCAAAGTCCAGTTTTGCTGCAGAGTGCAAAATGCACTAGCCACTGCAGACCGTTCAGCAACAAGGACAGCCAAGTCATCTCTGCAACTGTTCTCCCTGGGCAAGGTAACAAAAGTCTGGCTGTTGAATCTTGGTCTAGGTCCTGGCAGAACCTTGAGTTCCTGTGGATTCATCAGAACTCACCCTATAAGTGCCTAAGTGCACACTGCTATTTTCACCATTGACTTCAGTGGAAGCCCTTTAAATCTACAAAGTACTGCATTTTCTAAAGACTTAGAAGTTCACAACTCCGGTTGTACAAAAACTACAAAGTTCATTGTGGTGTCTAAATTAACATTAAAATCAAATCTATTTTTCTACATTAGTGTCCGATTTCTATCAAGTCATGTCATTTACTTATCGTCCATGTTGGTAATGTGAAATGCTTTACACAAGTTCCTCTAAGTAGCCTAACTGTTCCATGCCATACTACCAGGACTGAGCTAAGCTTTACTGAGAGTGAATCAGAGGTCCCCTACTGGGTATTATGTTGGTATTCCATGGTAAGACTACCTACTCATAACATATAATATTGTCACCTTGCTACATTAGGTGTTACAGTGGTGCAGATCTTGAACTTGTGTTTCACCTTTATGCAGAGAGATAAATATATGATTGAGTACACAAGAAATCCTCAGTTGACTTTTAGACTCAAAAAGTATTTTTTAGATTTTTTTCTAAAAAGAAGAGCATTTCGAATTGCTAGGGCCCTGTGTTACATCCCCATTCCAATTGCCCATAAACGTTTGCAAAATAATTCTTAAAGAATCTAAGGTTGTTAGCTAAAAGAGTTTCAAAAAGTTTAAAAGGTTCCCAACTCCCTAGATAAAGCAGTGCACAATGGAGAGGATCCTGAGTCTCAATCAGCCCATTCTACCCACCCTCAAGATCAATGATATGAGGGCAATGTGCAAAGATAGAGATATTAGCTTTAAAGCTACTGCCAGGAGAGGAGACCCTGTAGAGGCCCTCACCTCCTTTGAAGAGGAAAGAAATAGAGAAGAGGCATCCTTCTCAGAACCAGAGACTGTGAGAGAGAAGGAGGAGGCCTTAGTCCCAATAAATGAAGGGGAAGGTAGAGAGGACCTTGAACTTCTATCCTTCCCCAGACCTTCCTCTCAGGTTGGAAGTGTCCCAAGTAAGTCTAGTCATCTCTCCCCCCCCCACTGGAAGAAGGAGTAGAATCATTGATGACAAGCTTCAGCAACTCTCCCTGGAGAAAAAGAGGCTTGAACCTCAGGAGAGGAGACTAGCCTTAGAAAAAAAGAGGGTTATATTGGGACTAGTTCCCAGAGATGGAGGCAGAAAAGAGTGTAAGGAAAGTATAGGTTCTTGTAACACTAAGGTCCCCAAAGGGATTGTCCCAGCATACAGTGCAGAAGATGACATAAATAAATGGTTTGCAGCATTTGAGAGATGTTGCAGAGTAAGGAAGGTTCATCCACAGCACTGGAGATCTCTACTTTGGGGGTTATTCCCAGCTAAGGGCAGAGATAGACTTCTGAACCTACCTGAGGAAGTGATTGAGTAGTATCCACACATGAAAGAGAACCTCATTGAAGGGTTTCGACTCACCACAGAGGAGTACAGAGTCAAGTTTAGGGTAGGCCTAGGCGTAAAACTCCTCTCCGCTGGCAGAGTTTGCAGAATTTGGGCACTTTAATTTGATTTTAAAAAGTATAGTGATGGGTGGCCTGGAGTTTAGGTATGGGCCTACTTATGATTTATTTTGCATTTCAGTGATTTTTCACCTTTTGTACAGAAAAACGGTTGCACAGCTCAGTACCTTTTCTACATGTTTGTATCATTTGCAAAACTGTTTTAATATGTGACCTGGATTTCCAAAGGGCCATTTATGCCAGTCGGCCCAGGCCAGTACTTGTAGTCATCAGGGCATAAAATAAATGTTTAAGTAGTGTCTGCTTTTAAAACTTAATTTAGAGCAAGGTTGGCATTGGATCAAATTTAAAATGTTGGCTATTACTTGTATTTGAATTTGTTTTGCAAAAAGTACATATATTTTGGGGTAATAATATTTGATGGCATAGGAGGATGTTGTTTGACCA
The DNA here is from genome assembly GCF_031143425.1 of Pleurodeles waltl. Lineage (NCBI taxonomy): Eukaryota > Metazoa > Chordata > Amphibia > Caudata > Salamandridae > Pleurodeles > Pleurodeles waltl. The sequence goes on from NC_090442.1 coordinate 565,119,072, forward strand.
TGTGGCTGGCAGTCATTTTTTTCATGCAGCCAGTGTCCCTTTGCCATAGGCTTGCATGTGTTCTTTGTTCTCCTTGCTCCTTGTTGTTGTTGTTTGATTATGTGGGTGGCTGATAGCCAGTTTATACATGCAGCCAGTGTCCCTTTGCCATAGACTTGCATGTGTTCTTTCTTCTCCAAGCTTCCTCCAAGCTCCTTGTTGTTGTTGTTGTTTGACTATGTGGCTGGCTGAGAGCATACACTATGCAGCCAGTATGTCTTTGACATAGGCTTACACACAAATCATTAATTACTGATCATTTGTTTTTTAAGTATTTTTGTTTGTTTTATTTTCTATTTTATTTTTTACATTTTTATTTTTAATCTTTAATTTCAATTTAACGTTTATGCCATTTTTGTTTCATTTTTTTATTTTAATTTCTTTTTCAATTTTCAAATTTTTTAAAATTTTTTTATTTTTCTATATTTGTAATTTTTTAACGTGTTTGTTTTTTGTCTTTTTTAATTTACATTTTTTTGAATTTTTTAAAATATTTGTTCATTTTTTTTTTTAAATCTGCGTTTTGGCTCAATCCATCCACCCGATACATTCCATTCCTCCATCCACCAAAGACACATAGCTGCACTATAGCATCCAGTTTCTTCGGTGTAATTCCATTTCCTCTAAGACACCCTTGCTGTGGAGCACTCAGGCAAATCAACAGCATGCTTCATTTTGTTAGTGATTATTCCATTTCCCACTCGACTACCTTGCTGCCATAGGTTATTTTATTTAAATGATTATTCCATTTACCAGTGCACCTCCCTCGGACTACCCCAGGTGTCTCCTAAAACAGATGGAGATAAAGCACAGAGCTAGATCTGCCTGTTGTGCTGTCTGATTTGAAATACAATTATTTAATGGTGTGGTGGCGTGGTTTGCCTTTGTAATGTTTGATTAAATACTAGGGCCCATATTTAAGATTAAGAAACAATGATGCTAATGCTGCAAAAGTGGCTTTAGAGCGTTTTGCAGCAAGTATTTTGACGTAAAACGGGTTAGTGCCATATTTAATAGCATTAGCATAAAAAAAATGTGAGAGCAAGAAAAAAAAATTGGGAAGACAAGGTGGAGAATACAGGCCAAGAGAGACCCCAGGGAGGATCCAGCAAAGTCACAGGAGAAGGAGAAGAGGAAGCGGAAGTGTCACTTTAGTGAGGAGGAGAATTACATTTTGGTCAGAGAGGTGACGGAGTATCAACACCAGCTCTTCATCACTCCAAATTGCCAATAGGCAGGATAGAGGCTATATGGCAGGCAATAGTAGATGAAGTTAGCAGTGTGAAGAGGACTGTCACTGATTGCAAGAAGCTCTGGCACAATTGGAAGCACAGAACTAAGGAAGAACTGGCAAGGAACCGAAAGGCAGCACTGCAGACTAAAGGTGGAAGTCCTGCATCGCAGGAGGACCAGGATGAGGTGGAAGAGATGGTGGCAGTAGTCATCCTGGAGGAGCTGGCCACTGGAAATGCAGGCCAGGACAGCTCAGACTACCGAGAACTACCACCAATGCAGGGTTAGTTTGCAGGGGAGGGACTATCTGGAATCTCACAAATGGCAGAAGGGGGAAGCACATAGGACACACTGAACGCATTGGGACACAAAGGGCCAGAATCCAAAGGCCCCATTACCAACGAGCCTCACTTTTAGTGATGATCTGGTGGTGCTATGCACTCCAACGTATACACAGATTGGTCTTAAGCCACCTACTGTGGCTTAAAACCACCTTGTAAATATGGCCCCTACACATGCAGCACTTTGCCTGGAAGGGGCATGCAATCAGTGTGGGTGTGGCTGTGCCACAGCAACACCCATGCATTTTGTTGTTCCCTGAGATCCTAGACAACATGTTCACCAGAGACTGTGACTAAAGTCAACACCACCCAGGGGTGGTGTCAGGATGGCACAAGACAAAATGCTTTCCATCCTTCTTGTGTTATTGCCCTTCTCATGTGTGCTGCATCCTGTAGCACACATAGAAATGCTACCTTTCCATAATAGATTGTTTATGTGCAGGAAGGGACACATTCCTGCATGTAAAGAATCTATTCCCTCAACACAGCCACCCTTGCACTAGGGTGCAAGGATGCCTGCTTTGGTGCAGGGAGAACAAATCTGCACAGGTGCTGGGGGAAACGCAGGGTAGTATCATATTCCAGAAAAAAACAGCACATCCCTGCATTTCAAAAGTGGTGCAGCATGGTGCAACTATTATTGCTGCACCGAGCTGTGCCACTAAAGAATAAATCAAGGCCTCAGTGTGCAACATGTGAAATGCAACCCACACAGGGTGGACCATCAACAACTCTCACACACCTCTATGCACCATTTGAGAATGAGCACAAAAGTGAGCTTCTACAACAAATGGGGTATGTCTGTGATCATCATTTGTGCTGCTGTACAAGTTGCTTCAATTTCACCATGTAACAAGGTTGACTGTGTTATGTGAATGGTTGGTGTTATGCATAAAGGGACACCTTCATGCAGAAGAACAGGCACAAATGTAATCAATGTTGCTCTATGGGCACAATGTCACTAGCCCGTAATGCAACTGTACCATCATACAAATAGTTGTCCATGTAGATCCAAACTGCCAGTTTCCCTTGTGCCACCTTAACAAAATCTCAAAATGCATGCATTGATCCACATTGTACATTCTTACACCAACATATGCCTGTGGCAGATATGGTGTGTGCAAGGAAATGCCCTTAATGTAGGGAGAGACGGACTAATGGGGCTGACAATCCATAATGGTTGCACTGTGCCATTCAATTAGCACATATGTTCGGCCTGCTAAAGGCAGATGACAAAGTAACACAAGCAGTGTAAGCAATTGACCTCCCTGTGCTCTGCTGCACTAGTGCCATCATTCATGGTGCCAATGCAATAAAAAAGCACCAAAAGAGTGACAAGACTCATTACGCTTTACTCATTACATAGGAAGGTAAATGACGTGCTACCATGGTGTCAGTGGGTAGAGCAAGAGTCCTGCAAGGATTATGGTGGTGTGGGATCAATGTACAAAATACCATTCCCCATGTGTGATGCACAATGCAACATATAAATACAACCTGGGGTCTGTAACATGTCACTGAGCCTCCAGTAGCAAGTAAATGATGAGCCATGTCAACAGCCACTACAGTCAAAGATTGACATTGTAAAATCTCGTTGCAGAGGATGATGCCTTACCTCCTGCCAACCTGCCTGTCCTGGATTTTACAGATGACATGGATGACCAGCTGTCGACCATCAATAAAGTGACTCTCCAGGATATCCTAGGTTTCCTCCAAACACCACCTCCAGTCACAGTGAGGACACACAGCATTGCAGGGTCTCTACATGAACCACCCAACTACCAACACACAGCACCAACCAGTCCTGACACAGCCCTGGACTCATAGGACCCAGATATCACCTTTCAGACGACAGTGGTAGGAGTCCAGCGGGAGCTGGCCAAGCAGGTGTGGGTAGGGATGGAGACTATGGCAGGCCTAGAGGGAGTGCATCCTCAATCTCAGCCCAAATGAGGACAACTCAGCTGACATCAGAGGCATCCACTCCAAGCTACGTGGTCTCCAGCAGTCCCTGGCCAGCATGCCTGCTGTCATGAGGCAGAGGCTTCAACATTTGCCCTCCCAAAGTGGTGGCAGCATGATAGATAACATACTGGGGGCGATTGAAAATACCCGGGAGTCCTTACATTAGGAAGTGGCCTCCCTCAGTGAAAACATGGCTGCCTACCACCGTGATGTAGATGCAGTGGTGAGAAATATACAGTGACGCCTTATGTGTTCCCAGAAATGGCAGCTGCCAGGACCTTTGATTCCACATCTCTATCCCCTGACATGTGTGTCACCCCCTCAACTTCAACAACAGCACCACCCATGGCACAGGAGGCACCACACATAGAGGATGAAGATGTGGAAAGAACAACATTCACACGGAAAACCACCCAGTAGCATCAGTCTGGCCCACATGGACAGTATCTCCTTAGTTCTGTGCTTAAGAACATGTCAGTGTTGTGACAGCTGGCAATGTGTCCTCTTCACTCAACCACTGTTGGCTTATCTGCTATAGACTGTCATTATCTCAATTCCTATCTATTGTCAATTTGGACATCTCTTCACTAATGCACACTTCTCCAACCCATGTCTCATGACATGTCCCTCATTCTTGGACTCTGAATGTCCAACAAATGGCTCAGGATCACTCATGGGGTGTATGACCTGGACATTGTATTGCACTGAAAAATACGCTTGCGTATGTAGAGAAATCTCCATATTCACATGTATCATGTAAACTTTTATAGTGATCCATCAACTCATCTAAATGTATGCATTGTGTAAAGCTAAGTCAATGAGAACAGAACATAATTACATGTGTGGCTTACTGTCAAACACACAACAATACACTAGGACTCTAACATGAAAAAGGTGATTGATGGTGTTGTGGGCTACAACCAACTTATAGAGCCTGAAAAGCATGTATTCAACAGATATCCATGCAAGTTGACATATGGCATGTATGGGTCAGAACCAAGAATCTGAAAATGTCTCTGATGATAGCACCAGTACAAATAATATGTGTGGAACAGAAGAGGCAAATTTGATCAATGATGGGCAGCTGTCAGTGTGCCAGGATACATACCCCAAATAAGTTTAAGTAATATGTGCCACACTTTACAAGATTATTTCTGACAGACCTCAGCGATGACAGTTGAAGTTCCATACTTACTGGTCAAAGATTCCATATACACACACAAAGTGAATGTCAGGAACTGAGGATGACAAATGTTTTGAGTAGCTGATGTCATATTGCAGCCAATCTGAGAGCTCCTTGGTCATAGGGGATACACATAGTCATACATGTAAATGAATACAGAAAACATACCCTAAGGCATTCCTCTAACTTGGACCGTGCAAACATGAGAACACCCAGACACTCAATCAACATGGACACCTAATTGTCTGAAACTAACAAGATTTATTGAAACCTTAAAACAACACCTTATTAAAACATAACCTAGACACTATCCTATACTAAACTAACCTACACTAACTTATCTAAACAGAATCCTACAGCTATCTAATCTATCCTAATTTGAATTTATCTTAAACATTTAATGCCACACACTAAACATTGTTCCCCCATCCTCCTTAAGAGACAAGATACGAGTAGGACAACATTAAATAAAGGTACATATATACTAACTTGACCTATATCCTAATCGAATATATATTTTTTGTAAATTGTTTTAATGGATGTTTTTGGGTTTTCTTGTTTTTTTTTCTTCACTTTTTACAAACATAGAGCCCCATACATAACCCCCACCCAACCGCCCAAACAAAAAACAATACTAAACCCACACGCAAATATAGTTACTCTATCCTACAACTAACCTAATCTATTTAGCTAACCTATCGGTACCCACCTAAAACCCACTAAAACTGATAACAATATACAAAGGGAGAGGGGTGTGCATTAACATGGTAAAAGCTTCTTCAGTTTTTTTTGTGCAAAATTTCAGCAATTTGTAATTTCGAGCATTGTACTGCTCAAGTTGTTCCAACCTTGCCATTATGGCAGCCATGTCCGCTCTCATGTCTCTAAGTGTGAGAATGTAACTGCTGCAGGTGGCTGTTGTGGTGGCTGAGTAGGCATAGTTGCTGTTGATCTGGAGGGGATGGACCAGCTGAGGCCCCCTGGAGCCCTGATGTTGTACTCGATGTGACCTGCACAGTTGCAGCCTGTTTCAGAGGTCCCCCACGTGGAAAGCCAAGCCAAGCCACTGAAGATTTTTCCCACCGATACCGCCTGGCCATCTTCCGGTACCCTACCAATACCTCCATGATGTGACAGAAATGTTCTGCCCTCTTTTCAAAAAACTGTTTGTGTGCTGTAGTCATAGTGGCAGCTAAAACATGAGGAGAACATGGTATCAAATACTACCTTGTGTAGAGGTAAAACAAAAATGCAATGTACACAACATCCTCAGATGAAACTCGCTGTCCACCAGACATTCCACAACAATGTAAATTTCCAATTCAAGACTAAACTTAATACCAGCCATCTACGGTATTATGTACATGTCACTGGGTTAATGGCTATCCATTGTTGACCATTAGAGCCCAGAGGTAAGTGAACAAGTACCTCCTTGTGCAACGTTTGTGTCATCATACTAGTGAGGATCAAGTGGCCCAACAAGTCCCAAATCTCTGTGCCATAGTCACAAAGTGGTGCAATGCATGCATTCCACGACTGTGACTCCCCTTGCACTACATTAAGCTTTGGTGGGGTTCACCTGGTAGGGGGCAGGAAAAATGGCATTCTAAAGAATGCCGAAGCATCATTCATAGGTCCTTTTGTTAACACCCGCTCAGAGCCAGCAATACAAGGGGGCACACCATTGCTTAAAATAGGCTCCTATGTACAGTTCAGGGTAAGTGCCCATATAGTTTCCCTAAGCCTGAACAGTACATCGATATTGTCTATAGATTTTGTACCTATTGCCCCCTTCCCTGTGGTACGGTGTGCAAAATTCTTATGCAGCGCACACATGGTGGCTGTATGGGTGCCCTAAGGGGCACAGGAAGAGTGGTACTGTATTGGGTACAGCCACAGTATTCCTTCTTATTGAACTACCTGTGCACATGCATGTTTAACATCTCCTAAGTACCAGGTATACATTCAGCATCCACATTCTATACACACATGATGTGACCAAGCTCATATCATGGGTAAATCAAGTTGGTAAATCTGCACACATCTAGTTTGCTACAATCTGTAGACATGTCTCACATCCAACTGGAGTAAAATTGTATTCTCATTATGTAATCAACTGACTGTTGCCTAGCAGAATAAGGCTCCTTGCACGACCGCTGCCTCACTTCATTTCTAAAGAGTAGTGAGGCACCGGTGGTGCAAGTGTCTCCTTCATAAGCCCCCTAAAGACCTCAACACCTGTACATCATCTGTACTATTTCCTGAGTACCTTAAAGCAGCATGTAGCGCACAGTGCTCTAAAAATGCTGTGACAAATATGTTGGCAACAGGCATGCTAATCAGTTAAACAGCACCCCTAACACATATCTTGACTGACATCACTGTGTATGTGGGCATGCTTTCCTTTTCATAACACCCACAATTCCATAGCAGCACAGGTTGGCACTTGTGCAATAATCAATTTAATCTACGTCCTCAGCATTGCATCAGACATGATGTCAATATCCTAACTCAGATGATGTCATCTCATTGGTCACAAATAACATTTCAACATTGCATTTCACACAACATACCGTCTCACACAAAACCCTGGAATACACGTGACGCACAAGGTGACACTTACTCTCTGCATCGGGGGTCTTCAAACTGGGACATCTCTCCAATTGTGTAGGGTGGAGGCCCCCCTGCAAGACATGACAGGAACACATAGCTTAGTGACTTTTGAACATTTATGTGCATGGACAACATTTACACATTCAACTTGTTAAGCTGAGTAAACAAGTCAACTTTGTTACTGAACAACTGCCAAACATTACAATTTTGTCTTTAAGACAATGGGCCAGATTACATAGGTCCTGGCACCACCAGAGTGTCATTTTCCCTAACACTCCTGTGGTGCTTGTCACTGCACCATATGTGCAAAGATCTGTTATGCAGCTTTTTGTAACGTAACACCTCCATGAACATATGGGGCAGCATGACACAGTATTCTGCATCAGAAGGGCATGTAATGGTTGTTGCAGTGGCAGTTCCATTGTAACACCTATTGCTTTCGACACTGCCCCACATGTTGAAGACATCTTACTTGTTGCTAGCGCCAAAAGACTAACATCAGCCCAGAGGTGGTGCAAGTATAGCAAAGTTTTGAGGAATGCATTGATACCTCCTTGTTTCTTGTTTCCTATATGTGTGTGCCCTTTTTAAGGCACACAAACTAGGGGTAAAATGCCGTAGATGTTTGCTTATGTGCATCTAGGTGTTCCTTCCTGAACATTAAAAAAATAACATAATGGATGTCTTGGCACTGCCAAGAGAGCTGCATTCTGCAGCACACTTAGAACTGGCATATTGCCATAGTAGACTGTTTACATCCAGGAAGGTATACCTACCTACCCATAGACACTCCCATCTACACAGGCACACTTGCACTGTGGTCCAAGTATGCCTGCATTGGTGCAGGCTGTTCAATTATGTGCCAGTGCAGATGCAGCCATGCCCCGTATTCTCGGTAATATGGAGCAGGCCTGTGTTTCAAATTCAGAGCAGCGCAGTTCTTCTGATGTTTGCACAGAACTGTGCTGCACCTGCTTCTCGCATATGTGGCTCATAGTTATCACACAAGAGAACAAACAGATTTGGGTGGCAGACATATGTACATGTTTCAGATACATTTATAACAATATAGGGAACAGGATACTAGCCATTGGCTACAACATTGACTCTTGTATTTGATTTATGTGAAGAAGCCAACAACTCAGATGCTTGCCTGCTTGCATTCACATAGCACCAACATATTCCTCCATCATGTGCGTGTCAAATGTAACATATGGCATACCATGGTGTATGTCAGGACACTGATGTTGGGAACCCTCTCAGTATGGTTGCACTTGGCATGTTTGGCACCGTACGTGAATATGCTAAACGTGCAAAGTGGAATTTGGCTTCTTGATGACAATGGAACAGTCATATAATTAACTAGCCTTAGGCAGATATATAAGTTGACTTCAATGAAGGAACAGTGTAACCAAGTTGAGGTTGAGGCTATATTTTTTGGGTGCCACCTACAGCAGGAATATACAGCTTCCATTCCTCAGGCCTGGTTCTCCTGTCATGTGGCACCAGCGTTTTACACTGCCACAATGCTTTCACTTGTCAATTTTTTGACATATGGTTAGGTAGTAGTTGCCTCGATTGGCAACATTACCTATAAAATTTTTTGGCACAGATGTAGCATCATGAGGCAATCACCCCTACTTACATTTGTGTAAATATCACGTCACTCTGCACATATATGACTCTCTACACAGACACACTCATGACTGACAATACTCCTGCGTCACGTTTCCCATAACTTCAACTTTATTTACTCCATTTACATAGTTGTAATTACCATGATGGACATGTACTTTTGTTCATATGAAACATGTATCCTCGCACCATTGCACATGTGTGTCTGATGTTTGACTCTTTATGGGGAATCTGTGATACACAATGTACACAAAGAGGAATGTGCAATTTGTGTACACCAGGTGCATAGCTAAGCTCTCTTAAATGCTGTTTACTTAAGAAACAAAACTTCCTGTCCTGACCCTTGACAAAACATGCTGCAGTCAACCTTATGTGCCCCTGTCATGCTCATGCAAATGAGGATGTTGTAATGCAAAAGGGGTACTTATCAACTGGTCAACCATTCCGAATCATTAGGTGATCCAGTAGATCTTGCTCTTGTTCAATGAGGTCTGCCCAACGGTGTTTGATTTGGTGGTCGGTGTGCACAAAACCAAAGATCCACCATAGGTGGTGGAGCACCTTGCCCCACTGCAGCTTCCATGCCTCTGTTGGGTAGCCCTGGATGACCCGTCCACCCACACTCAACATCATGGGGCCGTAGTGTTTGACCAGCCAGAGGAACCCTCCCAGTTCTTCTCCACTCATCATTTGTGCTCTCCCCTTCCTCAACATATTGTAGTTTCCCTCCACTGCAAACAAAATAGCCCCCAAAATAACAAAACACTACCCCACCTAACTCCAAATACCTCAATAGACTACGCTACCCCAAGACAAACACCCAACAATACAGTTACTATGACAGAACAAAAACACTACACAAGACTCAGCAAAATGACAAAATGGACAGGACAGTAAGAGGACACAGCACAAAACTCTCAAAAACCAGCACTCCTCGACCAGCACCAGCTCCACACATCCTCTCACAATCACAGACAAAAAGACTGTAAAGTAAAAGTGAAACTGAAATAACTGTACCATGTTTGCAACAAGGAAGTCCTGTTTCTTCACTTCCTAGGCAAGTGGGCCACATTTTCTGATATGCATCTTTTTTTTTTACACATGACGGTCATAAGAGGGTTTTTTTCCCATTGCTGACAAGGCCTGATGACTTGCGATTAACGAGCAGGGGCCAGGTTTCATTTTTTTAATTAAAAAAATATAGAGTATTGCCGTTTGCGTCAAACTTTTTTATGCATAACAGTAGTGCGTGGATTTTGTTCGAAAGGCTGACAGTTCACCCAGATTCGCATACCTTCCTACAGGGGCTATGTGTGTATGTAGTCAGTATGGTATAGCTACTTGTGTGTGCATGTGCATTCATAGATGTAACAGTAACATCGGAATGTGTAACCATATCTTTTTATGTGTGTATGATACATGCAATAAATAATACCATTTAGATGTGTGCTTGTTGGTCGAATTTTTCCACATACATGTTACCACATGTGTACTGGGAGTATACATATGTAATGTCACACATAATTGTGGGTCTACCACATTGTCATGTCTGATTTCCAAATGTACATTTGACAACACCACTTTAGATATGATGGGCTATATCCAATACATGTTCACGCATGTGGTACCCTTGACAAATCATACTCAGAGGATGCAGTGGACTACAGCTGGGTTGATTTCACATAACCCATGGCAATGTGAGTGCATGTATATCCACACTGTGGTGTGTTGTATGGATCAGGGTTCATGATGCTATGCTAAATGTGTAACATATGGTTCCCCATGCGTCTATGATATAGGAGATGGTGTACTGACAGGTGTCAATGAAGGTTGGTATGTCACGTGTGTGTGGAAGGATATGTGTAGTGTAATATGTATTATAAATGCCAAAGTGGTGTGTTAATGGGATATGAAACCTCACAAATCTATCTTCCAGCATGGACATATGTTGGCTATAGTTTCATGGCTGTGAATTCATATCAGTGCCACCTATGTCTTCCTGTATAGAACATATCTGAAGGTCATTTAAGTCTATGTATAATTATGTGATACATATACATTGTCATTAGTGGAAAGTTGACTTTTGTACATTTTCCAATACACAATTCCAAGCCTGTAGCATTGCAGTGGTCGCTGTGTGAACCTTCTTCAACATTACTGGCATGTCTTCTTTGGAACTGATTTGGTATTACATTGCTGGCATTCTTTAAGCTGCTTACCCTTCTTCTACTGCAACATTGTCCGGTTATGAATCGACAGGATGCTACGTGTGACTTGTGTAACTTGAAGATGTACACATCATCTTCTATTGACCACATGATAGTATCCCTACCATTTCCAGACTTTCCTATATTACATGACTTCCACACACACATGACAGTACACCAGCCACAGCACTTGTGTAGTGTCCACGTGAACTCCTCATGTTGTGAGTGAGTCTCTCAGCTGTTCTTCCACATCCTTTGGTGTACATGGGCATGCACTCACATCCTCATTCCACAACTATGGTGGTCATTCTGACCTCGGCGGTAAAAGTCGCTTACCGCCGGCCAGAAGGCCGCCATAACACCACCGCGGCCGCAGTAAACCGCCACGGTCATTCTGACCCGCAACTGGAAAACCGCCAAAAACCCGACATCCACAAAAGTCCGCCACACCAAAGGTCAGCGGGAAACTGGTGATGACCAAACCTCCACCGTCACGCCAACAGAAATACGGCCATGCCATTCCGACCCACAAATCCCCGCAGCGGTCTTTCAACCGCGGTATTCCATTGGCGGTACACACCGCCGCGCTCAAAATACACACACCTTTACAAAACACTACCACATTGGATAATTCAAAATACACACACCTGAGACACATACACACACCACTCCCACACACCCAATTAACTATAAAACACACACCCACATCACCCACAAACCCCTACGACTACAATTGCGAGTGAAGGACAGAGAGAGAGAGAGCACAGCATAGAGTACACCATCACACAGAGGCAAATCACAACATCACCCACACAATTTCCACGCACAAAACACCATACACCACCACACTCTACAACACATACACCACCCCTCACCTCATCCACACCACCCCATGGCACCCCAAAGACACCCCAGGTTCTCTGACGCAGAACTCAGGGTCATGGTGGAGGAAATAGTTTGTGTAGAGCCCCAGCTCTTCAGGGCACAGGTGCAGCACACCACCATTGCCAGGAAGATGGAGCTATGGAGCAGAATAGTGGACAGGGTCAACGCTGTGGGACAGCATCCACACAATCGGGACGACATCAGGAAGCGGTGGAACGACCTACGGGGGAAGGTGCGTTCCATGGTATCAAGGCACAACATCGCGGTACAGCGGACTGGCGGCGGACCCCCACCTACTCCCCCAGAATTCACAGCATGGGAGGAGGAAGTCTTGCACATCCTGCATCCTGAGGGCCTCGCAGGAGTAGGCGGAGGAATGGACTCTGGTAAGTCAAATCTTCACTACTCCATTCCCCCACCCCACCTGCATGCCAAATCATACACCCACCCCCATCACACCAACTCCTTGCAAATGGCTCACCATCACATCCCACCCATCCCAAAACCTAGCCCTGCGTGCGTCCCCAAAGCATGGACACCCATCCCCAAAGCATGCCCACTGCACACACCCATCACCCCCACAAGCCACCGTCACAAAAGCCCCCACAAGGGAATGCCAGCACTGGGGGACACGGCCACCCACCCATTACACGAAATGCCACACACAGAAGCAATAACCATACTCTTATACCCCTGCAGGACCCGAACGCCACCACACCGCCACGGAGGGTCCAGAGATGTCCATCCCACCCCCAGAAGAGGCCCCCAGTGATGACAGCAGCTCTGTCTCCCTGGACCCTGATGACCAGCCCGGCCCATCGGGGACCTCGGGACAGTCGGTTCCCCACAGACAGCCACAGGCTACACCAGACCTAACTCCCTCTGGGAACACCAGCACAGCTCTCACCCAGCGGGTCCATTCCTCTGTCTCCAGGACACGTCAATCAGCGGTGTGTCCAACATTACAGGGCACCCAGGTTGACCCACCACCCCAACAACAACAGGGACCTGGGGGCAGTGGTAGTGGGCACACCGTCTAGGGGACAGAAGCCCAGGGAAAAAGGGGAACTGGGAGGGCTGCTGTGCGACAGGGGGGGGACAGGCCCAGGGAACCGACTCTCCAAGAGGCCCTCTCCTCCATCATGGGAGCATACAACCACTCCCAGGAGACGATGGCTACAGTACTGGCCAGGTTCCAGGAGATCCAGGTCATGCAGGAGCAACAGTACATGGGGTTCAGAGAGGAACTGAGGAACATTAGTTCCGCAATGGGGACCATCGTCGTGGCCCTAACCCAGATAGTCACCACATTGCGGGACCATGTGGCACCACAAAGGGCCCCTGTCACTAGCCTGGACCAGGAACAGCCTACCACCTCCGCCGGCGCTAGTGGACAGGAGGCCCCCACACAACGACAGGCCACCAGAACCCCACCTCCTGCAGAAGAAGAACCACCCCACAAGCGGAACCTGAGATCTCACAAGAAGACAGAGTAGGATTGCAAGACCCCCGCCAGCATACGATACCCCCTGATGTCATCCCACTGTCCCACATTGTCACCCTGTCCAACCTTGAACTGCCCCTGCTCCATCCTTCCACAGGCATATGGACAATGCACCTGTGCGACTGAGAACTGGACTCTGCCATGGACATTACTCCACCATCACCCATCCCCGTTTTACAATCATGTTCCTTAAATTTAGCACTTGAATTAAATCACTTCTTGCACTAAAGAAATCTGGAGTCTGCTTGTATTTTGAACAAATGTATTAGACATAACGGTGCCAAAATGTTCAGTTACATTGTGATGACAACATACCACTGTCACACAGCTGTAGTCCATGGGCCAACAAAGCAGAGGTCACGCAGTGGGGCCCACAGCTCTGAAAACGGAAGGGAAAGTCACAACTCAGTTAACAGGAACTGGGGGGGGAACTCAGACAGTAGAGAGGCAGGAGACTTTAAGTAAATGTAAAATGGCGTGGTTGATTCGTACCTGTGTGCTACTGAAAATACTGTTGTATCACTGTGTCCCTGTTGTCTGTGTCGTCCCCGTTGTCCTCCTCCTCTTCACTCTCCACAGGCTCCACAGCTGCTACAACACCACCATCTGGACCATCCTCCTGCAGGAAAGGCACCTGGCGTCGCAAAGCCAGGTTGTGAAGCATACAGCAGGCCACGATGATATGGCACACCTTCTTTGGTGAGTACATTAGGGATCCCCCTGTCATATGCAGGCACCTAAACCTGGCCTTCAGGAGGCCGAAGGTTCTTTCTATAATCCTCCTAGTTCGGCCATGGGCCTCATTGTAACGTTCCTCTGCCCTTGTCCTGGGATTCCTCACTGGGGTCAGTAGCCACGACAGGTTGGGGTAACCAGAGTCACCTATTAGCCACACACGGTGTCTCTGTAGCTGTTCCATCACATAAGGGATGCTGCTATTTCGCATGATGTACGCGTCATGCACTGACCCAGGGAACTTGGCATTTACATGGGAGATGTACTGGTCAGCCAAACAGACCACCTGGACATTCATAGAATGATAACTTTTTCTGTTCCTGTACACCTGCTCACTTCCACTGGGGGGAACCAAGGCCACATGGGTCCCATCAATGGCACCAATGATGTTGGGGATATGTCAAAGGGCATAGAAATCAGCCTTCACTGTAGCCAAATCTCCCACCTCAGGGAAAACAATGTAGCTCCGCATGTATTTCATCAGGGCAGACAACACTCTGGACAAAACCTTAGAAAACATAGGCTGAGACATCCCTGATGATATGGCCACTGTTGTTTGGAATGATCCACTTGCCAAAAAATTGAGTACTGACAGAACCTGCACCAGAGGGGGAATCCCTGTGGGTTGGCGAATGGGGTACATCAGGTCTGGCTCCAGCTGGGCACACAGTTCCTGTATAGTGGCTCGGTCAAGTCTGTATGTAAGTATGACATGTCTTTCTTCCATTGTCGACAGGTCCACCAGCGGTCTGTACACGGGAGGATTCCTCCATCTCCTTGCAAGTCCCAGCGGACGGTGACTAGGAAGGACAACATGGAGCACAGAGTCAATCAACCCACAGGTACGTAACCACAGCTTGCACATTACACGATTCGCTATGCATTGAATGGCTTGTATGAGTGGCAATGCAAGGCCTAGGCCTGTGTGACGCAGTAGAAATTCAGCCATGTGGGCCCTTGAAATGGCGGCTGCCTGACCTGTGAAGTGTGACAATGGGATGTGAGGTCAATGCGCTGGCGTGGCACACCGTGGCGGTAGGCGGTCGAAGACCGCGGCGCAAAGCAGCATTGGTTAACATTGAACCCTATGGGTCTCAGGAGCCAATGACGATGTGCGCCGGCGGTGGCGGTACGCACCGCCGCGGTACGCACCGCCGCAGGCGTGACCGCCATTTTCTACTTGCTTAATCACTCGAGACCTGATCATCCACAGGAGAGGACCTCTACTGCAAGTGCTGCTGTGAACTCGGTCTGGAAGAGACAATGGCTGCTGCGACTGGGGAAAGGGCCCCTGCCTTAACATCTGAGGAATTGGATAAATTTGTTGATGGGGTCCTCCCCCAGTATGCGCTACTCTACGGTCCTCCAGACCAACAGGTAAGTACACTGGGAGCACGTAGTATGGGCTATGCCTGTGTTGAGTGGGGTGGATGTAAGATGATGGGAAGGGGAGCGAATGAGGAGTTCAACGCACGACAGATGAGAGCATGTGCCACATGGCAAGGTTGGGGAGGGGGGGCCGCGCACATCGACCATGCAGAAAAGTGATGATACTTATTTTTCAACCCTGTACATGTCACATAGGTCAGCGCCCATCAGAAGATCGACATTTGGCGTGCCATCGCCAAGGACGTCCGGGCCCTGGGGGTCCAAAACAGACGGGGCACCCACTGCCGCAAGAGGTGGGAGGACATCCGCCGCGGGAGCAGAAAGACCGCCAAGGCTCTGCTGGGGATGGCTTCCCAACGTAGGAGGGGTGCCAGTCGTCAATTGACCCCCCTGATGTCCCGGATCCTGGCGGTGGCCTACCCCGATTTGGATGGGCGCATGAGGACATCACAGCAGACACAAGGGGGTGAGTATCAGCACATTCCGCTATATTAGCGCACAGTGGAGGCTTCTGGGTGGGGGAGGAGGGCTGTGGCTATCTCTAGGCCAGGGCAGTTTCTGTAGGCTAGGCCCCTCCGTTAGACATGGCCCTGTGCCCCGCCCCCCACCTCTGTAGGGTGCTAAGTACAGCTATCCATGGCCCGGGCTCACCTATGTGTGCATTTGTCGTCCATAGACTTGTAGGCCAAGTCACTAGCATTGAGTAGTGTACCCCGAGTGCGCGGCGTAGTACAGGGGGCTTCTGTGTCTGTCCTCTCCGCCAACGGTGCCGCCAATGCATGCACTTAACATGTCTTCCTTTCTTCTCCCCCCCTTTTTTTTGGTTTTCCTGTTCATGTGTGCATTAGCATCATCAGGCGGAGGAGAAGTGGCATCGGCGCACGAGGGAGCTGCATCTCACATGGCCCCGGAGGGCCCTGCAACTGACTCCGAGTTAACCAGTGAGATGGAGGGCGAGGGGGGCTCCACAACGGGGACCCGTGGAGACGTCAGCGACACCGACACGTCCTCGGAAGGGAGCTCCCTTGTGGTGGCGGCAACATCCGTGCCCACCGCAACAACAGGTACAGCCGCCACCCAGCGCACCAGCTCCGCCCTCCCAGCAGCCCCTCAGCTTTCGCCCCGTGCCCGCTCGGCCAGGAAGCCGGCCATCTCCTTCGCCCCTGGCACCTCAGGTCCTGCCCCAGTTACCCCTGCTGCCCTCAGTGCGGAGATCATTGACCTGCTCCAGACGCTCATTGTTGGGCAGTCTACCCTTTTGGGGTAGAAAGGGAGGTGCATCGGAGCAATGCATACCTGGAGGGCATTCATTCGGGTCAGGCTGCCCATCAGCGATCGTTCAACGCTCTGGCCTCAGCACTGACGGCAGCAATTGTCCCTGTGTCTAGCCTCCCCCCTCCAACTTCCTCAACCCAGTCCCACTCCCCTGTTCCTCTGCCTATCCCAGACACACCTACAGACCAGCCTACACACACATCAACACCCAAGGGCAGCTCATCCAGAAATAAGCACCACAGATCACACAAGCATTCACCCAAGCAACATCCACATGCAGACACAGCAACACCCACTGCCTCCACTGTGTCCCCCTCCTCCTCGTCTCCCTCCTCCCTCCCTGTGATGTATCCACTCACACCTACATGCACACCACCATCAGCCAGTACGTCCATCACCACCACACCCACCAGAACAGTCCACACACGTACAGTCACCACCCCCACTACCATTTACACGTCCCCTGTGTCCTCTCCCAGTGTGTCTGTCACCCCCTCTTCCAAACCACACAAACGCAGGCAGCCACCCACCCAACAGCCATCCACCTCACGACAGCCTCCGTCACAAGCACCTGCACCCAAAGAC
The DNA here is from genome assembly GCF_031143425.1 of Pleurodeles waltl. NCBI lineage: Eukaryota > Metazoa > Chordata > Amphibia > Caudata > Salamandridae > Pleurodeles > Pleurodeles waltl. Next base: position 565,136,661 of record NC_090442.1, read on the forward strand.
AGCACACTTGACTCTCCTACAACCACATCCTCTTCCTCCACTCCCATACCCACTACAACTACCCGTCCCTGTCTTTCTAAATTTATTTTCCTTTCCAACCTTGACCTCTTTCCAACAACTGACCCACCCCCTCCATCTCGTAAGACTCCAACCAGCACCTCAGCCACCACAAGCCCTGCACCTACTAGGACCATCGTTCAGGGCTATTGGAGTCCACCAGCTCCTAGGGCAGGAACATCGGCGAGCAGCAAGGGGACAGCCAGCCCACCCCCTGGGAAAAGAAGCAAAAAAGGGAAGGGCCGGCGCCACAGGCCTGAGACGGCTGCCCCCAAGGACACCAGCCTTGCACCGTCACCTGGCCCATCCACCAAGGGAGGCAAGGGCCCCAGAGATTCTTCCAAGGAGGGCAAGGGCCCCAGAGATTCTTCCAAGGGAGGCAAGGGCCCCAGAGATTCTTCCAAGGAGGGCAAGGGCCCCAGAGATTCTTCCAAGGGAGGCAAGGGCCCCAGAGATTCTTCCAAGGAGGGCAAGGGCAGCAAGGCGAAGAAGTCCGGCAGCAGGCGAGCTGCCCAGGAGGGCCCCACCAGCCCCATTCGGGGTGTGACGGAGGACACCCAGGGGCCCAGGAGTCCAGCACAGGAGGGCCCCGCAAGCGATAGGTTGGATGGCGACTGAGCGGGAATGATTGCCCAGATCTGGTTCCCTAGGAACACAAGACAAGCACCGCTGAACAGGGCCCCACCGTGAGTAGCACCGCTGAACAGGGCCCCGCCAAGAGAAGCACTGCTGAACAGGGCCCCGCCGTGAGAAGCACCGCTGAACAGGGCCCCGCCGTGAGAAGCACCGCTGAACAGGGCCCCGCCGTGAGAAGCACCGCTGAACAGGGCCCCGCTGTGAGAAGCACCGCTGAACAGGGCCCCGCTGAGAGAAGCACTGCTGAACAGGGCCCCGCCGTGAGAAGAGAAGCACCGCTGAACAGGGCCCCGCCGTGAGAAGCACCGCTGAACAGGGCCCCGCCAAGAGAAGCACCGCTGAACAGGGCCCCGCCGTCTCTGCACCGCTCCGCTGGACCCTTCCTGTCAAGCACCGCTCCGCTGGGCCCTTCCTGTCAAGCACCGCTCCGCTGGGCCCTTCATCTCAAGCACCGCTCCGCTGGGCCCCGCCGTCTCTGCACCGCTCCGCTGGGCCCTTCCTGTCAAGCACTGCTCCGCTGGGCCCCGCCGTCTGTGCACCGCTCCGCTGGGCCCTTCCTGTCAAGCACTGCTCCGCTGGGCCCTTCATCTCAAGCACCGCTCCGCTGGGCCCCGCCGTCTCTGCAGCGCTCCGCTGGGCCCTTCCTGTCAAGCACCGCTCCGCTGGGCCCCGCCGTCTCTGCACCGCTCCGCTGGGCCCTTCCTGTCAGGCACCGCTCCGCTGGACCCCGCCGTCTCTGCACCGCTCCGCTGTGCCCTTCCTGTCAGGCACCGCTCCGCTGGGCCCCGCCATCTCTGCACCGCTCCGCTGGGCCCTTCCTGTCAGGCACCGCTCCGCTGGGCCCTTCATCTCAAGCACCGCTCCGCTGGGCCCTTCATCTCAAGCACTGCTCCGCTGGGCCCCTCCTGACAGGCACCACTCCGCTGGGCCCTTCATCTCAAGCACTGCTCCGCTGGGCCCTTCATCTCAAGCACCGCTATGCTGGGCCCCTCCTGTCAGGCACTGCTCCGCTGGGCCCTTCATCTCAAGCACCGCTCCGCTGGGCCCTGCCGTCTCTGCACCGCTCCGCTGGGCCCTTCCTGTCAAGCACCGCTCCGCTGGGCCCTTCCTGTCAAGCACCGCTCCGCTGGGCCCCGCCGTCTCTGCACCGCTACGCTGGGCCCTTCCTGTCAAGCACCGCTCCGCTGGGCCCCGCCGTCTCTGCACCACTCCGCTGGGCCCTTCCTGTCAGGCACCGCTCCGCTGGGCCCTTCCTGTCAAGCACCGCTCCGCTGGGCCCTTCCTGTCAAGCACTGCTCCGCTGGGCCCCGCCGTCTCTGCACCGCTCCGCTGGGCCCTTCCTGTCAAGCACCGCTCCACTGGGCCCAGCCGTCTCTGCACCACTCCGCTGGGCCCTTCCTGTCAGGTACCGCTCCGCTGGGCCCTTCCTGTCAAGCACCGCACTGCACTCCACAGGATGGTACAGTGGGCAATCCACCCACTGTAGAGACTTGAGAGACTGTGGCTTTGCACTCCCCAGGATGGTACAGTGGGCAATCCACCCACTGAAAAGACTTGTGAGACTGTGGCTTTGCACTCCCCAGGATGGTACAGTGGGCATGGAGGCCCCTCATGGATCTGGCGTCGTGGACTCATGTGGCTGAGGTGCCCCCCCTTCCCTTCCCCCTGAGGTGCCTGTGGTTTTATTATCTGATGCCCCAGCAGTGTTCTCTCCAATGGAATCGGGTCTCGTGTGTGGGCTTTGCCCATGTGTTTATGCTCATTGGCCCACGAACAATGGCATGTAGCCAATATGTGCCGGACTTTTGGACTATGTATACATTGTTCATGTTGTGATTTATATGTTTTAAAAATCTCATATTTCACTTAAGTTCAAATATGCTTTAATATACTTCTATTTTAATGATCATTTTATTTTGTCTTTGAATTATTCCGGGGGGTTTGGGGGTGTAAATCTGACTTGTTGGGGGGTGTAAATCTGACTTGTTGCTCTGCATTGGTGTGGGGATTTGGGGGGGGGGGGTGTCGCGTATGTGTGTGCCCGTAATCTTTTCTCCTCCCCCCTCCCCTGTGTCGTAGGTGCAGTACTCACCGTTGTCTCCTGCGGCGGCGTTCGTGCTCCTGGTAGAGGAGCAGGTAGACAATCGCTGGTAGGATGTTTAATTTGGGTTCCATGCTGTCCAGATTCCTCGTGGAGTGTATAGAGGTGAGCGTTTTCCCGTTTGCGGTCTGTTTCCGCCGTGTTTTTATCGGCGGGGCTCCCGCCCCGTAAAAGGTGGCGGATTGGTGGGTCGTGATAGGGTGGGCGGTACATTGTCTGCCGCCTGTCTGTTGGCGGTGACCGCTGCGCTGTTTGTTTGCCCCGCCGTGGCGGTCGGAGTGTTAAAGTGGCGGGCTGTGTTGGCGGTTCCCGCCAGGGTCAGAATTCCATTTTTTTTACCGCCTGCCTGTTGGCGGGTTGGCCGCCGCTTTAACACCGACCGCCAGGGTTGGAATGACCCCCTATGTCTTTTCACCATGAGTGTCTCTTGTTAGTGGGTGAAGTCATCTCAGCTACGATTATTTGATTTTCCACATGCAACATTTCTATCTCGGTCTTCACCCATACAATTTAGGATGGATCTATGACATGTTTGGACATTGCTAGACTCTATAGGAAGATACCCTCTTTCTTGGCATGGTTACCCCCTTTTTCTGTCTGATGTCGTGTATTTGACTGCATTCACTGGGATCCTGCTAACCAGGACCCCAATGATTATGCTCTCTCTCCCAATACTCTGTATTTCATCCACAATTGGCACATTGGTCCCCCATTATAAGTCCCTAGTATACAGTATGGTACCTAGGTATCCATTGCATTGGAGTTCCAGGGGATCCCTATGGGCTGCAGCATATATTGTGCCACCCATAGGGAGCCCAAGCAAAGGATTATGCAGGACTGGCATCGCAGCCTGAATGAAAAGGTGCAAGCGCCCTTTCACTGCCACTTTCCACTGCACCAGGTCACTTATAAGTCACCCCTATGGGAGGCCTTCCTGCGCAGAAGGCAGGATGCAAAGTGCCTATGCGTCAGGGCATCCCTGCACCAGTAGAGGTGCCCCCCACGAACTCCAGGCCCATTTTCCTTGACTTCGTGAGTATGGGGATGCCATTTTATGTGTGTACTGGACATAGGTCAATACCTATGTCCAGCTACATTATGGTAACTCCGAACATAGGCATGTTTGGTATCAAACATGTTGGAATCATACCCCAAGGCTTTTGCAAGCAATGGTTGTACGATTCCATGCACCCTGGGGGCTCCTTAGAGGACCCCCAGCATTGCCATTACAGCCTTCTGAGGGTTTCCAGGCAGTCCAAGAGGCTGTCAACTCCCAGACAGGTTTCTGCCCTCCTGTTGCTTGAGAAGCTCGAACTCAGGAAGGCAGAACAAAGGACTTCCTTTGGGAGGGAGGTGTTCCACGGTCTCCCTTTGGAAATAGGTGTTACAGACTTGGGAGGGGTAGCCTCCCCAGGCCACTGGCAATACTTTGAAGGTCACATTTGGTGCCCTCCATGCATAAACCAGTCTACATCAGTTAAGGGAGCCCCAGTCCCTGCCCTGGTGCAAAACTGGACAAAGGAAAGGGGAGTTGCCCCTTCCCTGTCCATCACCATTCTAGGGGTGGTGCTCAGAGCTCCTGAGGATCGCTGGGCTTTGCCATATTGTATTTAAGACTGGCAGGGAACTCTGGGAGCATATGAGTGGCCAGTGTCAGAAGGTAACATCAGAGCCCCCTCCTGATATGTGGTCACCCAGCTAGGTGACCAATCCCCCTTTCAGGGCTATTTAGGGTCTCTCTCTTGGGTGGTTCCTCCGATTTGTATTGCAAGACTCCAGCAGGAATCCATTTTGACTTCTGACCGGAGAAACTGGATCTGGACTCTTCAGGACCCTACAAGCTGCAACAAAGAAGCAGATGCCTCCTGTAACATTGTATCTCCGGCTCCTGCCAGCAACTGTAACATTTCCCCAGTTGTGCATCCTCTAAGGACATCCCGTCTTCAGCCTGCATCAGAAGGAAGAAAGAATCTCCCTTGGGGTGAAGGTGTCACTCCCCTGCTTCTGCAGGCACCAACTGCAATGACGATTGGCTGCATGGATCCCCTCTCCTGCTGAGCTGCTTGGATCCTACATCACGAGTGGTGGACTAAAGTGTGTCCCGATGGTCCTCTCTTCCAGCTGTCCAACTTGGGTTGAGGTAAGCTCTTGCTTGCTCACAAAGAACAGTACCCCCATGGACAGCGTCCTTTGCAGCTGCCAAGGGTTTTTGACAACTTCTCCACAAGATCTTCAGGCATCCTGAAGCTCCAGCACTCCATCCTGCATTTCACAGCTCCCTAAGTGGTTCTCTGGTGGTGTGGAAGATTTTTTCGTAGTGCTTCGTGGGTCTCTTCTGCAACTTTCATGTCCCTGTCCTGTGGGATTCCTTTGGATGCTGCCTGGGCTTCAGTCAGCTCTCTAAGCTGAGGGACCCCTCTGACTATCCCTCCTGGGTACAGTCCACCTTGTCCTGCCTGGAGCCCAGCGGCTCCACTTTCCGCTAACTGCAAGTTTTGCGTGTGCCAGATCTTGCTGACAGAATCCGAAGACTCAAACCTGACTGTAATCTTCCTTCCAGCATGGGACATCACTTGCATCCTCCAGGAATTCGACTTCATCTTCTTGGGTGCAGTACTGACTCTCCTTTTTCCACGTCGACTCACTTCTTTCACCTTCAGTCTGGTGGGTAGAGGCTCCTGCCCTTTCTGGACTCTCCTGTGATTCTTTGACTTGGTCCCCTTCTTCCACAGGTCCTCTTGTCCAGGAATCCAATGTTAGTGTCTTGCAGTCTCTTCTGGGTTTTGCATAATTCTTCTTCTCTTCTTTGTGTGTGTACTGGGAAATTTACTGTGATTTACTCCTGCTTTCCTGGTCACTGTGGTGGGTTGTGTTACTTACCTTTTGGCTTTCTTAGTACTCCCAGCTCCCCTCTACACACCACACTTACATAGGAGGAGGACAAACTTTTGCAGTCTATTTGTTTACTATATGGTTTGGGCTCCATCCAAGGCCTATTTCTCTTTATTATGATTTTCACTAATTGCACTGTTTTCTAACTGTTTTATGCCTATTTCTGCATACTAGTGTATATAATGTGTGTATTACTTACCTCCTAAAGGAGTATAACCTCTATGGTATTTTTGTTATTTGTGAAACCAAAATAAAGTACATTTATTTTTGTAACACTGAGGCCCATATTTATACTCTGTTTGCGCCTGATTTGCATCACTTTTTTTACGCAAATCAGGCGGAAACTTAACTCTATATTTATATTTTAGCGCTAGACATGTCTGCGGAAAACTACCTTGCATCAATGAGATGCAAGGTAGGCATTCCCGGGCAAAAAATGCCTCAAAGGCCCTAGCGCCTTATTTATCCTCCTGTGCAAAAATCACGCATGGGAGGAGGAGGGCCTTAAATAATGGCGCTAAGCCTGCTTAATGCCTGTGTATGGGCAGGTGTAAGGGGACCCGGAGGCAGATTTCCATGGTCAGAGACCATGGAAATTGCCAAAAGTGCCCTTCCCTATCCCCAGGGTAACCCCCACCCACAGCAGGAGGTCACCTACGGATGGGGGACCCACCCGAAGGTTAGTCCGGTTGATTATTATTTTTTTGTCCAATGCCGCTCGGGCCCCTGACTTGGGGCCCCCTGCACGGTGCTGGCCCCAGTGGCCATGCCCGGGGTGGTGGGCATGGCTCCTGTCTTTATTAAGACAGGATCCATGTCCATGGGGCTTGTGCACCAGAAAATGCCGCTACAATCCTTAGAGGCAATTTTTTTGGCCTCTAAACAGTGTAGCGGCATAATTTGGTGCACAAGCCCCAGTTCCCCCTACGTCTCCCAGTCCCTGATCACATCCTTTACAAGGACGCTAACAGGGCCTTTGCACTGGATAGCGCCATTCCGTAAATATGGAGCCCAGCAGGATTAATGAAATGGCGTTAGCCGGCGCTATACTTTTTGCCACAAACCTGCGCTAACTCAGGTTTGCGGCAAAAAGTATAAATCTGCCCCTGAGTGTTTCCTTTCATGTGTATAAGTACTAAGGCCTATATTTATACTCTGTTTGCACCGGGTTTGCGTCATTTTGTTTTTACGCAAATCCAGTGCAAACTTAACTCCATATTTGTATTTTGATGTTAGACCGTCTAGCGTCACACATATATGGAGTTAACATCATTTTAAGGATGTGTGAAACCGCCTTGCATCAATGAGATGCAAGGTAGGCGTTCCCATCCAAAAAATTACTCAATCACCCCAGCGCCATATTTATCCACCCAGGTAAAAATGACGCACGGGGAGGCGGACCCGAAAAATGATGCTAAACCCGATTTGCATCAAATTTTAACACCTGGGTCAGGGCAGGCATTAAAATGATGCAAACACACTACTACTTAAGGAAAACACACACAAGCAACATTACAGACCAACAGGACAACATGGAGGTGCTACTGATGTAGCGTACAAGACAACGCCGAGCACAGAACCAACGGCAGCAGCCAACACCACTTCAACACGGCCCACAAAGGCAACGCAGAAAGCAGGAGGGACTTTTCAGGAACAGGACAACCCTCCATGGCCTCAGGGAACAGGACATCATCTGGAGGTATTGACTCAACTTGCAAGCCATACAGCAGCTGCTGTGCAATAGTGAGCCACAACTAACAGCTAACCCGCAGACACCACACAACATACCACCGGTAACCAAGCTGCTAGCTGTCCTGCATATTTTGGCAAGTGGTACCTTCCAGACAACGGGTGCCCTGGTTGGGGTATCACAGCCCTCATTCTCAGCCTTCCTACCGAAGGTGTTAGATGCCATAATCTCCCTCACACCCTACCACATCAGCTTCCCCAACACCCAGCAGAAGCAGCTGGAGATAAAACAGGGCTTCAATCATATCTATAGATTCACGCATGTGCTCAGTGAAATTGACTGCACCCATGTCCAAATCGTCCCACCTGCAGCCACATCGCACCTATTCAGGAACAGAAAGCACACACATTCCATCAATGTGCAGGCCATAGTTGACCATCAGGGATTATTCACAAACATCTTGGCCAAGTATCCTGGGAGTGTCCATGATTCATTCATATTCTACCACAGCAGGATCAATCAGCACTTCCAGGACCGACAATATGGCAATGACCTTCTTGTCAGTAAGCCAATAAACCTAGCAATATACACACAGCACAACAACCCTGTAGGATACCCAAAACATACACCACTACATTGACATGTGTGCGGGCTGACATTGAGGTGTGACACTGGTAGTTATGTTGTTTACCCTGACACAAAGGGATACACACCTCTGGACAAATGACGGCTGCCACAAACATTAGCTGCTACTCTAGCGCAACAAGGGACCAATGTCAAAGCCCACAGTGACAATGACATGGCCTGCACTGGAAGTACAACTTGGAAGATGAACCATTTACAATTACATTAGCCCACATAGTCAATCGGCACCCTCCCAAACAGAATGTAGAGTGGAAGGGGTGTGCAATTTGTGTTGCAGCAGGTCTAACACCATGAGACACATAGCATGATGATGCTGACTCACATGTAGGAGACACGGAAATATTGAGGCAGTCCCAACATCATACATCACTCCTGGGATGTCGTTTCCAGGTTTCAATAAGGAAGTGGACTGTGCTATGTACACATACTGATGTGGCACAAATGCAAAATGCATACTGCTGCATACACTGAAAGAGCCAATTATCCATCAAAATAGCATATGTACAGGGAGATAGCCCTTCCTACACAGATACAGCCACCTCCACAAGGCAGTTAGCCAGGTTCCCTGGAGCAAGTCCAGTAGTGTAAGTGCACGGTTGCACATGAGCTACTGGCAGAGGGAACAACAAGGGCTTGCCTAGAAACAAGTCACACATGGGACAATTGTGCATTGTCAATACTGAACACCTCAGTGCTGCCAAATTCTGGAGATGTGTTGTGCATTGTCACCTAGTCAAATCAAAGGGCCTCACTGTTGCATTACATCTGCAATGAAATATGTCTAAATGGATGGGATGTCCAGGCCATGTAGTGCAACCATGTTACCACCATATCTGAATCCATTGTGTGTGTGGAAGTATGTCCCCTCCAGTGAAAGCACACTAAAACATGTTGGACACTACACCACGCATGGTACATACATACTGACCAACAGTTCAGAAAAAAAAAATCATAGCTCCCAAGTCAATGAGCCAAACCCAAGTTGTCATGTCAAACAACCTGCTGCAGAAAAAACCTCACAGAAGCCCAGGATCTCACACAATACCACAAACACATATGAGTCACAGACTACACAAGATATCAACTGCCATGCTACATGACATTCCTGTTGCAAGCACTAATAAAATACTCACTCCTATTATCTTTTGCAGCGGATCAGGGTTACGGGATCCAGCCATGGATCACAACCCCGTTCTCCAAACCAAGCACAGCAGCAGAGCGTGCCTATAATGAGGTACATTGGAGGACACACACCATTGTGGAAAAGACCTTTGGCATCCTGAAGTCCAGATTCAGGTGCCTGGACATCACAGTAGGCAGCCTCATATATGCCCCACACATTGTGTGTAAAATTATACTGAACCGTGCTATCCTGCACAACATTTGTGTGAGGAGGAACATCCCTTTATATCAGCCAGACCAAGAACTGCCTGAGGAGGAGGAGGATGGTGGCAGGAAAAATGAGGAGGAACAGCAGAACATAGCTGCAGGAATGCGCCACAGAGAGCAAACTGTACAAAATGTTTTCACTTAATAGTCACTCTACACACCTTGTTAAGATATGTAAATAAGCACCATACTTGATCACACAATCCTGCTCCAGTTTCTTCATTCTCCATCACATGTTCCCTTAGGAATGTGAGAATAACCTCAGGGAGCATGTTACAAAGACAAATCTGACTACGTCTGATGCAACATCACACGTGATGTGCATGATTGTACAGCAGACATCACACACATATAAAAAATACTCATCTCTTGAATTTCACATATGAAGGACCAAATCAATGGAACACAGCATATGACTCACATCCACATTGCCAACATGGTCTACTATAGCACATGACACACAACTATGACATCTCCAATCATAAGGTAAATAAGCACCCATACATGAGGCAGTAGATGAGAAATATCAGTGGAAACAAGAATGTATGAACAGACCCCTGACATTAGTAAATGTGACACTTGCAATCTCTGCAAGGGGGGCATCATTTGTGAAAATGGATAGCATCAGTGTCCCAGGTATGACAAGCAATGTTCACAACACATGCCCTGCGCAGTACATCCCTGGAAATCAGTCCTGCCACTGCCATGTGTTACGTCTCTGCACTCCCATCTCTAGGGTGCTCTGTGAACGGACTATCTTTACCGTGGGAATCATCATTAACACTCACTCAGAGTCTCTTTCTGACTCCTGTTTGCTTCCCTTTTCCGAATGGCATGCTATAGAAGAACTACATTAACATCTGTGGACTTCAGGTCCCATAATGCACTGCCTGGTAGTCTGTAAGACCTGTAATCTTCTGTCCATTGCTTCCTATGGGAAAAGTCAGGTTGTTCCTTTATATCGGATTCTCTCCTCCAGGACTTTGTCAGAGACTGAAGCTGCACACACCTATGACATCTCTTGTGTAGCCCTGCCATGTGACACTGCCCTGGCCTTGCTGCTGCCTGGAACTGCTTATAGGCTGCCATTCCCTGAAGCTCCTTGTCGTGCATTGGAGTACGATTCCCTTGTGTTCCAGACCCCTTGTTGGATTGTGTTACAGTCCTGATTCAGGCTGAACCTGCTTCCTGTTTCTCAGCCTTTTTCCTGTTTGTTTCAGCCAGAGCCTGCTTTCTGTTTCCCAAACCTGTTCCTGCCTTTGCGTTAGCCTGAGCCTGTTCCCTGTTCCTGGGTTTGCCTCCTAGTTTGTTCCTTCGCTTTCTGTTTCCTCTTGGGTTATTGTGTCTGGTAAGTGTACTATCAGTCCCCACCTTTGGTTTCCTTTGGACTTGGGTTGGCGCCTGGTTTCCAGGAGGCAAATCCAGTCCCCATCATTTGTCTAGTGCTGCATGTAGCCTTTAGTGCCTAACAGTGACAGTGTGCTATGGCTGTTTTCCAGGCATTGCCACTGTGTCTCCAGCTGGACCCACAAGGGCTAGTCTTGTGTATGTAAGTACAATCCTTGTTTGTGCCCTAAGGGTCCAGACACAGAATCACTTCTGCTGCCTCCTTTCTGTGGGGCTTGCGTGGTGACTATCTGTAAGAGAAATCTGCACAGAGGCATTGATGTTCCCTGTTGCTGTGGGAAGTTCTGAGCCCTACCCTGTGTACAACCTTAGTGATAACCCCAGTGTGTTTGTCCATTACTGACCCATTCCATATTTGTTCACACTAAGATTGCTCTGCCTTTACTTTTCCGTTTTCTCTGCCTTGCCATAGTTGGCCTTACCCATTCTATGCCTTCAGCTGCTTTTCTGCTTTGGTACACTACCCCCTTGCAAAATACGCTGTCAACTCAAGGGTTGCCCCTAACAGAGTCCTGACTAGACCTGCCTGAAATCGTGATAGCATGGAGCCCAATCCTAACATAGGGTACACATGCCCACACACTGCAATTGGACACTTCTGTGGAATGCACATCTGAAAATATGTGAACACATGCAGCCAGGGCAGCAGGTCCACCACAGCAACACAAGTAGCATAGGTAATTGTAATGACTGAAACTGATGTGTACCAAACATTTTATGGGTGGAATTAAGGCACAGTGTGTCAAACACAGTACGTACCAAACATGTACATATGTCAGACATTTGTGTAGTCAACACACAAGTCACCATGAAGTCGTAACCAACAATTAATGACATATGAGGCGTAACATATGGTATATAGCATTCATCAGCCATCCTCAATGATACCTGAGTTTTGTTTGTCGTGTGAAATGTAATGTCCCCTAAGTCAAACAACTACACACATCACATGAGTCAACACATGTTACAAACATATACCATGACTGTTGTAGATCACTGATTGCCATCAGATCTAGATACACATTTGGAAGACATTCATACATTTGCATGACGTCCAAAGTATTGCATGCCGTTCCTTCAGAAACACACACATTGTTGTTACAGATCATTAACACTCAAAACATAAAGTCATGCTCTACCATATGTGGCAAAACACTATATCACACACTGCAGGCCATACCATCCTATCTTCATGTTGATACAGGGTGCATGCATGTTAAATATTAGAAAATCATGCAATTACAGATAGAGTCAAAAATGTTGATGCAAATGCGTCAAAATCTCCCACAAACGCAAATTAACCATACATGGGCCCTGAGCGTGAATTCCACCTGTGCACCACACGCATGCGGATATCCATTGAAATTGAAGTCTACAGGTAATGCGTGGTATTTTCCCGCACATGTAGGTTCTGCGTTGAAAATATTCATGCAAACATTGCATGTGTCAAACAAATACACGCATGATGGAAAACAGGCCGCAAAGAGGACAGGAAGTGATGTAATAGGAAATCCAGTTTACAGGCATGGTACAGTGGGTGTACTTTCACTTTCACTTTACAGTCTGTGCTATTTCTTGATTTTGTAGCTGTGTCTCGGTGATGCTGGTGTCTCGATTGTATTTATTGTATCTTGTGGTGTCTCTCTTTTTGTGTCTTTTGTGAAATGTGTTTGTTTCTTGTACCTGTGTAGGTGATTTTATGTAGTTTAGTGTCTTTCATATTGTATTTGTACTGTTGGGTGTCAGTCTGGAGGTTAGATTAGTTGGGTTAGTTGGGGTTCTAAGGCTTGGTCGTCAAGTTTCCTTTATTTTCATTTCTTTTCCTTTTTTTTATAAATTCTCTGGATTTGTTGTTGAGGGACATGTCGGGAAGGGCGAGGCTGACACGTGTGGGGAAGAGGAGCTAGGGGGCTTTGTGTGGCTAGTGTGCCACTTCCTACCCTTGATGCTGGAGATGGGTGGGTGGGTGATTAATACAGGGGTATCGCACAGAGGAGAGGCGGCTGCGGTGTGGCAAGGTGCTCTACCACCTCAAGAGGGTCTACCATACGAGCAGGAATGAGCACCAGCTAAAGCATCGCTGGGCTTACCTGGTGGCCAGAGAGCAGGATCAGTTGGACCACCTGGGTGTGGTGATCGGTGGCCCTGTTGGTGAGTATTACAGTGACAGTAAATTGCTCCTGAGTGACAGTAGCAGATGTGTTGACATGCTGCATTCAATGTTTGTGGCCAGGTTGAATGTAAGCAAAACAAAGTGTTGGTGTCCCAGTACTGAGATGAAGTCCACAAGTCTATACATGTTAACAATGCAGGCCTGAGGTTTATTGAGTCATGTACGACTATCACTGAGGGCCACATGTACAAAGCTATTTTTTACTGTCACAAACAGCCTAGTTTTCTGAATTTGTGTGTTTATGTCAAGAAAAAATGTTTATTCTAAGGCACATACCCAATTTTTTGATTCTGCAATCACATTGACGAATCACAAAACAGGGTTTGCTAGTGGCATTTAGGAAGGGCCGTTCCCTTCCTATTGGCGGGTTGCAGTCCACTGATTGATTGTTGGGTGACCGCAAATGCCATCACAAAACAATTGCAGTTACCACCAGTTTCAAGTTGGTGCTAACCCATTCGCAAAAGGGAAGGGGTCACAATGGGACCCCTTCCCCTTTGTGAATGCATGCAAAAAAATTGTTTCAGAGCAGACAGTGGTCCCACAGACCATTGTCTGCCTACAAAAAATAAAAAGTAAAAGTTATAATATTTTATTTTTACATGCTTTCTGTTTACCGTTAATTAAATAAGGCTGCATTTAAAAAAAGAAAATACAGCTTTATTTGAATGCAGTCACACACATGGTGGTCTGATGAGCCCAGCAGGCCAGCATCCCTGTGAGTGCTGCCATTCCCAAGGGGTTTGCAAAATGAGACCTACCCCATGAATATTCATGAGGTAGGTCATTTGCCACCCCATTTGTGAATTAAAAACAGTGTCATTAACAGTGTTGTACATCAGATTATCCTACTCGCAAATTGCGAGTTGCTAAGTCTCGCAATGTGTGGCTCACAAAACCTGATCTTCGTACAAGTGGCCCTTTCAGTCACACATTTCAGATGCTATTGCAACACCTGTGCCCATGCATTCTGTCAATGATGATCAGGTAAGACACTGTCAGCATACCACATTTCACTATATCTGGACAGCAAAGTGGGCAATCCATGTTTAGTGCTACATTGTCATCATTACATACACATGATCCCTGCCATTATGTTGGCAAAGGGGGCATACACGGCTTAGGGGACACTGCAAATGGGGCATTTGTTACTTACATACAACTGTACCACATCTGTTATGGACCACTGAACCATGATAATTGCAGACAGAAAATTGAGCCACATGTCCATCACGCAGTAACTCAGTGTCCCTTCATGCACAAGCCACAATACCTGAGTCACTTATATTGCAGTGCACCAGGGAGGTGCCATTGAAATTGTCACCAAAATACAAATCATGTCATGGAGTACCATCTGAAATGGATTAGCCACATATGGTTGTAGTAGGGTTTAGCACCACATGATTGTTAGGCCCAGTGCATGTATGCAGATGTGTGGCTATCACTCACTGGAGTGTCAGTGTCAATGTGAGTTTGCGGTTGTATGTCCGTTGTAAACAACTTTGCACTTGCATAGCGCACTACTCACCCGTTAGGAACCCCTCCTGGCTTTTCCCAGTGAGGTGCCCACTCCTGGACAGCCCAGGGTGAAGCCAGGCATCCAAGCACTGTGAGGGCCATTGTGGAGATTAATCAAGCTATTGCCCAGAGTTACAGAGTGGGACCCATTAATTAGATTAGGCACTGAGGCGAGAATTATCTGGTCCAAGGGAATAGAGCCCAAGACCCACCAAGGTGGGAATTGAACCCTGATCTCTGCATCTGGGTCTGCCGCTCTAACCATTGTGCTGTCTAGATGCAGGACCACCAACTCATGTAAAATGTTACACTCTGTGATATGTTGTCCACATGTATGTACAGTGATCTGACATTTAGCATATATTTTCTTTCCATGTCTTTCAGGTGTACCTGCCCCCTATACCATAGGGGAAGTGGGTAGATTTCAGAACCCAGAGGTATCCAGTAAGTGTAATACTGTCTGTCCCGTGTAGTGATTGTGGCTGTTGTGTGAGTGACTCTTGTGTGTTGCACTCCTTGCAAGATATGATGAGCTGGCACATGATCTGACATCTTACTAGGCTGGATGTTGACATAGTGTTCCGTGCAAAGGTGACACATTCACAAACAGAGAGTCATATCTTTGGAGTCTTGTGCTGTGCAATAGGCTGCAGCGTGTGAACAAGTTGATCACTAGCCACATGTAGGCCCACATATGACTTGGAAGTGCACCAGTGTCAGCATATTGGCACAGGGTCTTACCCTCATTCTCACAACACAGTGATGCATCAGTTTTCCACACAAATTTGTGCATCCCTGTATTGTAATGTACATGTAGGACTGTATGGGTAACTGTCCCCCAGCATCTAGCCCCATAAGTTGTACTCCATTTACGTGACACATATGTGGTATGTAATAGGCATGCATGCAGGTCAAGGCCAGATGTGTGCTAGCATCAATGTGGGTGTTTTGAAAATTGTATTGGCAGATCAGGTGTTGATGGTTGTTCCCAACTGGACACATAAATGTAGATGTGAGTGACCTATGGGTACTTTATTCCTAGGTGGCAGCCCTCCTCACATGTGTTCCACTCACTAAATCCATGTATAAGTGGACATGCCTTCGTGGTTGTCCTCAACAGCTGTGATGATGTATTGCATGCCCATCACCCCTGAGGCACAGGGGCAGGGGAACAACATATATGTAGGTAGATGTGATGGTCACAGTGTAGATAACAGTCATCTCATTCAAGCATGCATGTGTCCCAAACAACACTGACCCCTTATGATTAGCAACTGCATACCATCCTGCCAATTTCGTCTAAATGTCACTGGTCTTGTGTGATTTGAAGTTGACTCAGATGATAAAGATTAGTCGGCCTGGCCCATGTGAAGTAGTTGCTGCCTTTGCATTGTGACACATTGGACTACATCTATGCACACATCACTTTATTTGCTCCAACTCTTGTGCTTTGCTGTGGTGTAAATTACATGATGGGTAGGCAGTGTTGCCATTACATTCATCAGGGATGTTGTATTATCTGGACTGTGATTCGGATTGCATGTGCAAATCGCAGCAGAGTGTTCGATTGTCATCTGTACATGCATCACACAATGATGACACTGATGGTTGCCTGTCTCATTTTTACTGCTGCCAACATGGATGTTGTGGAAATCATTGCTTTCCAAAAGCAGGCAGTGCGATATTGCCACATCTTGGATGTTGAGTGTGGGTACCTCAAGATGGCATGACGCTATCAAAAAGAGCGAGCCACAGGGGAATGGCGGGCTTTCAGCCAAGGGGGACTGGCATTGGCCACAAAAGTTGTAGCCAGCACCACACCTACACATGGGACCACAGCCACCACCGTCACATCTGCCACACTTGCTGCACCATCAACCACAGCACCATAGCCCACCACACATGCTGCAATGGACATCCTGACAATATAGGAGCTCCGGAGGGTCATCAAAAAGGTCCTCAAAAAGCTGGACAGCATTCAGAAGGATGTTGACAAAAACAGAAGGAGACTGAAGGCCATCAAAAACACACTTAGGAGGACCAACCTGTGAACTCTTGCCTCCCCTCACACCTAGTTCAGTCCCCTCCCTCCTCATTCCTCAAATCCTGTTTTGTAGTGGGTTTAAAGGGTTTAGTGATAGTTTAGAGAAGGGTAGTAGTTTAGATAGGATAAGTCATATAGGGGTTTCATATTATTACATGTTAGTTTGTGGGTGTGTGGGTGGGGGTTAATGTTGGGGCGTTTGTGTGTTTTAAAAAAAAATATTATAAAAAAAAATTATATATATATATATATTGCCACAAGAAAACAACGCCACACTCCCAGAGGCTGCAGTAAAACCTTTTATTTATTTCCTTGGGACGGGAACTTTCCAACAGACACCACGACGCGTTTCGACATACTGTCTTCTTCCAAGTGGTTTTTGTCTGCTGTTGCTGTTTCTCTTCTCACATGTTAATTTATGCACATTATTCTGGGATTAATAGTTCAAATAATTCTCAAACACCTGGAAACAACTCCGATACCTCTCCTGCCTTCATTTCGCACGTTGCTCTTAAAGGAGTATCATAATATGCATTTTCAACTTCCTCAAACTCGTGAATATTTGTGCAGATTTCACCAGTAGTCTTTCTTTAGGCACATATCTTTCACGTCAAAGTTAAAATAATATATCTCCCTTTGCAGTTTGTCATATTCAAAACACATTGTGGCTTTTAAACATCATTCCTAATGTCTCTTTGTTTCTGTGCAAGATTTAAAGTCCATTTCCTACTCGACATGCTTGCACAATTTAAGAAGTTAAATACGCAGTCTCCGGACCCTGTTGAGGGCCGCATCAGTAATGTAAGATACTTGAATGGCATCTACTCACTAGATTCTTGGCGAGATAGTGCCTATTATGGGGTGGCACAAGGTGCTTTGGAAATCAGACCAATTCCACTCTCTTCCAGTGTAATATACAAACGCAGAAAATATGAAGTTCCTCGATCACTCCCAAACTTCTCCACGATCCTTAATGCCGGGCACTGTCACTATTTCAATATTCCATACACACGAACTTGGTCATAAATAGAGACGCGCCTCTCTGCCGGTGCAGCGTTAGGGTTACGACCAAACCCTGATAAATTGCCATAAGAAAACAATGCTGCACTCCCGGAGGCTGGAGTAAAACCTTTTATTTATTTCCTTGGGCCGAAAACTTTCCAACAGACACCACGACGCGTTTCGACATATTGGCCCTCATTCTGACCCTGGCGGTCGGTGATAAAGCGGCGGCCAAGCCGCCAACAGGCCGGCGGTCTAAAATATGCAATTCTGACCCTGGCGGGACCCGCCAACACAGCCCGCCAACTTAACACTCCGACCGCCACAGCGGTACAAACAAACAGCGCGGCGGTTCCCGCCAACAGCCCGGCGGCAGACAAAGTACCGCCCACCCTATTACGACCCACCAATCTGCCACCTTTTCCGGGGCGGGAGCACCGCCGATAAGAACACGGCGGAAACAGACTACGAACGGGAAAACGCTCACCTCTACGCACTCCACGCGAGATTCCGGCAGTATGGAGCCAGAGTTGCAGGTCATCCCCGCACTCCTATTCCTGCTCATATACCAGGAGCACGCCCGGCGGCGCGGAAGACATCGGTGAGTACGGCACCTACGACACAGGGGAGGGAAAAGATTACCGGCACACACCCACCCACCCACACCCACTACAACACACACATCAATGCATTCCCACAGATCACTGTCACAACCCACAAACCACCCCCCTCCGAAATAATGCAAAGACCAAAAGAAGAGATCATAAACGGGCAGATATATTGAAATATGTACACCATTAATCCCAATAAATAAATAAACTATGTACAAAATATATACAGCTACTAAATGTAGTCCAACCACTGTCCGTGGATCACAGGGGTCCTGTGCAAAGGGGCAAGGCCCAGTCCCACGACAAGAACTCCACCGAGAGAACACTGCAGGGGCATCAGAAAGAAAATAGGACAGGCACCTCAGGGGGAAGGGAAGGGGGGGCACCTCAGCCACTTGAGTACACGACGCCAGATCCACGAGGGGACTCCATGACCACTGGCCCATCCTGGGGAGAGCAAAGC
Organism: Pleurodeles waltl; assembly: GCF_031143425.1. Lineage (NCBI taxonomy): Eukaryota > Metazoa > Chordata > Amphibia > Caudata > Salamandridae > Pleurodeles > Pleurodeles waltl. The sequence continues at coordinate 565,155,289 of NC_090442.1, forward strand.
CACAGTCCAAACAGTCCATACAGTGGGTGGCCTGCCCACTGGGCCATCCTGGGGAGAGCAAAGCCACAGTCCATACAGTCCATACAGTGGGTGGCCTGCCCACTGGGCCATCCTGGGGAGAGCAAAGCCACAGTCCATACAGTCCATACAGTGGGTGGCCTGCCCACTGGGCCATCCTGGGGAGAGCAAAGCCACAGTCCATACAGTCCATACAGTGGGTGGCCTGCCCACTGGGCCATCCTGGGGAGAGCAAAGCCACAGTCCATACAGTCCATACAGTGGGTGGCCTGCCCACTGGGCCATCCTGGGGAGAGCAAAGCCACAGTCCAAACAGTCCATACAGTGGGTGGCCTGCCCACTGGGCCATCCTGGGGAGAGCAAAGCCACAGTCCATACAGTCCATACAGTGGGTGGCCTGCCCACTGGGCCATCCTGGGGAGAGCAAAGCCACAGTCCATACAGTCCATACAGTAGGTGGCCTGCCCACTGGGCCATCCTGGGGAGAGCAAAGCCACAGTCCATACAGTCCATACAGTGGGTGGCCTGCCCACTGGGCCATCCTGGGGAGAGCAAAGCCACAGTCCATACAGTCCATACAGTGGGTGGCCTGCCCACTGGGCCATCCTGGGGAGAGCAAAGCCACAGTCCATACAGTCCATAACACACCCCACTGCCACTGGAGGAGGCAAGTTGGCCAGAGGACATCCTGCAGCCCTGCCCGAGATAGATCCTGCCCTGCCACGTCTGCCAAAGGGACAGCGGTTCTTGCCCTGAAGGGCCCAGTTCAGCGGTTCTTGAGACGGCGGGGCCCAGTTCAGCGGTTCTTGAGACGGCGGGGCCCAGTTCAGTGGTTCTTGAGACGGCGGGGCCCAGTTCAGCGGTTCTTGAGACGGCGGGGCCCAGTTCAGCGGTTCTTGCCCTGAAGGGCCCAGTTCAGCGGTTCTTGAGACGGCGGGGCCCAGTTCAGCGCTCCTTGCCTTGAAGGGCCCAGTTCAGCGGTTCTTGAGACGGCGGGGCCCAGTTCAGCGGTTCTTGAGACGGCGGGGCCCAGTTCAGCGGTTCTTGCCCTGAAGGGCCCAGTTCAGCGGTTCTTGAGACGGCGGGGCCCAGTTCAGCGCTCCTTGCCTTGAAGGGCCCAGTTCAGCGGTTCTTGAGACGGCGGGGCCCAGTTCAGCGGTTCTTGAGACGGCGGGGCCCAGTTCAGCGGTTCTTGAGACGGCGGGGCCCAGTTCAGCGGTTCTTGCCCTGAAGGGCCCAGTTCAGCGGTTCTTGAGATGGCGGGGCCCAGTTCAGCGCTCCTTGCCTTGAAGGGCCCAGTTCAGCGGTTCTTGAGACGGCGGGGCCCAGTTCAGCGGTTCTTGAGACGGCGGGGCCCAGTTCAGCGGTTCTTGCCCTGAAGGGCCCAGTTCAGCGGTTCTTGAGACGGCGGGGCCCAGTTCAGCGCTCCTTGCCTTGAAGGGCCCAGTTCAGCGGTTCTTGAGACGGCGGGGCCCAGTTCAGCGGTTCTTGAGACGGCGGGGCCCAGTTCAGCGCTTCTTGCCTTGAAGGGCCCAGTTCAGCGGTTCTTGAGACGGCGGGGCCCAGTTCAGCGCTCCTTGCCCTGAAGGGCCCAGTTCAGCGGTTCTTGAGACGGCGGGGCCCAGTTCAGCGGTTCTGGAGACGGCGGGGCCCAGTTCAGCGGTTCTGGAGACGGCGGCCGGTCTATGGCCAACTGCTAATTGCCTGGTGGTGCCCTCCTGGGCAGCGGGGATGGTGCTCCTTCACTGCCCACCTGGGCTGTGGGTGGTGGGGCCCTCCTGGCCAGCTGGGCTGGGTCCTCCCTGGGCAGCGGCTATGGGGGTGGTGGGCTCTCCCGGGGCAGCTGTGCCGGTTCCTCCCGGGGCAGCGGCTATGGGGGTTGTGGGCTCCTCCTGGGCAGCAGGCCTGCTGCCTGACCTCTCCGACTTGCTGCCCTTGCCCTCCTTAGTCGTGGGCCTGTGGCCCTTTCCTCCCTTTGGAGCTGTGGCTGGTGACTGTCTCTGGGTGGTGTCCGGGGGGGATGTAGAAGGCGGGCTCCTGCGGCGACCCTTCCGCCTTCTGCTCCTCTTCCCAGGGGGTGGGCTGGCTGTCCCCTTGCTGCTGGGCGAAGATCCAGACATGCGGGCTGGCGGGCTCCAATACCCCTGCACCCTTGTCAAGGGGGCTGCAGGGCTGGTGGTGGCTGAGGTGCTCTTCTTACCCCGACGAGAAGGAGGGGGGGGCTCAGGGTCAGGAAAGAAGTTAGTAGTGGCGAGGAAGAGCTTCTTGGGACAATGGAGAGTGGTAGGTACAGTGGGAATGGGAGTGGAGGGAGAGGATGTGGTTGTAGGTGAGTCACGTTTGCTGTCTTTGGGTGCAGGTGCAGGAGGGATAGGCTGTCGTGAGGTGGATGGCTGTTGGGTGGGTGGGTGGCTGCGTTTGTGTGGTGTGGAAGAGGGGGTGACAGACACAGTGGGAGAGGACACAGGGGACGTGTAAATGGCAGTGGGGGTGGTGACTGCACGTGTGCGGACTGGAGTGGAGGGTGTGCTGGTGATGGAAACATTGGCTGATGGTGAGGTGAATGGAGGTGTGAGTGTAGACGTCACAGGGAGGGAGGAGGGAGACGAGGAGGTGGGGGTCACAGAGGTGGTAGTGACTGTTGGCATGTCTGCATCGGAATGTTGCGTGTGTGAATGTCTGCGTGATCTGTGGTGCTTATGTTTGGATGAGCTTCTCTTGGGTGTTGAGGTGTGTGCAGGCTGGTCTGATGGTGTGGGTGGGACAGGCAGAGGAACAGGAGACTGGGAGGAGGGAGTTAGTAGAGGCAGGCAGGAGACAGGGACAATGGCTGCCGTCAGTGCTGAGGCCAGAGCCTGGAACGATCGCTGATGGGCAGCCTGACCCGAATGAATGCCCTCCAGGTACGCATTGCTGCGATGAACCTCCCTCTCCACCCCCTGGATGGCATTCAAAAGGGTAGTCTGCCCAACAATGAGCGTTCGGAGGAGGTCAATGACCTCCTCACTGAGGGCAGCGGGGGTAACAGGGGCAGGGCCTGAGGTGCCTGGGGCGAAGGAGATGCCCGGCTTCCTGGCAGAGCGGGCACGGGGCGAACGCTGAGGGGCTGCTGGGAGGGTGGAGATGGTGCGCTGGGTGGCGGCTGTACCTGTAATGGCGGGGGGCACGGATGGTGCCACCCCCGCAAGGGAGCCCCCTTCCGAGGACGTGTCCGTGTCGCTGCAGGGTCCAGTCGTCCCCGTCGTGGAGCTCCCCTCGCCCTCCGTCTCACTGGTCCAGTCTGACTCTGTGGCATGGCCCTCCTGCCCCGATGCCACTTCTCCTCCGCCTGATGATGCTGATGCACACAAGCACAGAAAGACAAACAAAAAGGGGGGGGAGAGAGAAATAAAGGGATATTGAGTACATGGATCTCCGGTACAGTTAGCGGACATGACAGACACAGATGCCCCCTGCACTAAGTTGCGCACTTGGGGTACGCTACGCATTCCGTGGAACATGCCCTACACGCCTAGAGTTGACAACTGCACCCATGGATGACACGGCACAGGGATGGCTGTACTGACAAACTACTGAGGGTGGTGGCTGGGGACACAGGGGCTTACGGGGGTGCCCAGCCTACAGATATCGCCCTGGCCTAGGGGGACCCCCAGCCCTCCTCCCCCACCCAGACACCTCCACTGCGCGACAACAGAGTAGATAATGCTTGTACTCACCCCCTTGTGTCTGCTGTGCTGCCCTCACGCGCCCATCCAATTCAGGGTAGGCCACCGCCAGGATCCGGAACATCAGGGGGCTCAGTTGACGGCAGGCACCCCGCCTACGTTGGGAGGCCATCCCCAGCAGAGACTCGGCGGTCTTCTTGGTCCCGCGGCGGATGTCCTCCCACCTCTTGCGGCAGTGGGTGCCCCGTCGATGGTGGACCCCCAGGGCCCGGACTTCCTTGGCGATGGCACGCCAAATCCCGATCTTCTCATGGGCGCGGACCTATGTGACACGTACAGGGAGGGAGAAATACCACGTTCAAGTTTCTCAGCATTTTCCTTTCCAGTGGCCCAACGCCCCCCATCCCCGCCAGGCCCCCCGCCATGCCCAACATGCCCCCCATCCCCGCCAGGCCCCCCGCCAGGCCCCCCGCCATGCCCAACATGCCCCCCATCCCCGCCAGGCCCCCCGCCATGCCCCCCGCCATGCCCAACATGCCCCCCATCCCCGCCAGGCCCCCCGCCATGCCCAACATGCCCCCCATCCCCGCCATGCCCCCCGCCATGCCCAACATGCCCCCCATCCCCGCCAGGCCCCCCGCCATGCCCCCCGCCATGCCCAACATGCCCCCCATCCCCGCCAGGCCCCCCGCCATGCCCCCGCCATGCCCAACATGCCCCCCATCCCCGCCAGGCCCCCCGCCAGGCCCCCCGCCAGCCCCAACATGCCCCCCATCCCCGCCAGGCCCCCAAGCCAGCCAGTGGCCCCAAATCCATATTGAATTAAACTCACTTGTTGGTCTGGAGGACCGTAGAGTAGTGCATACTGGGGGAGGACCCCATCCACAAGTTTCTCCAACTCCTCTCCAGTGAAGGCAGGGGCCCTTTCCCCAGTCGCAGCAGCCATTGTCCCTTCCAGACCGAGGTCACAGCAACACTTGCAGTATAGGTCCTCTCCTGTGAAAGTTCAAGTCGCAAGTGGATAAGTAGATAGAAAATGGCGGTCACGTCCGCGGCGGTGCGTACCGCGGCGGTGCGTCCCGCCACCGCCGGCGCCCTTCGCCATTGGCTCCTGAAACCCATAGGCTCAATTTCAACTGCGTCACACAGGCCTAGGCCTTGCATAGCCACTCAGACACGCCATTCACTGCATAGAGAATCGTATACTGTGCTAGCTGTGAGTACGTACCTGTGGGTTGCTTGACTGTGTGCTCCATGTTGTCCTTCCTAGGCACCGTCCGCTGGGTTGGGCGAGGAGACGGATGAATCCTCCCGTGTACCGACCGCTGGTGGACCTGTCGACAATGGAAGAACGCCACATTATCCTGACCTACCGTCTTAACCGTGCCACTATCCATGAACTGTGTGCCCGGCTGGAGCCCGACCTGATGTCCCCCATCCGCCAACCCACAGGGATTCCCCCTCTGGTGCAGGTCATGTCAGTACTACATTTCTTGGCAAGTGGGTCATTTCAGACAACCGTGGGAATTGCTTCCGGGATGTCTCAGCCCATGTTTTCGAAGGTGTTATCCAGAGTGTTGTCTGCCCTGATGAAATCCGTGAGGAACTACATCATTTTCCCTGAGGTGGGCGAATTGGCTACAGTGAAGGGTGATTTCTACGCCCTTGGACATATTCCCAACGTAATTGGTGCCATTGATGGGACCCATGTGGCTTTGGTTCCCCCAAGAGACAGGGACCAGGTGTACAGGAACAGAAAAAATTACCATTCAATGAACATCCAGGTGGTGTGTTTGGCTGACCAGTACATCTCGCATGTAAATGCCAAATTCCCAGGGTCAGTGCATGACGCCTACATCCTCAGGAATAGCAGCATCCCTTACGTGATGGAACAGCTACAGAGACACCGTGTATGGCTAGTGGGGGACTCTGGGTACCCCAACCTGTCGTGGCTACTGACCCCAGTAAGGAATCCCCGGACCAGGGCAGAGGAACGGTACAATGAGGCCCATGGGCGTACTAGGAGGGTGATCGAACGCACCTTTGGCCTCCTAAAGGCCAGGTTTCGCTGCCTGCATATGACAGGTGGATCCCTAATGTACTCACCTAAGAAGGTGTGTCACATCATCGTGGCCTGCTGCATGCTTCACAACCTGGCTTTGCGCCGCCAGGTGCCTTTCCTGCAGGAGGATGGTCGAGACGGTGGTGTTGTGGCAGCGGTGGAACCTGAGGAGAGTGACGAGGAGGAAGACGACGGGGCTGAAACAGACAACAGGGACAGAATCATTGAACAGTACTTCCAATAGGACACAGGTAACATTTCAAAGATAATTTAGTAAATGTTAACTACTCTCCAGCATCTCTGCTGCCTGTCTATTTGCCCCAGTGTATGATGACTGAGTTTTGGCTTTTCCCTCCCTATTTCAGATCTGGGGTCCCCACTACGAGTCCTGTGCTTCGTTTCCCCATGGACTACAGCTTTGTGGCAGCTGTTTGTTGACTTCACCATGTACAAGGACATATTTGCACTGTCATGTCAATTACAATCTATTGAAATCACAGCCAGACTCCTGATATTTTGGTGCAAAATAGGTGTTTATTGAAGTGCTCAAAATGGGATGGGTGGTTTCAAGTGGGTGGGGGCTATGGTGAAGGAATGTCCATGGCAGAGTCCAGAGTAACAGTCACACAGGTGCATTGTCCAGAGGCCTGTGGAGAGATGGAGCATGGGCAGTTCAAGGATGGACAGGGTGACAATGTGGGACAGTGGGATGACATCAGGTGGTATCCTTTGCTGGCGGGGGTCTTGACATCCTACTCTGTCTTCTTGCGAGATCTCAGGGCCCTCTTGCGGGGTGGTTCTTCTCCTGCAGGAGGTGGGGGTCTGGTGGGCTGCTGCTGTGCGGGGGCCTCCTGTCCACTAGCGCCGGCGGAGGTGGATGGCTGTTCTTGGTCCAGGCTAGTGGCAGGGGCCCTTGGGTGTTGTTCAGTGTCCGCCCTGCTGTTTACGAGGTCCTGCAGCAGCCCTACCATGGTAACCAGGGTGGTGTTGATGGCTCTGATGTCCTCCCTGTACCCCCGATAGTGTTCCTCCTGCAGCACCTGGATCTCCTGGAACCGGGCCAGTACCGTCGCCATCGTCTCCTGGGAGCGGTTGTATGCTCCCATGATGGTGGTGAGGACCTCGTGGAGAGTGGGTTCCCTGGGCCTCTCCTCCCCCCCCTGTCGCACAGCTGCCCGCCGAGTTGCCCTGTTTCCCTGGGCCTCTGCCCCCTGGCCGGTGTGCCCACTACCACTGCCCCCAGGTCCCTGTTGTTGTTGGGGTGGTGGGTTATCCTGGGTGCCCTGTAGTGGTAGACACACCGCAGATTGACGCGCCCTGGAGACAGAGGCATGGGCCCGCTGGGTGGGAGCTGTGCTGGTGTTCCCAGAGGGGTTTGGGTCTGTAGTGGCCTGGGCCTGTGTGAGGGGAACCGACTGTCCAGAGGTCCCCGATGGTCCGGGCTGGTCATCGGTGTCCAGGTCGACAGAGCTGCTGTCATCGCTGACGGCCTCTTGGGTGGGGGGTGTGGAGAATTCTGGCCCCTCCGCCGCGGTGTGTTGACGGTCGGGTCCTGCAGGGGTATAGAGGTATGGTTATAGTTTAAATGTGTCGCATATGGGTGTATCTGTGGGTTCTCGTGTCCCCAAGTGCTGGCATTCGTGTGTGGGGGCTTTGGTGAGGGTGGCTTGTGGGGGGGATGTGTATATGCATTGGGCATGCTTTGGTGATGGGTGTCCATGCTTAGTGGACGCATGCAGGCCTAGGTTTTGGGATGTGTGGGTTGTGATGGTGAGACATTGGCGGGGAATAGGTGTGCTGGGGGTGGGGGTGAGGATGGTGGTGGGGGTGAGGATGGTGGTGGGGGTGAGGATGGTGGTGGGGGTGAGGGTGGGGGTGAGGATGGGGGTGGGGGTGAGGGTGGGGTTCGAGGATGGGGGTGAGGGTTGGGGTCTGATTTGGCATGCAGGTGGGGGGGAAGCAGTATTGAAGCTTCAACTTACCAGTATCCATTCCTCCGCCGACTCCTGCGAGGCCGTCAGGATGCAGGATGTTCAAGACTTCCTCCTCCCATGATGTGAATTGTGGGGGTTGAGGTGGGGGTCCTCCGCCAGTCTTCTGCACGGCGATGTTGTGCCTGGATACCATGGAACGCACCTTCCCCCGTAGGTCGTTCCATCGCTTCCTGATGTCTTCCCGATTTCTGGGGTGCTGTCCCACTGCGTTCACCCTGTCGACAATCCTCTGCCATAGCTCCGTCCTCCGGGCAATGCTGGTGTATTGTATCTGTGTGCCGAACAGCTGGGGCTCTACCCGAACGATTTCCTCCACCATGACCCTGAGTTCTTCGTCTGTGAAGCGGGGTTGTCTTTGGGGTGCCATGGGGTGGTGTGTATGATGTGTGGGGTGGAGTATGTGTATTTAAGTGAGTTGAGTGTGGTGGTGTGTGTTGTTTTGTGTGTGGATAGTGTGTGGGTGATGGTGTTGAGTGGCTGTGGCTGTTATTTTTTGGATGCTGGTGTCTCGCTCTTGCCTTCTTCCCGAATTTTTAAGCGTAGGGGTTTGTGGGTGATGTGGGTGTGTGTTTTATATTGTATTGTGTGTGTGGGAGTGGTGTGTGTATGTGTATCAGGTGTGTGGGATTCAAATCGTCCAATGTGGCTGAATTTTGTTCGTTTGTGTGTATTCTGACCGCGGCAGTGTGTCCCGCCAATGGAATACCGCGTTTGAATGACCGCCGCGTGGATTCGTGGGTCGTAATGGGATGGGCGTATTTCTGTTGGCGTGGCGGTGGAGGTTTGGTCACCTCCACCTTTCCGCCGACTTCTGGTCTGGCGGTCTGTTGTGGCGGTCGGATTTTCGGAGGTTTGCCTTCTGCGGGTCAGAATGACCGTGGCGGGTTTCCGCGACCGCGGCGGGATTCCGCGACCGCGGCAGGATTATGGAGGATTTCTGACCGGCGGTAGGCGCCTTTTACCGCCGAGGTCAGAATGACCCCCATTGTCTTCTTCCAAGTGTTTTTTTTCTGCTCTTGCCGTTTCTCTCCTCACATGTTAATTTATGCACAGCATTCTGGGATTGATAGTTCAAATAATTCTCAAACACCTGGAAACAATTCCAACACCACTCCTGCCTTCAGAACGCACGTTGCTCTTAAAGGAGTATGATAATATGAATTTTCAACGTCCTCAAACTCGTGAATATCTGTGCAGATTTCAACAGTAATCTTTCTTTAGGCACATATCTTTCACGTCAAAGTTAAAATAATATATTTCCCTTTGCAGTTCGTCATATTCAAAACACATTGTGCCCTTTAAACATCATTCCTAATGTCTCTTTGTTTCCATGCAAGATTTAAAGTCCATTCCCTACTCGACATGCTTGCACAATATAAGAAGTTAAATATGCAGTCTCCGGATCCTGTTGATCTATATATATGTTTAGTATTAGGTAGTATATGTTTAGGTTAGTATATGTTGTCCTGCATGTGTCTCGTCATATAATGGGGGTGGGGGGCAAATGTTTAGAGTGTGTTGTTAGATGTGGTAATTAAGCTTAGCATAGGGCAGTTAGGGCCTGTTGTGGGTAATGTATAGTTAGGATAGATTAGGTTAGTATAGGTGTGTTACATAGTTTTAAGCTCAGTTCCATACATAGATAGATAATAAAAAGTTATGTACTCCCTTACTGTATGTGTCATATGCTTGGAGCTCAGGGTCTTTGCATGAGTGTACAGTGACCTGTGAATTCCATCCTGCATCCACATCCCTCTTTTGACATGTTAATTCCCACTCCCAACTGAGCTGTCACATTGGCAGCTACAACAAATCTAAATCTCAATGCATCATGCCATCCATTGTACCCACTACTCAATGTGACTATGGTTCACATGCATTGGACAGGTAGGAGTCCTTTTTAAGCTGTAATTGTTTTGATCCTGTGTCGTGATGTTGGGCACTGTGGAAAGTCTGCCTGCAGCCTGAAGTTCATGTCAACACTGCTAAACTGAGTAGTGCCAATTTCAGATGAGATCAAGTAAACAAATTTCATGCCTATGTGTTTTACGTGCACTCCTAGCTGACGTTATTGGCTGAGCACCATTACACAGCCATTCCTGCTGTATGTGGTAGGTGAGGCATGTATGTTTTAAAGCAAATGTCACATACACAGTGACTTCCTTCTAGGGGATGTGGCCAGCATTGACATTCATACCTTGTGCGTAGATATCTGCCCACATTACTTTTGCACTCTTGTATTGACACTCTGTGACCATAGACATGTTACACACATCACAAATCTCCAGCAAAGTAGATGTGTCACATTACACAGAGACAAAGTGGTTGTGTAGGTGCTGTTTATTTTAAAGTGCTGTAGTGCAATATTTACATAGTCTAGGTCTGTGACCCCCTTAGTGTAAACCATTTTTTTGTGACGTAACACAAGTGCAAGGTTGAGGGACATGTCATTGGACATGCTGAGGTGAAGTGTCGTTCAGTGCAGGGGAACATGAAATGCCAATGGAGTAGTGAGAGACAATTGCAGTCCATAGTGGAAAGGTTAACAGTGTGTAGGTGAAGAGTGCATGTCACCAACTGTAGCAACACTGGCATGTTGTCAAGCACAGGACAAAGGGAAATTACTGCCCATGTGGCATGGGCTGGTGCTACTGGGTACTCCTACGGGTGAAGATGATCTGTTCCACATCTTCATCCTCTGATGTGTGATTTGAGGAGGCCACACACACTTCAGTGGTTGGAAAAGTGGACACCAAATTCCCAGCAGCTGTCATCAGTGGAACTACATATAGCATCACTGCAGCAAGGAGTAGCTGCTGATTATTGAGTATGCAGTAACATCCCTGTGGTAGGCAGCCATGTCTGCCCTGAGGGAGGCCAGTTCCCAGTGCATGGAGTCCTGCTTGTTGTCATGCATGCTGCAGCAAGATTGGGAGGGCAGGTGTTGTGGCAACTCCCCTACGGAAGTGGTTAGGTCTCTCACACACTGTTGGACTCCATGCAATAGGGATTGTGTGACTTCTATGGCTGCTGACTGTTCTGCGGATGTCATCATGCACATGTGCATGCCCTCAAGGCTGGCTGCCATAGTTTGCATCCCCACCCACACCTCCTTGGCCAGCTACCGCTGGACTCCCACTACTGTCCTCTCAAAGGTCATCCCTGTGTCATCAGAGTCCTCAGCTGTGTTTGAGCTGGCAGGTTGTACTATTTGGGTGGTGGGTATATTTTCCTATGGGATGGCTGCTACATGTATGCTCCTCCTTGCAACTGGAGGTGGTGTCTGGAGGGTTCCCAGGACATTTTGGAGGATTTTCTGGCTGTTGGTTGTCAGCTAGTCATCCAGGTCATCAGGGTAGTCCAGGACTCGCAGATCCACAGGAGAGCCATCGTCCTCTGCAATGAGATATTGTACAATTAGTGTCTGTGTTGTGCCAGTTGTAATGTGAAGTCACTGACTTCCTATTGGTGGTACATTGTCATCTTGGTTCCCATGCATTCATGTGTGCAGTCTTTTAGCCCTATGCCCCGCCTGCATGTCACAGGTAGTGAAGGGCAGTTTGGGCAATTTTCTGGTTCACATCTTCTAGGTGTGGGTTCTGTCCAAATTGTGTCTTGCCACATTCTTTTCCTCATCAACCCTCCCTCTGCTTCCATTTGCATAGTGAGGCCTTGCAATGATTGTTGGTGTGCTGATGCCATAGCACCACACATGACAATATGGCCCTGTCCCAGTCTATCATTTTTCACATACACCTATCCAGTGCTGATACCTAGCACCACACCATGCATGGTATTTCCATGAGACAATGCACGTGTTACCATTGGTAGTTTCTCATGTTGATGTTTGCGTATGTGTGCTACATTGCATTGAGCTGATAGACCTGGCAGAGTTCCATTTCCTCTTGTGACTGTGTGGTTGTGTTTACCTTCCTACACACATGTCATCCCCTTCAATGCAGTTGTCTTAGCACTATCATACCTGAGATGTTGCATGGTGGCATTGCAGCTATTGTGACACAGGGGTAAACCCGGGGATGGCCAGCATGGGTATGCAATTACTGCTGTGTACATCATTATGTATGTGACAGTGCCTGATGGTTATTGAATCTATGGGCATGACCAGTTGACAGGAGTTGCACTTGGATAGGGATTTATGGGGATTGATCACATAGTCATACTGATCCCTCATTTCGAGTGTGTTTGTTCCATGGGCACCTAACTGGCATTTCCTAAATGACCAGCGCACACAGCACAGGTAGTTATGGCAAATGTTGTCAATGGGGAATACCGTTTAAGCAAATGGCCTGAGGCAGGGCATTGTCCTCTAGTTTACATTCTGACAATAACAGCTGTCCTGTCACACCAGGCCAGTTTTACATTCTACCCTACCCTCCTGGTCTGCTTCAGCATTTACAGCAGCCTTGGCATGGCAATGTATCCCCATGCAAAGGTTGTTGGTGTTGTGTTGTGCTGTGCCCCTGGATGCCCCTGCACAGCCCATGCACCTGGCATGGGTGGTGCAGGGAGTCCCATGCCATGCCTCTTTGCCCTTTCCACTGCCTGATTTGCAGGGCTGACATGCATTGTGTAGTAGGTATGTACCTTCCCCTTATTGCACTTGACATTTTGGTCCCTCGTGCAACTTACCTTGCATATGTGTTGTTTCCTGGTAGTCTGCGCTGTCCTGCGATGCCTGTGACGATTTCCTCCGGGGTGACGGCTGCAACCATCTCCTCCATCTCATCCAGGTCCTCCTGAGGCACTGGACTCCCACCTCCGGTCTGCAGTGCTGCCTTCCTGTTCATGGCCATTTTCTCCTTTGTCCTCCACTTGCAGGCATGCCAGCATTTCTTGCACTCAGTAACAGTTCTCCTGACCTCTGCCACACTGTTAATCTTGTCCACACTCTGTTGCCAAATTGCCTCTCCCCTTCCAGTTGTCAATTTAGAGGTGATGAAAGTTTGAAGCTGGTGCTCCGTCACCTCTCTCACCAGTATTTCATGCTCCACACTTCCTCTTCTTCTTGTCTCTCCCCTGGGTCTTGTCTGTATCCTCCTGGCTGGTTCCTGGTTGTCTGGGGTCTCCCTGGGGTCTCTCCTGGCTTCTGGGATCCATTTTGGGGCTCCTTTGCACTGTTTGCTCCATTTGCGTCGCTTTTTGATGCTATTGCGGGGACAAATGGCGCATTTCCATTTTGCGACGTGTTTCCATGTCGTAAACCGGATTAGAGTCATTTTTCCTGAGTTAACGTAATGTTGCCATACAACAAGGCGCAATGGTTAGCGTCAGGAAAAATGACTGTAACCTCTTCTTAGCGCTACCCAGCGTCAAAGTATAAATATGACACACAGGTGGCATTAAGAAATGGCGCTAGACAGCGCTAAACATTTTGTCGCAAAAATGCGATAGTGCAGTTTTGCACCAAAGGTATAAATCTGGCCCTAAGTGTGACTACAGTGGTATTGCATGAGCTTTGCATATCTCCTAGATAAGCCTTGGCCGCTCATCCACAACTACCTCTAGAGAACACGTCTTCTAGACACTAACTACACTTCACTAATAAGGGATATCTGGACCTGGTATAAGGTATAAGTATCATAGGCACCCACCACACACTAGGCCAACCTCCTACATTCATGGTGCAGTGGTGGGATAAGCACTTACAATTGCCTTATCACTCTGTCATCTGGTGCTTTCCACAGGAAAGAACTCTCCTTACCTAGAGAGATACATAAGCTCTAGTGCAGAAAGCTAGTCTCCAAAGTTTAGGCAAGCTAGGGTATAGGCATAGCCCTTGCTCTAAACTTCTTTCTGAGAGACTAGGAGTTGGGTAGGTTAGGTACACCCTACACTATCCTAACACACACCATGTCTGCAACTGGGCACAACTCTGCGGTCATGGACTCTACATATGAGAAGCTGACCTTCAAGGAATTGAATGGTTTGTGTGCAGAGAGGAAGTTGGAGATGGGGAGGAACATTAATAAGAGTCTGTTCTTAGGCCTCCTTCTTCAGAATGACCAAGACCTTGCTTGTAACCAGGAGGAGGAGGGAGAAGACAATAGTCCCCAAGTCAGGACATGATATTCTGGATCTGGGGGAGAGTACCTGAAAGGATCTAAAAGGTCCTAGAAGACCCACTAGCATACTAGTAGTGGGAGGGGAAGTCACACTGGTGGGGCTCCCTTTACACCCAGTGGGCAGGTAGAAAGGGTCACTAAGACTAGGGATAGATCCACCTCTGCTCACTCTCATGTCACTTCATTGTCGGAGGGGTCATGCTATACAACTCCAGGGGATGACTCTATAGATAGAGAACTCAGGAAACTGAGACTGGAGGAGGCCACGCTGAGGCTTCAGCAGCAACAGCTAGCCCTGGATAGGGAGGCTTTGGCAGTACAGGGAGGAGAGGGAGATGGGGGGGGGGGGTGTTGTTAGCACCCCATGATGGCAGCAGCAATTTAGGCTTCAGGGATTACAGAGTCAGGGAGGACTCCTTGAATTCCAGAAACCTTCACAAAATTGTTCCTCCATACAAGGTGGGGAATGATATTTATGAGTGGTTGCTGCACTTGAGAGGGCCTGTAAAGTTCACAGGGGCCCTAAAAGGCAGTGGGCTGCTATTCTCTGGTTGTCCTTCTCTGACAAGGGGAGAGATACACTTCTCATTGTCAGAGAAGTGGATGCAGACAACTACACAATTCTCAATAATACACCCTTAGAGGGTGTTGATCTCACAACTGGGCAATACAGGATCAAGTTCAGAGAGACCAGAAAAAAGACCTCACAAGAATTGATTGACTTTGTGAACTGTTCTGTTAATGCTTTAGAAGGCTGGTTATATGGCAGCAAGGTGTCTGACTATGAGGCCTTGCACAATTTGCTTGTGAGAGAGCATATTGTGGATGATTGTGTGTCTGATTTGTTGCACCAATACTTGGTAGACTCAGATCTGACCTCTCCCCAAAAATTGGGAAAGAAGGCAGAGAAATGGATCACAACAAGGGTGAACAGAAAAGACCATACAGGGGGTGACAAAGACAAGAAGAAGGAAGGTGGTAAGTCACATGACAAAGGTGGGGACAAAGATAAGAAAGAGTCTTCATCAGGCCCAAAAAAATTGTCTGGGAGTGGGTCTAACTCCTCTTCCCAAAACAACCAGAATAAAACGCCTTGTTGCTATATTTGTAGAAACAACGGCCATAGGGCAGGAGACAGCTCCTTTCCTAAGAAAAGCACCAAACCTCCTACCACTACTACCCCCACTCCTACAACTAGTGCCCCTAGCCATAGCAGTGGTGGTGGGAAGACTAGTACTACCGATAGTCAATCCAAGGGTGTAGCAGGGCTAACTCTGGGAAGTGTAGTGGGGGCTGGTTTAGTTAGGGAAACCACTGAGGCTTTTTTAGTCTCTGATGGTGGCAATGACCTTGCCACCCTTGTTGCTTGTCGCCTTAATATGGATAAGTACAAGCAACAACTCCTAATAAATGGTGTTGCGGTTGAGGCCTACAGGGACACAGGTGGCAGTGTCATAATGGTGACTGAAAAACTGGTGTCCCCTGAATAACACCTACTTAGGCATCAGTACCATGTGGCTGATGCCCAGAACAATACTTTGAGCCACCCCATGGCAGTTCTTGATCTCAGCTGGGGGGGGGGGGGGTACTGGTTCTAAAAAATGTGTAATATCCACAGACCTACCTGTAGAATGTCTACTAGGGAATGACTTGGAGACTTCAGCTTGGGATTGGAAGCAAAGACACAGGGACTCTTGGATGCTGAAACTATGGACCAAGATCTTTCCAAAAGCAGGGTTAGAAAGGGTAGGAAATTATCCCCTATCCCTCCCTCTACTGATGATTCCCCCTTTGAGGAGGATGAATCTACCCCTTGGACAGAACCTACACCTGAAGGACTTCAAGCTGACACAGCTGAACTCTTACGTGCAGAGGGGCCTGCCACAGTGGAGTTAAGTGTGGCTCAACCGACTTGTCCCACACTTGAGGGTTTGAGACAGCCAGCTGTCAAATAGGAAGCTGGGGATGTCTGTGGCACCCATAGGATGCACTGAGAAAACAACCTTCTGTATTCAGAACGTAGGGAACCCAAACCTGGTGCCACTAGATGATTGGTAATCCCTCTGCAACATAGACAATTTTGGTTGACCTTAGCCCAGGACATTCCTTTTGCTGGTCACCTCGGGCAAAGCAAAACTTAGGACAGACTGGTCCCTCACTTTCTCTTGCCCCATATGTCAGAAGACACAAAGGAGTATTGTCACTCCTGTGTCACCTGTCAAGCCAGTGGCAAGAAAGGTGGCACCACAAAGGCCCCATTAATTCCACTTCCAGTGGTTGGGTTACCCTTTGAAAGGGCAGGGGTTGACATTGTTGCCCCCTGGCCCTCCCACGGATTCTGGAAACAGATTTATTCAGGAGGTAGTGGACCATGCCACCAGGTATCCAGAAGCCATACCTCTCAGAACCACTATAGCTCCTGCAGCGGCCAAGGCCCTCTCTGGGAATCTTTTCCAGGGTGGGTTTCCCAAAAGAGGTTGTATCAGACAGAGGTAGCAACTTCATGTCTGCATACTTAACAGCAATGTGGAAAGAGTGTGGTGTAACCTACAAATTCACCACACCTTACCACCCCCAAACAAATGGGTTGGTTGAACATTTAACAAAACACTCAAAGGCATGATTATGGGACTCTCTGAAAAACTCAGGAAGAGATGGGATGTCCTTTTACCATGCCTCCTCTTTGCCTACAGGAAGGTACCCAAAAAGGAGAGGGCTACAGCCCCTTTGAATTCCTCTTTGGTCACCCTGTTAGGGGTCCACCAGCTCTAGTGAAGGAGGGTTTGAAACAACCCCTGATGCCCCTAAACAAGATGTAGTGGATTATGTACTTGGCCTCAGATCAAGGAGGACCAGAAAGAACCTTGAGGAAAGCCGAGAATTGCAAAAGCAATGGCATGACAAGAAGGAGGTCCTGACTGTGTACCAACCAGGACAGAAAGTGTGGGTCCTGGAGCCTGTGGCACCCAGAGCACTTCAAGAGAAATGGAGTGCTCCACACATCATAGTGGAGAAAAAAGGTGAGGTCACTTATTTATTTGACCTTGGCACTCTAAGAAGCTCACTCAGGATATTTCATGTGAACCGCCTAAAACCCTACTATGACAGGGCTGACTTACCCCTGCTCATGGCCATTGATGAGGGACAGGAAGAAGAGAGTGACCCTCTCCCTGATCTCTTCTCCACCTCTGCAGATGATGGCTCAGTTGAGAGGATGGTCAGAGCAGATAACCTTTTTGAGTCCCAAAAGGAAGACTGCAGAACTCTCCTAAGGCAGTTCTCAGAACTAGTTCCCTTACACCTGGACAAACCACATATTGTAAACACACCATTGATACAGGGGACAGCCTACCTGTCAAGAGTAAAATCTACAGACAGGTTGACCATATAAGAGACTGCATCAAAGCAGAAGTGCAAAAGATGCTGGACCTAGGAGTCATTGAGCACTCTGATAGGCCTGGGCTGGCCCAGTGGTCCTTGTCCCAAAACCCCACTTTCAGAATGGGAAACGAGAGATGAGGTTTTATGTTGACTATAGAGGGCTCAATACAGTAACCAAAACTGATGTTTATCCTGTCCCCAGGGCAGATGAGCTCATTGATACACTGGCATCTGCCAAATATCTTAGCACTTTTGACCTTACTGTTGGCTATTGGCAGATTAAGTAGTCAGAAGATGGTAAACCAAAAACTGTATTCTCTACCATTGGGGGCTCTACCAATTTACAGTAATGTCCTTTGGCTTGAAGTATGCACCTGCCACTTTTCAGAGGCTGGTGAAAACAGTCATCCAAGGTTTGGGAGCCTACAGTGTAGCATATTTAGATGATATAGCTGTCTTTAGTTCCACCTGGGATGAACACCTGGTCCACCTCTGGAATGTTTTGGAGGCAACGCAAAAAGCAGGCATCACTATCAAGGCTTCAAAGTGCCAGATGGGACAGGGGAAGGTGATTTATCTGGGACATCTAGTAGGTGGGGAACAGATTCAACCACTACAGATGAAGACCCAAACTATCTTGGACTGAGCACCTCCTACTACTCAAACCCAGGTCAGAGCCTTCTTAGGCCTCACTGGGAATTACAGGGGGTTCATTAAGAACTATGGCTCCATTGTTGCTCCTCTTAATAACTCCACCACCAAGAAAATGCCTAAAAAGGTAATATGGACAGCCAGCTGTCAAAAAGCTTTTGAGGAACTCAAACAGGCCATGTGCTCTGCACCTGTTCTAAAGAGCCCTAACTGCTCCAAGAAGTTTATAGTTAAGACTGATGCTTCAGAGGTAGGGGTTGGAACAGTTCTTCCTCACTTAATACAGAGGGCCACAATCAACCAGTAGCTTTCATTGGCAGAAGGTTGACCCCCAGAGAAAAGCGTTGGTCATCCATAGAGAGGGAAGCCTTTGCTGTGGTCTGGGCCTTGAAGAAGCTGAGACCATTCCTCTTTTGTACTCACTTCATTGTTCAGACAGGCTACAAACCTTTCTTATGGCTTAAACAGATGAAAGGAGAAAAACTCAAATTGTTGAGGTGGTCCATTTCTCTACAGGGTATGGACTTCACAGTGGGACATAGACCTTGGAGTAACCACTCCAATGCAGATGGACTCTCCAGATATTTCCACTTAGACACAGAAGACTCATTTGGGCAAGGCTAGCCTTCTTGTCCCTCGTTTGGGGGTGGGGGTTGTGTAGGAAAGTACCTCTTTCTTGGCATGGTTACCACCTTTTCTGCCTGATGTCAGTGTGTTTTACTGTGTTCACTGGGATCCTGCTAACCAGGATCTCAATGATTATGCTCTCTCTCCTAAAACTCTGTATTTCATCCACAATTGGTACATTGGTGGCCCATTATGTCCCTAGTATATGGTACCTAGGTACCCAGGGCATTGGGGTTCCAGTGGATCCCTATGTGCTGTGCCATATATTTTGCCACCCATAGGGAGCCCAAGCAAAAGGTTCTGCAGGACTGCCATTGCAGCTTGTGTTAAGAAATGCAAGTACCCTTTCACTGCCACTTTCCACTGAACCAGGTCACTTATAAGTCACCCCTATGGCAGGCCTTCCAGCCCAGAAGGCAGGGTGCAAAGTACCTGTGTGTGAGGGCACCCCTTCGCTAGCAGAGGTGCCCCCATCAAACTCCAGGTCCATTTTCCTAGACTTCATGAGTGCGGGGATGCCATTTTATGCAGAAAGGCAGAACAAAGGATTTTCTTGGGAGAGGGGTGTTACAGTCTCTCCCTTTGGAAATAGGTGTTTCAGGCTTGAGAGGGATAGCCTCCCCAAGCCACTGGCAATGCTTTGAAGGGCACATTTGGTGCCCTTCTTGCATAAACCAGTCCATACCAGTTCAGGGACCCCCAGTCTCTGCTCTGGTGCAAAACTGGACAAAGGAAAGGGGAGTCACCACTCCCCTGTCCCTCACCACCCCAGGGATGGTGCTCAGAGCTCCTCCAGAGGGTCTTTAAATTTTGCCGTCTTGTATTCAAGGTTGGCAGGGAACTCTGGGAGCATCTCATTGGCCAGTGCCAGCAGGTGATATCAGAGCCCCCTCCTGATAGGTGGTCACCCAACTAAGTGACCAATCCCCCTTTCAGAGCTATTTAGGGTCTATTTCTTGGGTAGTGCCTCAGATCCGGATTGCAAGACTCCAGCAGGAATCATGTGCACTCTCCACTTTGACTTCTGACCGAAGAAACTGCATCTGGACTCTTCAAGACCCTACAAGCTGCAATAAAGAAGCAAGACAACTCCTGCAACATTGTATCTTCGGCTACTGCCAGCAACTGCAACATTTCCCCGGTCGTGCATCCTCTGAGGACAGCCCGTCTTCAGCCTGCATCAGAAGGGAGAAGGAATCTCCCTTGGCTTGAAGGAGTCACTGCCCTGCTTCTGCAGACACCAACTGCAATGACGACCGATTGCGTGAATCTCCTGTCCTGCTGAGATGCATGGATCCACATCATGGGTGGTAAACTGAAGTGGTTCAGACGGTCCTCTCTTCCAGCTTTCCAACTTGGGTGGAGGCAAGCCCTTGCCTGCCCACGCAGGACAGTATCCTTTTGCACCGTGTCCTTTGCAGCAGCCAAGGCTTATTGGCAACTTCCCCACAAGATCTTCAGGTATCCTAAACCTCCATTCCCCAGCATTCTGTCCTGTGACGCACAGCTCCCTGAGTGGTTCTTCTGAGGCGTGGGAGCCTTTTTTGTAGTGCTGCGTGGACCTCTTCTACAACATTAGTGTCCCTCTCCTGTGGGACTCCTGTGGGTGATGCCTGGGCTTCTGTGGGCTCTCTATGTTGCTGAGGGCCCTGTCTGACTCCCCCTCCTGGGTAAAGTCCACCTGGTCCTTCCTGGTCCCCGGCAGCTCCACTTTCCTTTAACCGCGAGTTTTGAGTGTGCTAATGGTTGTTTGCAGAATCCGAAGACACAAACCCAACTGAAATCTTCCTTCCGGGGTGGGACATCACTTGCATCCTCCAGGAACTCAACTTGGTCTTCTTGGGTGCAGTACTGACTCTCCTTCTTCCACATCGACTCACTTCTTGCACCTTCAATCTGGTGAGTAGAGGCTCCTGCCCTTCCTGGACTCTGCTGTGGTTCTTGGACTTGGTCCCCTTCTTCCACAGGTTCTCGTGTCCAGGAATCCACTGTTGGTGTCTTGCATTCTCCTCTGGGTTTTGTATAATTTTTCTTCTCTTCTTTGTGTGTGTTCTGGGAAATTTACTGTGATTTACTCCTGCTTTCCTGGTCACTGGATTGGGTTGTGGTACTTAACTTTGGGATTTCTTAGTACTCCTAGCTCCCCTCTACACACAACACTTACCTAGAAGGGGGACTGACTTTTGCATTCCATTTTTTGGTATATGGTTTGTGCTCCCCAGGCCTATTCCTCTTTAGTATGATTTTCACTAATTGCACTATTTTCTAACTGTTTTATGCCTATTTCTGCATACTAGTGTTTACAATTTGTGCATTTCTTACCTCCTAAGGTATTTTGGGTATTTGTGTCACCAAAATATAGTACCTTTATTTTTGTACACTGTGTGTTTCCTTTCATGTACTAAGTGTGACTACAGTGGTATTGCATGAGCTTTGCATGTCTCCTAGATAAGCCTTGGCTGCTCATCCACAGCTACCCCTAGAGAGCCTTACTTCTAGACACTGACTACACTACCCTAATAAGGGATACCTGGACCTGGTATAAGGTGTAAATACCATAGGTACCCACCACACACCAGGCCAGCCTCATACAACATCCTAAACCTGACTGGCATGTGAGAGACTTAGACATTTTAGGGTATTGGTCCCAGTCACTTTATCTTGGTCAGGCAGGTTAATGTCAATGTGAGGTGTGTTTTCATATCTGATGGTATCATACAGACTATACTGGGTTAGCTTGCATACACATTGTAGGTAATTGCTAACTCTTTCCTACCTAGGCCATACACCGGTACATCAGTCCTTACATGTATTTCTAGATTAGCTGTAGGCATATGTCAACACTACCCACTGTGTAACATGTGTCTAAGAATGTACATTGGAAGTGCTACAGACTCTGCCTACATTACACCCGCACAGTCATGTGGTGGTGCCTTCTCTCATTTTATTCATCATTCCTGTCTATTGGGCATATATTTGGAGGATGGATCAGCGCCTATTCATGCTCCACTTGTCTTGCGAATTTTAGCACACTCTACAGCCAATATGTGTGTGCTTTATTTGAGAGATGGAACACCATGTGGCAGGGTTGGGAACAACAGCACTTACAGTACGTAACACCATTGATATACGGTGCAGGATTAGGGTCAAACTTTTGTCCCTTACCCTGACCAGTCCAGGATGGTCCATTGATACCAATGGTGTTCCCCCTTGTCACATCTGCTCAGTGCAGGTGTTACAGCTACCCGCCTGAGTAGTGACACAGTTTAGTTCCTTATTTTCAAGTACACCATTTTGAAAGAGCCCCTACCGTATATATGCCCCCTTTGCATACATCTTGCCTGGCATAGCCATGGTGTGGTGCAAGGGATCGGAATTGATGCTATGCCTACGTTGTGCCATTTTGTATTTCTGGTGTGTGGATCTAAGCCTTGGAGAGCCACATGAGCATGAGTTAGGTGACACTGATGTGTGGCATGGAGGCGCTAGGCCCTCTTATATCACAACCTATGTTCCAACATTCTATGTAACTGATGTGAGTTGTTCCTGCTCTCTGAGGTATGAGCAACTTTCCAATGGAATATGTAGCAGAGAATGAGAACACCATGGACTATCTGGTGCAAAGTGATTTAATGGTGATATTTATACGGTAATTTTTGTTGTACAGTGTCTAGGTGTAGCAGTTCAGTACAATTTGTTGTCTCCTGCGAACTCCTGCAGCAGTGTTTTGTTGCTCCCCCTCCACCTGTGCTGCACCGTTTTCATCCTCCTCCTCATTGGGGACATCAACCAGTTTATGCAAGGGGACATTAGTCTGAATACATATGTTATGCAAGATTGCACATACACGGACCATCTTGCATACCAGAGGTGGTGCATACAGCAGGCTTCCTCCTGTCAGGGCCAGGCATCTGAACCTTGACTTCAGGAGCCCTAATGTCCTCTCCACCACATTTTGTGTCCTTCTGTGACCTTCACTGTATGCCCGCTCTTCCTCCGTTGTCGGGTTGCAAAAGGAGTCATCACTCATTGCTGGATGTCATAACCTTGGTCGCTTGCAAAGGAATATGAGAACATCTGTCTGTCATGCATATTTGTGATGTAATATGTGCCATGGCAGATGTTAGTTTTAGGTGGAGTGGTGACTCAGACTTGCATCTGGTATTGTCTGTGTTCCTGTTTTGTTGAATGGTTGCACTGGTGTGTGGTGGTTGACATTACTATCATGGGTTGTGGCTCAGGGACATGGTGATTGTCAAATGTAATCTGGACTGACAGTTTGACCATGGAAATTATGTTTTGTGATGTCCATATTTGAGTCTGTGTCCTACTTTTAGTGGAACCTACCACCTCCTTGCACCACAATAACGTCATTTGTATTGACACTATGGTAGCCCTACAAGGCCAAACTCAGGTCACAATGTTACCATGTAGCACTACGCATGCAGTGCCAGCCATCATGTGTACAAGGGTGAGATTCACACAATAGGAGGACTAGCAAGGTTCTTAGACATGATTTATCACAGACACTTTCAACACCTGCACAGAGCAGGTGCTAGGAAGGAGCATACCATCCTTTTCCCAATGTACTGCACATGAAATGGTCAGGTATGTTCTCAATGCTCCTACAGAGTCCATCTATGACATCCATTATCTTGACACTATTGTACCTACTCTGCACCATGGTGCACCATTTATTGTATATGGGGCCCATATGGTAGAAGAAGGGTGTGGCAAAGGGGCACAATTACAGTGGCGCTACTGTTGATGCTGCACCACTTTCCTGACATGTGGTCCTCAGTCCCTTCACTTTAGACCTGCAGATGAGTGATGTTCTGGGACTTTGAACCTATTTTGTGTGTTTTGTGCCATGACACAGGTGTTGTGCCCTGTGTGCAGCATGTGATTCTCACCCCTTTACACTTGGAAAAGGCTCCCTTGAACACATTTTGTTGTTGGCAATTGCTGGCTGCCATACGTATCTGCATGTGGATCATGGGCACAAAGTTGCACAGTTGTATGTCTTTTTAGTGATGTATGCATGCCTTTTCAGACACCTATGTGACAGGAGAGGTAATGATGTGTTTTTCTGCAATGCCCTGCATCACATGACCAGTCCTGCTAAGTCCCATGTCTCCTCATTGTAGGAAAATAGCCTCTTTCTTGCATGGTTACCCCCACTTTTTGCCTGTTTGTGAGTGTGTGTCAGTGTGTTTTTACTGTGTCACTGAGATCCTGCTAGCCAGGACCCCAGGGCTCATAGATAAAAACCTATATGTCAGTGTGTTTTGCCTGTCTCACTGGGATCCTGCTAGCCAGGACCTCAGTGTTCATAGTTTGTGGCCTAATGTGTATGCCTGTGTAGTGCCTAACTGGTGTCACTGAGGCTCTGCTAATCAGAACCTCAGTGCTTATGCTCTCTATGTTTTTAAATTTGTCACTGTAGGCCAGTGACTACATTTACCAATTTCATTGGCATACTGGACCCCCTTATAAGTCCCTAGTATATGGCACCTAGGTACCCAGTGCATTGCGGGTCCAGGAGATCCATATGGGCTGCAGCATTTCTTTTGCCACCCATAGGGAGCTCAGACAAACCTGTGTACAGGTCTGCCATTGTAGCTTGTGTGAAATAATGCACACATTATTTCACAGCCATTTTCACTGCACTTAAGTAACTTATAAGTCACCTATATGTTTAACCTTCACTTGCTGAAGGTTAGGTGCAAAGTTACTAAGTGTGAGGGCACCCTTGCACTAACAAAGGTGCCCCCAGATAGTTCAGGGCCATTTCCACGGACTTTGTGAATGTGGGGACACCATTACACACGTGCACTACATATAGGTCAATAACTATATGTAGCTTCACAAAGGTAACTCCAAATATGGCCATTTAACATGTCTAAGATCATGAATTCGTCCCCCCATTCCAAATCCGGTATTGGGGAGTCAATTCCATGCATCTTGGGGGCTTCACCATGGACGCCCAGTACTGCAAAACCAGCTCTCTGAGGCTTGCACTGCAGCTACAGCTGCTGCCAACTGACAGACAGTGTACTGCCCTCCTGGGTCTGGGCAGCCCAATCCCAGAAAGCCAGAACAAAGCATTTTCCTCTGGGAGCAGGTAGTTACACCCTCTCCCTTTAGAAATAGGTGTTACAGGCTGGGGAGAGGTAGCCTCCCCCAGCCTCTGGAAATGCTTTGAAGGGCACAGATGGTGCCCTCCTTGCATAAACCAGTCTACACCGGTTCAGGGACCCATTATCCCCTGCTCTGGTGGGAAACTGGACAAAGGAAAGTGGAGTGACCACTCCCCTGTCCATCACCATCCCAGGGGTAATGACCAGAGCTCCTCCAGTGTGTCCCATGCTTCAGCCATCTTGCTTTGCAAGGTGTGGGGGCACTCTGGAGGGCTCTGAGTAGCCAGTGCCAGCAGGTGACGTCAGAGACCCCTCCTGATAGGTCCATACCTGACAAGTTAGCCAATCTCCCTCTTAGGGCTATTTAGGGTCTCTCCTGTGGGTTCTCTTCAGATTCTGATTGCAAGTTTCCTTTAGGAATCCTCTGCAGCAACTTCAGATTCTTCTGACCTCAGATCAGCTGCAGCTTGCTCCAAGAAATGCTGTAACTGCAATACAGGGTCTACAAGAGACACTTTTCTTAAGCAACAGCGAGGAGGATTGAAGCATTCCTTCTCATTTTGCCATGCTAATGCCACCCCTGGGGTGGCAGTAGTTTTTGGTGCTGCCTCAGGTTTATGTCAACTCGTACATTTGAGGCAGCATCAAAAGCAATGGGTGTTGTGATGGAATGCCCACAGCAACACCCATTGCACGCCCCTCTGATGCAGTTTTCTGCAGCACACAAAGAAAAAGCAAAATGCCATGGATGAATGTTTATGTGCTGGAAGGGACAACTTTCTGCTCATAAGCAATCATTCAAAATGACGCTTTGGTACTTCTATGTGTGCTGCATTTTGCAGCACACATAGAAGTGCCAAGTCACCATTCTAGATTGTTGATGTGCAGGAAGTGACACCTTCCTGCACATCAACAATCTATCCCCTCAACACAGATGTCCTTGCACTAAGGTGCAGAGATGCCTGCGTTGGTGCTACGTAGCTTAATTCAGCGCCAGCCCAGGGGGAAATGCAGGGGTGTGCCGTATTCCCCTAAATAGGGCACATCCCTGTGTTACAAAAATGGCTCAACGTGGCATTGCTATTATTGGCGCAGCACCACGCCGCACCACTTTAGCATAAATCTGGGCCATAGTTCATCTTTCTTTTAACCAGATAAGGTGGTTCTAACAAAAACCTTTATTTTTTTCCTTGGGTTTTCAGGAACTTCTTTATTTTGATTTTCTCACTGCTTGGAAGTTTTCTGTTTTTATAAAACGAAAACCTCTTTCAGAAAACTAGAAATGCAACCTGCACAGAAATTTGGCATTCATATTAAACTTGAAAAAGAATTAGCATTTATGATAACGCTTTGCTGCTAGGATAGCAGCAAAAGATTGGTCACAAACAGAAAAAACATGATTGCATTTCCTGCAACAAGTGCCCTTAACCTTTAAATCAGGCATAGCTGCAGGAAACACTTCAGCCCCAGGGAATGCAATTGTGTCCCCCACCTGCAGCACCCCATCTTTTGGCTGAGAGGCTTCCTCACACCCCATCCCCCAATGCCCAGCCTCCATTAAATAGGGGAGGATGTTTAATAGTTTATTGGGGGTCACAAAGCATATGTGACCCCTACTCCAACATATTTCCAGAGATGCAGTGGACTCACAACTTGTTTACAATATTAAATTATATATTAAAGCCCTTTTAGAATTAAAATGTACTATTAAATTAATAAAAGTATTATTAATGCAGAGAAACAACTTTTAAAATGTGTTTTTATGAAATTTGATGAAGACACAATGCCATTGTGATATGAACGCGATGGCTTCACACACCACATGTGACACAGACAAAACTGGATTTGATTGATTAAACACTTTTCTATTATTTGCAGAGGAAGGTCCACCCATCCTTTTGGTGTGTGTCAGTTAGAACAGACCTGTGTTTTTGTACTGAAATTCTGTGGATTTTTTGGTGTTTTATTCTTTTTGGAAAATCTTCACCATGGCAGCTGTTTCACCATGACAGCTGCTTCACCAGACAATGAAGACTTTCACAGCAATACTTCTGAAGGAGAGGAACCACCAAGAAAGAGGAAGGAAACCATGGTGTAGACCTCTTTTGAAAGCCCTGAAGGAGAAAAGAAGGTGAATGTACGGAAGGTGACATGCACATTGTGCAAAAAATTTAGGGCCTTATTGATACTTTTTGGTGCAAAACTGCACTAAGGCAGTTTTGCCCCAAAAAGTTTTGCACCGGCTTGCACCATTTTTTAGCACCAGCTGGGCACCATATTTATGGAATGGTGCAAGCCGGTGCAAAGGGTAGGCTAGCTTAAAAAAAAAAAAATACGTTAGGCAGTTTTGAGTCAAAATAAATGATTCTGACCAGATTAGCATCATTTTTTGACGCTAAGTGGCGTATTTATACTCTGTTTGCAATGAATTAGCGTCATTTTTTTTTAACTCTAATTCAGTGCAAAACTAACTCCATATTTATACTTTGTTGCTAGACCCATCTAGCACCAAATTAATGGAGTTAAAGTCATTTTTTGGAAGTGGAAACCTACCTTGCCTTAATGAGATGCAAGGTAGGCGTTCCCGTGCAAAAAAATGACTCTATGGCCTTAACACCATATTTATACTCCCATGTAAAAATGGTGCAAGGGAGGGAGGAAGGGTCAAAAAATGGGGCAAAGCTTGCTTTGCCCCATTTTTTAAGACCTGGGTCAGGGCAGGTCTTAGGGGACCTGTGGCCCTATTTTCATGGTGGAACACCATGGAATAAGCCCAGAGGTGCCCTCCCTAGGCCCTAGGGGCACCCCCACCCACACTAGAGGGACTGCGAGGATGGGGGACCCCATCCCAGGTAAGTACAGGTAAGTGCATTTTATTTTTGAAAGTGCCATAGGGGGCCCTGAAATGGGCCCCCATATATGGCACCGGGTGCAATGGCCATGCCCAGGGGACCCCTGTCCTCTGTGCTGGCCACTGGGGTGGTGGGCATGACTCCTGCCTTTCCTAAGGCAGGAGTCATGTGGCATGGTAGGTTTAGCACCATAAAATGACGCTAATCTGGTTAGAGTCATTTATTTTTACTCTAACCTGCCTAAAGCCATTTTTTGGTGCTAAACCCTCTTCTTCTATACTGCCAGCCCCACCCGACTAAAGTCATTTTTTAAAACTCTAGCCTACCCTTTGCACCGGCTTGCACCATTCCATAAATATGGTGCCCGGCTGGTGCACAGAAATGGTGCAAGCCGGTGCTCAACTTTTTGGTGCAAAACTGAGTTAGTGGAGTTTTGCAGCAAAAAGTATAAATAAGGGCCAATATTTTGTAAGTTTGCGCCACTTTTGTGTCATAAAATGACGTTAATGCGGTGCAAAAAAAGTTTAAATCAGGGCTTTGGTGCTAGATGGGTCTAGCACCAAAGTATAAATATGGAGTTAGTTTTGCACCGAATTAGAGTAAAAAAAAATGACACTAATTCGGTGCAAACAGAGTATAAATACGCCGCAGAGTATAAATATGCCCCTAAATATGGTGTTAAGGCCATAGAGTCATTTTTTGCACGGGAACGCCTACCTTGCATCTCATTAAGGCAAAGTAGGACTCCACTTTCAAAAAATGACTTTAACTCCATAAATTTGGTGCTAGAGGGGTCTAGCACCAAAGTATAAATATGGAGTTAGTTTTGCACCGAATTAGAGTAAAAAAAAATGACACTAATTTGGTGCAAACAGAGTATAAATATGCCCCTTACTCTCTCGGGGACCTGAGAAAAAATATTAATGTGAACCGAAATCTATAATGAAGCATCTGAAAGTAGTCAAAGCATATGCCTTGCCAGAGCACAGAGGGGAAGTGCCCTTTCTCTTAGAAAAACCACTGAACATGGTTCACAGCCAGGCGCATCATCTGGTCCTGTACTCTCTACAGATGCATCAGCCACTATACTTGAATTTGCTACTGCGGGACAATATTGCCCAAAATGTAATGTAATTTTGAGTGTTGGGGAGCAATCGATCCATACTATTGTTAGCAGCATCAACGCTTAGGATTTTTTTTTTTTGCTGCAGTTATTCGAGGAAGATTTGTGATTTTCGTCAACTATCACTATTTACTATCACTATTTTGAAAATTTTGAAAAAACACAAAAAAACACAAAATTGTTTTGAAACACAATTTAAAATAAAGTTACAAAAAAAAGTTCTATTTGGACCCACCCATTCAGGTTAAAAATAATAATTGTATGTTTATTTATTTGTTTGTAGCAGCCTGAGTACGTTCTTTTTTGTTTTTGTATGACTGTGCAAGAGTTATCCAATGAGTGCATAAGTTGTGTCTGGATGAGTGAGGTAGTGCATGAGTTGTGTATGGGTGATTGAGTCCATCAGTATATATGAGTAAGCGAGTGACTGTATGAGAGGTGTATGTTTGAATGAATGAGTAAATGAGTATGTATAGGTGACTGAACAAGGTCAACAGCATGTGTAGGGGGAAAGAGTGAGTTCATGAGTGATGTATGGGTGATTAAATGCATCAATAGTGTATGGGTAATTGACTGAGTGCATACGTGGTGTATGGGTGACTAAATGGGTGTATAAGTATGTATATGGGTGAGTGAGTGTGTGAGTGGTGCACAGGTGACTAAATGAGTAGAAGAGTGCATCCATGGGTGAGTGAGTCAATGCATAAGTGTATGTATGGGTGAAAGGCTAAGTGTATGAGTGCATGTATGAGTAAGTGAGTGAGAGCATGTATGGATAAGTGAGTGACGGTATGAATGGTGTATGGGTGGTTGAGTGCATGTATGGGCGAGTGGGTTAGTGCATGAGTGGTGTATGGGTGACTGAACGAGTGTATGAGTGGTGTATGGATGACTGATTGGGTGCATGAGTGTGTGTATGGGTGAGTGATGGTCCTTTGGTATGCACCCAATAAGGCTGGTGTGACAAAGCGTACACACCAGATTTGTCTTATTATTCTGGTCCTGAAAATGTATTAGCTATGTGTATGTATCGTATTGTTTTTCATTAAATATTCCAATATTTGTCAATATTTCGTGTGTCCTGTCACCTAGATTCTGTTTTTGTGAATTATTCGGGAACCATACTGTGATTTGTGCAAAGTTATAAAATCATATATATACATCCTTTAAATTATTTTTTAGATGGGTGGTTCAATACTATAATGTTTTTAGATAGGTATTCTTGAGTAGTTTAACTTTAAAAGCACATTTTAATACTTATTTCAGTACTCTCAATCACCTAACGACGTCTTTGCGTATATCATGTGACCCATAAATAAAGAGACCTGATTGGCTAAAGCACTCTACATGGGTGACAAGAAAGTGCACATCCAGTTTTTCCCATTTGGCTTTAGCTGTTAGAGTGGAAAGGCTGTTTGATACCTTCCTGATTTTTTGTGGGTGGTTTTCTTTTATAAAATGGCTGCCTCAACATCTTCACAGGCTCCAGATCCAAAGAAACAGTCATTATCCTCTTCTAAGGATGAGCAGCCAGTGCTAATTGTGATCTGTGGTATAGATATTTCTTATCGTAGTTGTATTCTCTTTGCAAATAAATAAAATGGTAGTTCTCGTGCAAGTCCCCAATAACATCTGACATTTTTATAATTTTCCAGATTTTTGTATAACGAATGATAGGTCTTTGCCCCAGCAAAAAAAAAAAATCTTCATACCCTTGGTGAAGTGGCAATATAATAAAGTATGGTGCAGTGAAGGTCGTAAATTAAAATAAAATGACATGGTTGCACCAGCAAATGTTTGTGTCCTCTTGGGATATACTTTTAAGAATCACTGGCAGTTCAAATGTTCTGGGGCCTCCAAAGATATGGGCAACATGAATGTAAAAACAACAAGTGATGGACGGAATGCTGAACATTGTCAAACACTCACCCCCAGTCACAGATCTGGGTTTAATCCATCGTTCTTTTGCTCACCATGCCACCCCAGTTTGGACCCAGCCATATGCAAATCAGTCTTGACCCTGTTCCTCATGGGAACAGTCCAGCCCGAACTGCCAAGCCAGGTCCTCACTGGACCGGAAACAAGCATCCTGGGACCGGTTTCGGGGTTTCACCCCTCATCAGCCAGGCTAGCTTGAAGCCAGTGGCATGGGAAGCACGGGACCCACGTCTGGGCATACCCTTCCCACTTAGGGCGACAAAGCAAAAACAACAAGTGATGGACGGAATGCTGAACATTGTCAAACACTCACCCCCAGTCACAGATCTGGGTTTAATCCATCGTTCTTTTGCTCACCATGCCACCCCAGTTTGGACCCAGCCATATGCAAATCAGTCTTGACCCTGTTCCTCATGGGAACAGTCCAGCCCGAATTGCCAAGCCAGGTCCTCACTGGACCGGAAACAAGCATCCTGGGACCGGTTTCGGGGTTTCACCCCTCATCAGCCAGGCTAGCTTGAAGCCAGTGGCATGGGAAGCACGGGACCCACGTCTGGGCATACCCTTCCCACTTAGGGCGACAAAGCAAAAACAACAAGTGATGGACGGAATGCTGAACATTGTCAAACACTCACCCCCAGTCACAGATCTGGGTTTAATCCATCGTTCTTTTGCTCACCATGCCACCCCAGTTTGGACCCAGCCATATGCAAATCAGTCTTGACCCTGTTCCTCATGGGAACAGTCCAGCCCGAACTGCCAAGCCAGGTCCTCACTGGACCGGAAACAAGCATCCTGGGACCGGTTTCGGGGTTTCACCCCTCATCAGCCAGGCTAGCTTGAAGCCAGTGGCATGGGAAGCACGGGACCCACGTCTGGGCATACCCTTCCCACTTAGGGCGACAAAGCAAAAACAACAAGTGATGGACGGAATGCTGAACATTGTCAAACACTCACCCCCAGTCACAGATCTGGGTTTAATCCATCGTTCTTTTGCTCACCATGCCTCCCCAGTTTGGACCCAGCCATATGCAAATCAGTCTTGACCCTGTTCCTCATGGGAACAGTCCAGCCCGAACTGCCAAGCCAGGTCCTCACTGGACCGGAAACAAGCATCCTGGGACCGGTTTCGGGGTTTCACCCCTCATCAGCCAGGCTAGCTTGAAGCCAGTGGCATGGGAAGCACGGGACCCACGTCTGGGCATACCCTTCCCACTTAGGGCGACAAAGCAAAAACAACAAGTGATGGACGGAATGCTGAACATTGTCAAACACTCACCCCCAGTCACAGATCTGGGTTTAATCCATCGTTCTTTTGCTCACCATGCCACCCCAGTTTGGACCCAGCCATATGCAAATCAGTCTTGACCCTGTTCCTCATGGGAACAGTCCAGCCCGAACTGCCAAGCCAGGTCCTCACTGGACCGGAAACAAGCATCCTGGGACCGGTTTCGGGGTTTCACCCCTCATCAGCCAGGCTAGCTTGATGCCAGTGGCATGGGAAGCACGGGACCCACGTCTGGGCATACCCATGGGCAGCAAAAAAACGATGGATTAAACCCAGATCTGTGACTGGGGGTGAATGTTTGACAATGTTCAGCATTCCGTCCATCACTTGTTGTTTTTGCATTTGTCGCCCTAAGTGGGAAGGGTATGCCCAGACGTGGGTCCCGTGCTTCCCATGCCACTGGATTCAAGCTAGCCTGGCTGATGAGGGGTGAAACCCCGAAACCGGTCCCAGGATGCTTGTTTCCAGTCCAGGAAAGACCTGGCCAAGCAGTTCGGGCTGGACTGTTCCTATGGGGAACAGGGTCAAGACTGATTTGCATATGGCTGGGTCCAACCTGGAATGGCATGGGCAGCAAAAAAACGATGGATTAAACCCAGATCTGTGACTGGGGGTGAATGTTTGACAATGTTCAGCATTCCGTCCATCACTTGTTGTTTTTGCATTTGTCGCCCTAAGTGGGAAGGGTATGCCCAGACGTGGGTCCCGTGCTTCCCATGCCACTGGATTCAAGCTAGCCTGGCTGATGAGGGGTGAAACCCCGAAACCGGTCCCAGGATGCTTGTTTCCAGTCCAGGAAAGACCTGGCCAAGCAGTTCGGGCTGGACTGTTCCTATGGTGAACAGGGTCAAGACTGATTTGCATATGGCTGGGTCCAACCTGGAATGGCATGGGCAGCAAAAAAACGATGGATTAAACCCAGATCTGTGACTGGGGGTGAATGTTTGACAATGTTCAGCATTCCGTCCATCACTTGTTGTTTTTGCAGTTGTCGCCCTAAGTGGGAAGGGTATGCCCAGACGTGGGTCCCGTGCTTCCCATGCCACTGGATTCAAGCTAGCCTGGCTGATGAGGGGTGAAACCCCGAAACCGGTCCCAGGATGCTTGTTTCCAGTCCAGGAAAGACCTGGCCAAGCAGTTCGGGCTGGACTGTTCCTATGGGGAACAGGGTCAAGACTGATTTGCATATGGCTGGGTCCAACCTGGAATGGCATGGGCAGCAAAAAAACGATGGATTAAACCCAGATCTGTGACTGGGGGTGAATGTTTGACAATGTTCAGCATTCCGTCCATCACTTGTTGTTTTTGCATTTGTCGCCCTAAGTGGGAAGGGTATGCCCAGACGTGGGTCCCGTGCTTCCCATGCCACTGGATTCAAGCTAGCCTGGCTGATGAGGGGTGAAACCCCGAAACCGGTCCCAGGATGCTTGTTTCCAGTCCAGGAAAGACCTGGCCAAGCAGTTCGGGCTGGACTGTTCCTATGGTGAACAGGGTCAAGACTGATTTGCATATGGCTGGGTCCAACCTGGAATGGCATGGGCAGCAAAAAAACGATGGATTAAACCCAGATCTGTGACTGGGGGTGAATGTTTGACAATGTTCAGCATTCCGTCCATCACTTGTTGTTTTTGCAGTTGTCGCCCTAAGTGGGAAGGGTATGCCCAGACGTGGGTCCCGTGCTTCCCATGCCACTGGATTCAAGCTAGCCTGGCTGATGAGGGGTGAAACCCCGAAACCGGTCCCAGGATGCTTGTTTCCAGTCCAGGAAAGACCTGGCCAAGCAGTTCGGGCTGGACTGTTCCTATGGGGAATAGGGTCAAGACTGATTTGCATATGGCTGGGTCCAACCTGGAATGGCATGGGCAGCAAAAAAACGATGGATTAAACCCAG
Source organism: Pleurodeles waltl (assembly GCF_031143425.1). Taxonomy (NCBI): domain Eukaryota; kingdom Metazoa; phylum Chordata; class Amphibia; order Caudata; family Salamandridae; genus Pleurodeles; species Pleurodeles waltl. The sequence goes on from NC_090442.1 coordinate 565,189,002, forward strand.
ATCTGTGACTGGGGGTGAATGTTTGACAATGTTCAGCATTCCGTCCATCACTTGTTGTTTTTGCAACATGAATGTAACCCACTCCCTTCAAACTAGCAATACTGCTGCAGCTTGCACTAAACTGGTGTGAACTGCAGTGGTGCAGAGTGGGCAGAATTAGGAGTTCTGTATACAGCAGAAGACCTGCCAGCTTCACCAAAAACCTCACAGTGTGAGGAGGGGCCTTGGCGGTGGTGTGGCCTCGTGCCATGAAGCAACCAAGAGGTACTTGTTCCCCCACCCCTGCCCCTAACCCCCTTCTCAAAAACAAAAAAGAAAACAAGCTTGCTGAGGTTGCTACCGATGTTCTGGGGTGTTTTCACACCCATTAATGAACATCAGCAGTTAAAAGCGTCAGAAAATGAGCTGAAAAACACTGTTTACAGTGTTTTTTCACCTTTTTTTCTGTGCCTCCATGTGATATTGGCTTCTCAACAGGAGACCGTGTGACCGGAGCCAATATTGTGTGTCACACGGTTGAGCTGTGTGAGTTGGCAGGTCTGTTACATACCTGACACAGGCCATGCTTAAAAAGCAGGCCCAAAGAGATGGGAACAGGAAATAGAACAAGTTTTTCTGACAAAGAATGGGAAAAATGGGAAGATATTTATCATAGCGCTCGGCAGCAGTGGCGGTTGGTGAAGTTTGAGAGTGGTGGGGCTGGGCTTGGCCCGGGGTCGGGGGAGGAAGAGGTTCACATTGTGGGGGGTGGGAAGCATGGCAATTTTTGGGATGCTAGTCACCATTTCAGTGTTTTCAATTTGGCACCAACCCATTTTTCTAAGTACAATCCATGTTATTTCCACATTATTGTGGGCTACTTAACACTGATCAGCGGATGGGGGCTAGTGAAGAATCAGCTTTCCTTTGCAATATTACGTGATTACTTTAGTACACGCACTACATGTTATCCTATAGCATATTATGTGCACTACATTGGTTAGCATGGTTTTAAATCACATATATCATGTTAATTGTACTGTCTGTTTTTACACTAACCCTAAGATGGTGTCTGGAGAGAATCTGTCTCCCTGGCCACACAACATGTTTGCACTAATGGATGAATCCATCACTGCCCCCTAAACATGTTAATGGGCAGTTTCAACATATACCGTGTTTGGCATGTTTTTCGGTCACAACTGTGCGCACACTTGGCACCTTCCCCTACAGGAGTTTTAATGGGTTTGCATGCCCTTTGGGGACTTCTGGCCCAGCGTTCACTATATCTGCTCTGTGGCTGGTTCAGGGGAGAAGCCAGAAAATTGAAACACCACACACTTCGAACAAAAGCTCTTACTATATGGCACCAAGCAAACAAAGTAAGTCATCACATCCCTTCCCAAAAGAGCGCTCCTGTTTTAATTGTATCCATTCCCCATTTCCTCCTTCCATTCGCCTGCTGATATCCACCATTTCATTCTGTCATTCATTCATTCTTTCATCCATCATTCAGTCTTTCACCATTCTGTCCTAACACACATACATTTCCAGTCTATCCATTCTTCTCAATATATAGCCATCAAACCTATCCATCCATGCACCTATCATTCATCCATCCTTTCACACATCCATCTTTTCAGTCACTCACTCATTCATCCATCCACCCTTTCATCAATCCATCGATCCTACCTTTCACTCATCCATCCGTTATTTCCCTCATCCATCTATCCACCCTTTAATCCATTTATCAATCCACCTTCCCTTTCACTCATCCATCCATACTTTCACTCAGCCATCCTTTCACTCATCCCTCCATCATTTTATCTCTCATAATCTTTCCATCCCTCCATCCATTATCCACCTATCCATCCACCTTTCACTCACCCAACAATTCACTCTTTAATCCATCTATCTACCCTCCCTTTCACTCATCTATCAATTTTCTCACTCATCCACCCTTTAATCTATGCATCAACCCACTTTCACTCATCAATTCATTCTTCTACTCATCCATCCTTTCACTCATCTGTGCATTCCTTTGTTCATCCATCTATCCACACTTTCACTCCATCCATCCATACCATCACTCAACCATCCATACCTTCTCTCATCATCCATCCACCCTTTCACTCATCCACCCATCCATACATTTACCCTTTCACCCTCTCTTTCATTCATCCATCCATTTTTTCATGTATTCATCCATCCACCATTTTATCATCCATCCACCCATCCACCCTCTCTTTCACTCATCCATCCTTTCTTTACTCACCAATCCATTCTTTTACTCACCCATCCTACATCCATCATTTCACTCATATACCCACCCACCCTTTTACTCACCCATCCCTCCACCCTTTCATTCATCCATCCATCCATCCTCCCTTTCACTCACACATCCATCCATCTGACTTTTCACTCAACCATCCATACTTTCACTCACTCAAGCATCCATAATTTCTCTCATCATCAATCCACACTTTCACTCATCCATCGTCCTACCCTTTCACCCTCTCTTTCATTCATTCATCCATCCATCATCCATTCTTGAACTTAATCATCCATTTGCCCTTTTACCCATCCATCCATCCTCTCTTTCACTCATCCATCCATTCTTTTACTCATCCATCCTACATCCATCCTTTCACTTTTACCCTCCAACTGTTTACTCACCCATCTATCCACCCTTTCACTCATACATCCATCCACCCACCCTTTCACTCACACATCCATCCATCAGCCATCCATCCATTCACTCACACATACACCTATTCACCCTTTCACGTTATTTATGACCCCCAGCTGACATTTTTGTTGCCTCACCTGGTGACATGGAGGGAAGCTTCAAGCCAGGGGAGTCGGGACTGACTAATTAAAATAAACACACGCACATGCAATGTGCAACACCTTGCTCTTTGCTTCACTGTCCCCACGAGTCTGCTTGCTGGCAGTAAATCTAAGGCATACCGGAGCTCAAATGGCATCCAGCATGAACTGCAGCGTGGGAAGCAGCACCTCGAGTCTGCGCAGTGTGTCTTCAAAAGTCCAGCTCACACACTGCGCACACTCGATTTTGTGGCTTCCTGCTTGTAGTCTCTACCCCACTCGTCACAGGATCTGGTACCACCCCACCCTGTGACGAGTTGGAAAAGGGTGTGGTGACAATGGTCTCCTCTCACTGATTGACGTGAAGGCCGAGAGCTGCAGGGCTTGAATCTGAAACGCCCAGAGCTAACTCTACCTCCACGTCATCAGGGGGTGGAGACTGAACCTTGATGCAGTGTCTTTGCCGAGTTGTGACCTCACAGGCCTCAGGGATGTGAGATTGTCAGCCCAGCAAAATTCTCTAGACTTTGTGCCTGCCCAGGAAAGCGTCACTCCACTGTCATCACTGCAAGGAGTACAGTTCGTAGTGTAGAGCAGCCTCAGAAAGATAATTCAACATGTATATACACTGTGTTCACAAGTTGTTTTAAGGAAGCAGTTTCAGCTTTGCTTCCATGCATTATTTTTCACCGAGAATGTAAAGGGGGCGGAGCCCCGACGCCCTTGAAGAGAAACCGCCACTGCTCGGCAGGGAGAGAAACCATGGTGAAGATCACCTCTTACTGGTACTTGACTCCAGCTTGGATTCAAGCTTGGGCCCTAGCGTGGTCCAGCAAGAGTTGGCTTGGTTGTGGACACAGGTTCATTGTTACACTTACTTTGGAAGTGTCCAAAGCTAGTCCAATATTAAGCTCAAGTCTTCAACAACTAAGATACGACTTGCGCACCTCAGCTTCCCCGCCACCCTTCATACAAGCTGTTAGACTTTCCAAACAAACAAACCTTGCCTCAGCACTCTATGAGGGGCATCAGATAGCATTAGTACTCTCCTCAGTGCATCAGGTTATACTCACTCTCTAGTTTACTGATAAAACCCCAGAGCATAGAGAATGGCTCTGCCGCATTTGGGCCCTTTTACCAGGGGAAAAGTTGAAAATGAACTTGGATAATGAGAAGGGAGGATTTTGTGAAATATGGGCACCCTTCTTATAATTTCTTTCCTCACAATTCAGAGATCAGCTGTCTTCTAACTTACAAGCCTATTGTCTGACTGGTCTAGTAAAAACAGGGTGTACCCCTTCACATAATTGTGCTATGATTAGGTCCACCGTGAGCTATAAACTTTTGGTGAGAGCTTGTACTGTGTGTGTGTGTGTTTGAAGGGAGGCAGTAGGGAAGTTCTTGAGGTTGCTAACCTCCGTGTTGTAGGTGTGGTTTTGTTCCTGTAATTGTCAACATTTGGAAAATAAAAAACAGAATACATCCATAAACCAGGACCAGTCCCATTAAGGAATAAGTGTTGCTTTAACAAAAGAATGAAACAAACTTTTACAATGCAATGAAACAGTGGTCTGCTCTTCCTTGTAGGCCACCATCTTTTTGTCTATAGCCAATCACAGAGGGTCGCAAAGAACAACTTTCTAAATCAATATTAATTTACTCCACTGCAACTGGAGATTTTGCACATTGCATAATTAAAGATTGGTCGCAAAAAGTTGGTGGACAATTTGCATCAGTTTTTGCATCCAGTCTCTGCATCAGGTGTTGAATGCAGTCCGTTTGACCTGGCCCTCTCTGCAGGGTCTGACCAAAAAATTTTGCTTTCACCCCTCCTATTATGCTGAATTTGATTTTGGTTGTTTTGGGACTCAGGGGCATATTTATACTCTGCCTGCACCGAATGTGCGTCAAAAATCTTGACGCACATTTGGTACAAACCTTGCACCATATTTATACTATGATGTCCGACCCCACGAATGTCAAAATTCCTCCGTGTGCGTCATTTTCTGGATGCGGGAAACCGCCTTGCATTAATGACATGCAAGGTAGGTGTTCCTGTCCAAAAAATGACTTAAACACCTGTGCGACATATTTATGCTACCGCGCAAAAATCCCGCGCAGCCAGGAGGCGGAGGTGGAAAATGACGCACAGCCCGATTTGCGTAAAAAAACAAACTGCTGGGTCAGGGCAGGCTTTAAAATGGGGCAAACACACAACTACTTAAGGAAACACACAGAAGCAACAGCAGAGCTCCAAAAGGAAGACATGGAGGTACTATTCATCCAGCATGCACGAAGACGCAGAGCACAGGACCAACACCAGCAGCTTCTACAACACCAGCAGGGACCCCAAACGAAACGTAGAAGACAGGGGAGGATATTCAGGACCAGGACAACCCTTCAGGGACTCCGGCAACAAGACATCATCCAGAGGTACAGACTCAACTGGCAAGCCACTCAGCAACTGCTGCGCAACATTGAGCCATAGTTGGCACCCAGCTTGCAGACACCCCACACCATTCCACCAGAGACCAAGCTGCTAGCTGTCCTCCACATGTTGGCAAGTGGCTTGTTTCAAACCACTGGTGCCCTGGTTGCCGGGATCTCACAGCCCTCATTCTCTGCTTTCCCACCCAAGGTATTGGATGCCATCATCTCCCTCACACCCTGCCACATCAGCTCCCCCAACACACAGCTGAAGCAGCAGGAGACCAAACAGGGCTTCTACCAAATCAATGGCTTCCCACACATGCTTGGTGCCATTGACTGCACACATGTATGCATTGTGCCACCTGTTGCAACCAAACATCTATATTGCATCAGGAAGCACACACACTGCATCAATGTGCAGGCCATTGTCGATCACCGGGGATTGATCACCAACATCATGGCAAAGTATCCTGGAAGTGTACATGATTCATTCATCTTACCCCACTGCACCATCAATCAACACTTCCAGGATGGACAATATGGAAATGGCCTACTTGTTGGTAAGTACAGAAACCTACTTATATACACACAGCACAGCAACACCGTAGGACACACAACACATACACCACTACATTGACACATGGCCAGGAAGACACTGAGGTTGTGACACTGCTAGTCATGTGTGATATCCTCACCCAATGGGATACACACCTATGGACAAATGACAGGTGCAAATAACAACAGATGCCACTCCACGGACACAAGGGACCAATTTAAAACAACACAATGACAATGACATGGCCTTAACTGGCAGTACAACTTGGAAGATGAACCTTTCAATATCACATCAATAACACTCAATCAAACACCCTTCCAAGCGATAAGTACTGTGTTAGGAGTGCGTAATGTGTTTCGCTGCAAGTCAAACACCATGAGACACATAGGATGATGATGATGATTCTAATGAAGGTGACATGGAATCATTGAGGCTGTACCAATATCTCACATCACTCCTGCTCTGACATTGCCCACTACCAATAAGCAAGTGGACTGTGCTAAGAACGCATATTGATGTGACAATATTGAAAGTGCACATTCCTGCACATACAGGTTGAGACAATTATATATATACACAACAGATATACAGGCATATGGACCTTCTGACACTCAAACCGTCAACCTCACAACCAAGTTAGCCAGCTGAACTGGACCAGGTTTAGTAGTATAGGTACATGTTTGAACATGAGTCAACTCGATAAGGGCAGATAAATAGGTCTGCAGAGAACTTGTCACACATGGGATATTTGTGCATTTTCAATTGCCAACACGTCAGTGCTGCCAACGTATGTAGATGTGTTGTACAATGTCACCTAGCCAAATCAAAGGGCCTCACTGATGTTAAACTAATTCTATTGCATATGTGAAATTGGATGGGATGTCCAGGCCATATAGATGGAACCATGTTACCACCACTGTGGAATTGATTCTGTGTATGGAAGTATCATGTCACCCCCAGTTAGGACACATGGACACCTCTTTCACGTGACATAATGCATGGGAGTACACAATGTACTGCAAATCTACAAAAATACCGCTGACATCTGGTCAATCAGCCAAACACCAGTTTAGATAATGAAACATCCCAATGCCGATGGTACATCCTAGAAGTCTAGGATTCCACACAATAACACAAACATGGATGAGTCACAGACAACACAAGAGAACAACTGTCATGCAAATTGATAATCATGGTGCAAGCAACATAAAAAATCTCTCACTCATGTTCTCTTTCAGCTGTTCAGGGGTATGGGATCCAGGAATGGATCATGATCCCATTTGAAAACCCAAGCACAGCATCAGAGCATGCCTATAATGTAGCACATCGGAGGACACGCACCATAGTCGAGAGGACCTTTGGCATCCTGAAGTCAAGATTCAGGTGCCTCGACATCACCGGAGGCAGCCTCCTATACTCACCAGAAATGGTCTGCAAGATCATTTTGACCTGTCCCATCCTGCACAACATTTGTGTAAGGAGGAACATATCCTTCTATGAACCAGACCCACAAATGGCTGAAGAGGAGGAAGAGGAGGATGTTGTTTATCAACATGAGGGGGACCATCCAAACACTGCAGCAAGATTGCGTCGGAGACAACACATTGTCCAAAACTTCTTTTAACTGTAGTCACCATCACCACTGTCTTACCATATGTCATTAAACACCTTTTCTAATCACTATATCATGGTCTGGGTAATCATTTATGTATCACATTATCCCTAAGATTCATAATCAGGGTGTAGCCTCATGGAGCATTGCAGAAATACAGATTAGGATCCTGAAAATTCCACATCACATTTGATGGGTATGAATGTACACCCAACTTCACACACACTGTAAATTACATATATCCTGTCCATTTCACATTTGAAGGGCAATATCAGAGGACCACAACTATTTCACACATACATGTTGGCAACATGGTTCATTGCAGCATATGGCACACAACAAAGACACCATCATTCTATAAGGAAAAAAATGCCTCATACATGAGGCAGTGTATGTGCATTTGCATTGGTAACATGAATGTATGACAAGACCCTTGACAGCAGTAAGTGTGACATCAGCTATCTTTGCAAGGAGTATGTATGACAAGAAGTCCATGTAAGCTGCAAATGGATAGCACGAGTGCCCCAGGTATGACTAGCATTGCTCACAAGACATCCCCTGCACATGCCATCCCAGGTCATAAGTCCTGCCACTGCCATGTTTTCTGTCTCTCCACACCCTTCTCTAGGGGACCCTGGAACTGGACTATTTGTACCCAGATAATCCTTCATCTACACACACCCAGACTCACATTCTGACTCCAGTGTGCTTCCCTCTTTAGTATGGCATGCCATAGTCATAGTTCATCTGTCTGGATGGACGTCTGGTCAGATAATGCACTGCCTTGTAGTCTGTAGGACCTGTAATCACCTCTCCATTGCTTCCCATGTGAAAGGCACTGTTGGCCCTTTGAACTTGATTCTCACCTACAAGACTTGTGAGAGACTGAAGCTGCACACACCTGTGAGCACTTCCATGCAGACCAGCCATTTGAACATGCACTGTCCTTGCAGCTGCCTGGAACGGCATAGAAGCTGCCATTATATCTATATACCTGTTATGCATTGCCGTACAAATCACTTGTGTAACACTGGCCTTGGATTATTGTGTAACGTTGCAGCACACAGGACAAATACAGTTTTCATTTTCCACAGTGTTCTTCCAGCTTTGACCAGTCTCAGTCTGCTCACTGTGTATTTGCCTTGTTCATTTTTGTTCCTGACTGACCCTGCATCCTGTTAGCCTGGCTTGTTCCTGTCTCTGCGTTACCATAAAGGTTCCCTGTGGCTACATTTGTCTCATAGTTGCTTTCCATGCCCTCACTTTCCTCCTGGGGTATCGTGTCAGGTAGGTCTACAATGAATACTCAAATACATTGTATTGCGTAATCAGTTTACTTATTGTATCATGGGGTGGGGCATGTCTTCAAATAGCCTAATCATGGCTCATCCCTTGTCTGGGTTTCATGGATGCATGAGTGACAAACAGTGACAGTGTATCATGGCTGTATGCATGGATTGGGTATGGTGCCTCCAGCACAACAAACAACGTTTGATAATGTACATGAAATGTCAACACATGTTTGTACCATGACGGTCCACACACTGATTCACATCGGCCCCAAACTATTGATGGGGCTTGTGTGGTGAATAGCTGTGAGATTAATCAGCAAAGAGGCACTGATGTTCCCGGCTGGAGTGGGAATTTTAGAGACCACCCTGTGTACAAATGTTGTGAGGAAACCTGCCGGTTCTAAATTACTGATCCAGGTTGCCCTGTTGTCAGTCTCATAAAACTTCTGTAGTTCCATAGCTGGACTATCCCCATGTGTGTTCTCAATTCCTCTTTGGCTTACGTTCAATTCAGCTGTGAAGGATACTTTGTTAATGCAGAGCATGGCTCCACAGACTCATGACTAGACCTGCACATAACTGTGACAACATGGACCCCAATAATGACACAGGCTACACATGGCCCCACACACTTGAACTAGACACCTTTGTGAAATTAACCACTGGAAATATGTGAGCATGTGCTGCTTGGTCTGCTGGTCCTCCACTGCCACAAGAGAAACACAGGTCATTTATATTACTCAAACTGTGGAGTGACATTACATTTGTGGATTGGTTTTGGGACTCTGTCTCACAAACACCGTACCCACATAGCATTTTCAAATGCCTGACTCATGGGTAGTATCAAAACAAGTGACCAGGAAGTGGTATCCAACATTCCAGGACCAGTGATGACTTAGTCTTGGAACATTGCCATGATCAACCGTCCTCTATCTATCCTGTGCATGGTTTGTCATGGGAGATGCTTTTGTCCCAAAATTCTGGGAAGTTCACACAGCATTTGTTGCTACGTGCATGACAAACACATTTCCTTACTCCTTTCCACACTGGATAGCATCTGATGGTTATCCACATTAACAACACATGCATACAAGCACATTTATGAAAACACATCTTGTGATGTTCACACAGTGACAACTAAAATTGAAATAGCCAATTCACACATGTTGACACACAGGTAGTGAGTTACTCTATTAAGTTGCGTAGCCTTGCTATCCTCTATTGACGCTCAAACTGGGTAATACCAATTTGTATTCCAAAAGTTTGGGGATCAATTGCGTCAGTGAAGAGTGCAAATACGGTACAACAGCTAGAGGATCTGCAGTAATGTGATCTGCCACATGTGCCCATACACTGGAATGCACAATGTACGTGCAAACAGCCTATCTCTGTATAGTTACAGGTGTCATGTACTATAAAATTGTGAGAAATTACCCAAACCCAGTAAACCCAGTAAAAGACATAAATTGTGATGCACACACATCAAAAAAGACGTACATGAGTCAAAAAACGACGCATATGCTTCAAAAAATGACGCTCACTGCCATGATACATCCATTGGCCCCGAGCGGTAATTCCCACACTGTACCCCATGAAATTGGTTAACAATGAAAAATATTTGGAAATATGGATGCGGGTAATTTCTAAGCATGTGCGTAAAAAAGAAATGATGCACAGACTGTAAGCGTTATAATAATTTGACGCATCATAATAAAAAGGCACCACATTTGAGGCAGGAAGTGATGTAATAGGATATCCTGTTTACAGTGGGTGTACGTTCACTTTCTCTTTGCAGTCTATGATTTTTCTTGACTGTGTGGCTGTGTTTGGACTTGTCCCTCTGTGAATATTGTGAATTTGTCTCCTGGGTGCTCTTTATATTGTCTTTTGGTGTTTTCTAAGTGTCTGTGGTATCCTGTGTAAGTGTATTTTTGTCATTTCTGGTGTCTAATTTTGTCTTTGTACTGTTGGGAGTCTGTTGTGGGTAGTGTTAGTTTTGGGGATAGTTGGGCTGTTTTAGGGTTATTTACTTTTCATTTCCCTCTCCTCCTTTCCCTTCATTATCCTCTGTACCCCTTAATTCCTTTGTTATTTCAGTCATGTTGGGTAGGCCACGTCTGGGAAGAATGGGTGAGGAGGAGCTGGGGAGATTCATTTGGGTGGTGTGCCACTTCCTCCCATTGATGATCGAAGCAGGTGGCAGGGTGATACAGGGATATCACACAGAGGAAAGGAGGCTCCGGTGGTCAAAGGTCCTGTACCATCTGCAACGCGTCTACAGCACACCGTGCAACGACCACCAACTAAAGCACAGCTGGGCTGACCTTGTTGCCAGGGAGCAAGACCTGCTGGACCACCTGGGGATTGTGATTGGTGGCCCTGTTGGTGAGTACAATTCAGAGTAATGTGCACATTCAAATGCTCTGTAGTGACAGTAGCAGATTTGTTGATATGCTGCAGGCTATGTATTTAGACATGTGGAATGCAAGTTTAACATACAGTGGCACTGAGTTATACAATAATTGCTACACATTACTGTAATTTGTTGACGCAACAGCTGCACTGAGTTACAAAACAAAGCTGGAGCCTGTAAATTAGTGCTGCCTTCATGTCAATAGATGATGCAAATGTGGCTCTAACATATGTTTTAGGCATGGTCTATGAGTGAAACCAGGAAAGACATGTTTTTCACCAGATATTTTCAAGAATTAATGTGTCCCCCAATTATTTCTAATACATGTCTGAACTGTATTCTGGCCCATACGTACCAAGTTCTTTCTAACCTCAGGTAATATCTTGGTTGTGCCGCAATTAAATTAGGGATGGATGCCAAAGTAATGCATACGGGTTCATATCTAAATGTTTGGTGCTACTTTCCATAGCTGTAGCACATAAAATGAAGCAATTGATACAAATTGAGGGATAACAACTATCCATGGCCCTCTGTTCATTTTACCTGTGTGTTTTACATTGGTCTTGGGCACAATAGCTGGAACAGAGCTAATGCATTTGTCATCTGTGATACTCTATAGCCATGAACTTCTCATAAGTTATGGGACCATCATGGGATACTTCACATTGGGGAATGCATGGTCACAATGTATTACGTGCATGATGTTGTGCAATGGACCCCTGACCAATTCCATCATACATATAAAGTTCCCTAATACTTTGGTAGTTTTGTTTGGTACACCCCTGCTGATCTAGTGCAGCATATGTTTAATAACTAACTTCCCAGTATGGTGGCTATCACAGACATGGGTGTATGCTATGATCAGAAGACCAGCATTCCTGTGACTGCTGCTACTCCGAGGGTGTCAAAGCCCAGCTCACCTGAGTCCTTGTTCAGTTCTGATGGAGGTTGAAGACAATCCGACCCCACCCTGAAACTGCTTGTTCCAGCACACTAGTTTTTAAAACAGTGCACTAAGAACAGAAGCTCAAGGGAAGGGGGGAAGTGGATAAAATAAAACAGAGAGACAACACCGTTCTTGCGTTTCCACTGTTGAAGTGCTGCACAAATCTGCAGCCCTTTCTGACTTCTGTAGAAACTGGTGCCTAATGAAACATAAACAAAGAACAGATAAGTACAACTTATTCCTAAATCGGTTCCTGACTATCCCTTTATTTATTAGAAATTCTCTTCTAAAAGTACCTCTTGGATCCTGGTCTCTAGTTTCCAGGTTTGGAATGTGTTACTACTCTGAAATGTGCTTTCTATTGCTGTAAAGCTTCTAAAACATTAAACAAATACTGTTATCAGAATTACCAATATCTAACATTCATCTTAATATAACTAAAGCCTAAACTCCCAATAGCAGACTCACTTTTCCCATATTTCCAGAATCTATTATAAAACAAATACTGTACTTTTACATCAAAATACAGCATGTAATTTGTGCAAGTCCTTGATTTACTGTTTGTCTTGCTGTTAATGGTTTCCACTGTTCAATTCTTAAAAGTTCCTTAAAAAAAAAAAAATGTTTGCTTCACAAAGTTCCGCAAAGTATTCTTGTAACAAAGAGTTTGAATCACAATGTTCGTGGAAGGTATCTTGTTTCAAATTGTCTATACACAAAATTGTTGTCAAAGTTCTTTCAGGTAATAAAAGGTTTTGCACTTACTTGTTGCTGGCAAGAGATACTGATCAGTCTAACCTTGTCTTCTTTCTCTTTTGCAGGTTGCTTGTAGGAGAGAGGCTGAGGCAAGGAGGAACCGGAAACCGGAAGAAGGAAGAGCCAGCAGATGCACCCATTGAAGCCAATGAAAGTGTGTGCAGAGCTGGGTGTGGTTTGAAGAGCTGGGTGTGGTTCTCACATGCTGCACATGTTCTTGAAAGGTGTGCAGAGTTTCAGTTATTATACAAGTGAGTTGAATTAACACATGGCCTAGGGAGGAGTGTTTTAAAGAAGTCTTGGTAAAAGCAAGGCCCAATGTGTAAACAAAGCAGCACATTAAACAACATATACAGAAGCCTAGGGGGGGGGAAGGTGAGATAACAAGAAAGGCTTTCAATAGTAAGTTTAAAAGGGAGCTATTACAGAACCCACTAGTGCAGTGAGAGGGGACATGCTCTTTGCTGTGCACAAACCCTAACAGAGGGTACATACAAATTGAAACCTACATCATCATGATTGACCCAGTGATACATTTGCTAAACCATGTGTTAATAATATGACAGTGTCAGTTTGCTGTATAGCCGCTGAAGATGATGAATGTGGCTCACTGTGATTTCCAAAACCCATAATGGGTACACATGGCAATGAGTGACACATTTCAGGTGCAATGACTGCACCTGTGCCCATGCAGTCTGTCATGGATGACTACAATATACACTGTCAGCATATATCTCCTTGTTGTATCAAAATATTTAAACTGGTCAATCCATGACTAGTCTCAAACTGTCACCAATTAATGCACAGGATCCCTGCCATTATGGTGTCATAAGGGGCATATGTGGCTCAGGTGACACTGTTAATGTAGCATATGTAAGCTATACACAACACAGGCCCTGCATGTAAGGGACCATAGAAAGCATGATAAATCATGACCTTAAATCAACCCACAGGTGCGTCACACAGTAAATGATTGTCCCTTAATGCACAAGCCACAATACCTGAGTGACTGGTATTGCTGTTCTCCAGGAAAGTGGCTTTGCATGTCTCTCATTACTACAAATGATGAGAGGAGTACACTCCATAAATGAGTCTGCAACCAATTGATGGAGCATGTTTGTCACCACATGATAGTTAGGGCCACTGCATGTGTGCAGATATGTGTGTATCACTCACTAGAGTAACCGGGTCTGTACATGTTTGCAGTGGTATGTCTGTTGGAGTATCATCATGTCTGAGAGGCTGGACTTTCAGATTTAATGTTACACACAGCATTTTTGTTTGAAAGTGTTGTCCAGTGCACAGACATTGAGCACATTTCTCCCTTCCATGCTTTACAGGTCGGCCTGCCCCCTACACAATCGGAGAAGTGGCTCGATTTGCGGACCCAGACATATCCAGTAAGTGTTGATATTTCAGTGCTGTGTTGTGTTTGCAGCTGTTGTGTGATTGACTTCTATGTGTTGGACACATAGCAAGGTATGATGTGCTGGTAAATGATCGGATATGTTACTTGAGTGGAGTTTCACTTTTTTCCCATCTTTGAGTTGGAGAATCAGTAGCATATAGTCATATTTTGGAATTGTACAGTAGTGCAGCCCTATAGGCATGGCCATGTGAAGAGGGTGACATTTGTTTTTGAAATATTTATAAATAAAAATTAGCAGAGGCCCATATTCATGATTTAGTCAGAAAGTCAGAACATGAATCTCACAGAATAGGTATGCAAAAGTCTTTCCCGCAGACTTGAGCTTCCCTGTTCACTAATGAACATGCTCAACTGTAGGTTTGACTTCCTAGCAGCATCTAGCTCCACATGTTGTGCTACGTGTATGTGGCACTTGAGTACAATGTCATAGGTGTACATGCAGCTCATGGCCAGATGTGTGCTTGCATCTATCTGCTTGTTGTAAGACCGGTATTAGTGGTATTAAATGATGTTGACAATTGTCTGCATTTACAAACATAAATGTGGATGGGATTGTCCGAGGTATGGGTCTATCCTAGTTGGATATCCTCCTAACCTGTGGTGGACTGCCCAAACCCATGTACAGCTGTCTAAAGCTTCCTGGGTATCCTTCATGTTTGAAAGTATGTATTGCTTGTCCATCCCCCCCCGAGGCACAGGCTTAGGGTTATGAAATGTGTACCTAGGTGTGATGATCCAAGTTTAGTACACAGACATGTAAATCTGTAAATCACTTGTCCAAACCTAGGGTACCCACTCATGATTAGCAACTGCATTCCATCCTAGCAATTCGATTAACAAATCACCGATCTTGTGGCTCTTAATTGTCACCCAGAAGATATTCATAAGTTGGCCTGTCACATGTGGAGAACTTGCATCACTTTTTATGTAACTAATGGCTGAACAATGATGCATAGGTCATTTAAGTTGTTACACATCTTTTAGAGCATTGCTGTGCTGTTAGATAGGACATGTGTAGGCTGCCTCGGCATGTACTTCCTCAGGGAGAATCTGTGATCTGTATGGTGATATGGCCTGTTTCAGCTACATTAGATGTATTGTCTGATTCTCATCAGTAGCTATATCACACAATGAAGTACCTAACGTTTGGCTTTATCTTTTTTAACAGCAGCCAATATGGATGCCATCAAGATTCGTGAGTTTTAGTGCCAGGCGATGCATTACCGCCACATTCTGGATGTGGAGTCTGGGTTCCGCCACATGGCATGGCGTTATCGCCATGAAAGAGCATCAGGAGTGTGGAAGGCATTTGCCCCAGGGGGCCCTTCGGTGTCCACAACAGCCACCACCACCAGCATCACCACTACCACCTAGATGGCACCAAGGATATCAGGCACCACTGCAGGACCATCAACTTCCACTGCTCCAGGACCACTGACAGCAGCACCTGCACCTCCTCCTACAAGCATGGCACCACCAACCAGACACACATCTACAACTAGTACTCAGACCACCACCGCTGCAGTCATTGACCCTGCAGATTTCAGAGTGATGCAACGTGACATGCAACGTATGTTGCGGAGACTGAACAGGCTGCAGCAGGGGGTGTCACAAATTAATCAGAGGGTGTGTGCCATCAAGAAGACCCTGCAGAGGGCGAAGTTGTGACAATTATACCCTCTGCCATGATTCCCTCCCCTCCCTCCTCTTTCCTGGTTCTTTTAATTAGTGGGTTTAGGGGGCTTAGTGTTAGGTTAGAATAGGCTGTTAGTTTAGTTAGTAGTAGTGGGTTGGGGGGTGGGGGTATGATATTTTGAAATGTTATTTTATTATGTGTGTGGGTGGGGGATAATGTTGGGGTTTTGGTGTTTAAAAAAAATATACAAATATACAAATAAAAAAATATATATATTTGTTTAGTATAAGATAGTATGTGTTTCGGTTAGTTTATGTTGGCCTCCATGTGTCCCGTCTTATAAGGGGAAGTGGGGGGTTGATGTTTAGAGTGTTTAGTTGAATGTGATAAGTAAGTTTAGCTTAGGTTAGTTAGCCTAATGTGTAGTTTGGATAGGTTAGGTTAGTTAAGGTGTTTCCCCAAGGCTTATTGTCCTTTTTTGCTGTTAAATAAATATTTAGGTACTCCTTTACAGTATGTGTCATATGCTTGGGGATCAGGGCCTTGGCATGGGTGAACAGTGTCTCTTTAGTATTTGCATTTGTGTCCCATCCAGCAACCAAATCCCAATTGAGCTGTCACATTGGCAGCTACACCAGAGCTACTTTGCAAAGAATCTGACATCCATTGCACCCACCACTCAAGGTTACTATAGATCCCAATGTGTTGTTAATTTTTGATGTATGTTATCAATCTCACATACTTTGGAACCAGATTTGGTATTGAGGACACTGTGTTATGTCTGCCTGCAGCCTGATGTTCAAGTGAAGCCTTATAAGGTGAGTGATGGTATATTCTCAAGTAGTATAGTATACATGACTCACATATATCATTTGTTACATTGTACAGCCAGGTTACTTATTTGTACGTACACTCATACACATCCATTCCTGCTGTATGGTGTGTGTTGAGAAAATTGTGACAAATGTCACATATGTAAAGATTGTCTATTACAATAATTTGAAGGCAATCTTTTTTGGCTTAGACATCTCTTGAAGAAGACTTAGGGCCTCATTATGACCCTGGCGGTACAGAACCGCCAGGGTCAACGGGGGCGGGAGCACCGCCGACAGGCCGGCGGTGCTCCCTTGGGCATTCCGACCGCGGCGTTACCGCCAGTTTCCCGCTGCCCAAATGAATCCTCCAAGGCGGCGCAGCATGCTGCGCCGCCTTGGGGATTCTGACACCCCCTACCGCCATCCTGTTCCTGGCGGTTCGCCCGCCAGGAACAGGATGGCGGTAGGGGGTGTCGCGGGGCCCCTGGGGGCCCCTGCAGTGCCCATGCTAATGGCATGGGCACTGCAGGGGCCCCCGTAAGAGGTATTTCACTGTCCACTGTCCTGTCCTGTTCACTGCATAGCAGACAGTGAAATACGCGACGGGTGCAGTAGCACCCGTCGCACCTTCCCACTCCGCCGGCTCGATTACGAGCCGGCTTCATGGTGGGAAGGTCGTTTTCCCCTGGGCTGGCGGGCGGCCTTTCGGCGGCCGCCCGCCAGCCCAGGGGAAAAGTCAAAATACCCGCCGCGGCCTTGCGACCGCGGTACGGCATTTTGACGGCGGGACTTTGGCAGGCGACCTCCGCCTCCCGCCAAGGTCCGAATGAGGGCCTTATTCTGTCCAATACAGCATTTTACTGTATAGTTTTGAGTTACCTCATAATTGACCTTCATGAAGGGTAGATGATGGTATAATCCAGACCACAGTGCATAGTTATCAAACCACATTCTTTCAGGGCAGTTGTACTGACATTCTTTTGTCATTGACATAGGCAAACATCACTAATCTCGCTCACGGTTGATGAGTCACGTCACACAGAGACAAAGTGGTTGTTGAAGTGCTATTTATTTTAAAGTGCTGTTGTGCTATATTCAAATTGTCCATGATTGTGAGTCCATTAGTGTGACACCTTCCATTGTGATCCTACACAAGTGCAAAAGGACATGTCATTGGACACGCTGGGTGAAGTGTCATACAGTGCAGAGGGACATGATTTGCCAATGGGTTAGTGAGAGACAATCATAGGGCATTGTGACAAGGTAAACAGTGGGCTGGAGAACAGTGCTTGAGAGCAGCTGTTGCAAGACTGGCCTCTTACAAAGCACAGGACATTGGTTATAAGTGGCCAGGTGGCAGAGACTAGTGCTACCGGGTACTCTTACGGGTAAAGGTGATCTGTTCTACGTCTTCATCTTCTGATGTGTGTGTTGTCTCCTCTGCTCTTGGTCGTGGTGGGTGTGAAGGGGCAACACACACCTCAGTGTTTGAAGACGTGGAGTCAGACAGCCCGGTAGCTGACAACTGTGGGGCTATTAAGGGCAGTACTGCAGCAAGGAGGAGCTGCTGGTTCTTAATAATAGCAGCCACATCACTGTGGTAGGCAGTCAGGTCGGCCCTGAGGGGGTCAATATTGCATTCGTGTACACGTTGAAAGGTTTGTTGTTGGAGGTATTGTGTCAACTCTCTTACAGCTGTGCTGATTTCCTTCACACTTTTCTCAAGTACTTGCAAGATTGATGTTCGCCCTTCGATGGCTGCTGTCTGTTCTGCAGTTGGCATCATGCACAAACACACACCCTCTAGGCTGGCTGACATATTTTCCATCCCCACCTGCACCTCCTTGGCCAGCTCCCGCTGTAATCCAACTACAGTTCTCTCAAAGCTGGTGACAGTGACGTCAGAGTCCTCAGTTGGGTTGGAGCTGGCAGGTTGTACAATTGGGGTGGTGGGTGGGTTCTCTGTGATGGCTGCTGTATCTGTGCTCCTCCTTGCAACTGAAGGTGGGGTCTGGAAGGTCTGCTGGCTGATGTTTGTCAGCTCCATGTCATCAGGGAAGTCCAGGACAGGCATATCCCCAGGAGAGCCATCGTCCTCTGCAATGAGATACTGTACAATTAGTGTGCCTGTGTTGTGGCATTTGTAATGTGACGTGCCTGCCTTCCTATTTGTTGCACAGTGTGGTATAGGTTCCTGTTCATTGTTCCTGTCTATAATATTAGCATTCTCCCAGGCCTATGTCCCACCTGCATGTCACATGTAGTGTGGTCAGTTTGGGGACTTGTCAGCATCACATCCTCTAGGTGTAGGTTCTGCCCAAATTGTATATTGCCACCTTCTTGTCCTACTCAACCCTCCGTCTACTTCCATTCTCATGATGAGGCCTTGCACTGGCTGTGGGTGTTCTGATCGCACTTGCACCACACTTAACAATCTGGAACTGAGCCAGTCTCTGACATTTCACGTCCAGCTATATGTTGCTGAGACCTAGCATAAATATGTTTAGCATTGGCATGGCACACTACATATGCCAGCATTGGTAGTGTGTAATGTTGATGTTGGGGAATGTTTGCTACATTGGATTGCACTGATGGTCCTAGTAGTGTTCCATTTCCTCTTCTGACTGTGCGGGTGTATTTCACTAGCCGGTGATATATGTCCTCCCCCTCAACGTTGTTGTCTGAGCAGTATAACATTTGGGATGTTGCATGGTGTCATTGGAGCTATTGTGACCCAGGCACAGGGTGGACCCTGACATATGCAGCATGGGTATGACATTAGTGCTGTGTACCTCATAATGTTTATGACAATGGCTGATGTTTGTACCAACTATGGACATTCACATTTGACAGGATTAGAACATTTGTATTGATTTCAGGGAATTGATAACGTTGTCATCCTGAACCCTCTAATTTGGGTGTGTTTGATCCATGGGCACGTTACTGCCATTAGCTACTTGACCTGCACACACAGCAGAGGTGGTAGTGGCAACTGTTGTCAATATTACATTCTACTTGCGGATATGGCCTGAGACTGTTAATTGAGCCCTAGTTTATGTAGGGAGAATACCAGCTGTCGTGGGACAGCAGGCCAATTTTACGTTGTACCCTACCCTCCTGGACTGGCTTTACCTTTCTAGCATCCTTGGCATGGCAGCATAACCCCATGCAAAGGTTGTTGGTGTAGTATAGTACTGTGCCCCAAGATTCCCCTGAACAGTCCATGCCCCCGTGCCATGCCCTGTTACCCATGCAACTCCCTGAATATCATGACTTACATGCATTGTTTAGTAGGTATGCCCACCCCCCTGCTTACAGTTAACATTTGCGCATTTTAATTCCCCATGAGTCTTACCCCGCATCTGTGTTGTCTCCTGGTAGTCTGCGCTGTCCTGTCCTTGAATCCCTGTGACGATCTCCTCAGGGATGACAGCTGCTCCATCGCCTCCATGTGGTCCAGTGCCTCCTGCGGTGCTGGACTCCCACCTCCAGTCTGCAGTGCTGCCTTCCTGTTCCTGCCCATCTTTTCCTTGGTCCTGCACTTGCAGTCATGCCAGCGTTTCTTGTTCTCGATGACTGTTCTCCGTACTTCTGCCACACTGTTTATCTTGTCAACAATTTGTTGCCATATTGCCTCTCTCCTACTAATTGGCAATTTTGAGGTGACAAAAAGTTGTTGGTGGTGTTCCGTCACCTCTTTCACCAGAATTTCCTGCTCCTCTCCACTGAACCAACACTTTATTTTCTTCTTCTCCCTCTCCTGGGAGAGTCATCTTCTTGGGGTCTGTCCAAGCATCTGGGATCCATTTTGGCTCTCCTTAGCACATTTTTCAGTGTATGCGCCCCTTTTTGATGCGATTGCATATCCGGTTTGCGACGTCGTAAACCGGCTCACAGTCATTTTTGCCGCGTTAACGTCATTTTACTTTACGACGTGATGCATTGGTTTGAGTTTAAAAAAAATTACTCACACCTGTGGTTTGCGCCGCCGTGCGTCAAAGTATAAATTTGACGCCCAAGCGGCGCAAAGAAATGGTTAGCTGAAGGTAAATTTTTTGGAGCAAAACTGCGTCAAAAAGTATAAATATAGCCCTCAGTGTTCTTTATCAGTGCTAAGTGTGAAAGTGATTGTGCTCTCTCCTTCAAACATGGTAAAAATTGATAGTAGTGGTTTTGTATCACTCACTGTGCCACTCACTAAATCAACCCCTTTAAAGATGTCTCAGGCCTGCTCCGCAGTCTATCGTCTAGAAACTGGCATTTCGACCTGGCAAACTAATTCTTTTGCCAGACCAAAATCTTCATTTTTATTACTTATATGTCACCCCCAATGTAGGCCCTCAAAGCTCCTAGAGCTGGGTGCATGGTATTTAAAAAGTAGGACATGTCCTGGTAGATAAAAATACCTAAAGTTGTTTTTCATTCTGTAAAGGATACCTATCCCATAGAATTACATTAGGTTGCCTTAGTACATCTAGCAAGTGTTAACTTTTGATTGGGAACACTTAGAAAGATACCTCTTGACCTCTGAATGGTAGTTGCATATTCTCTTTAATGATGAAGTTGTATTTCAAGTTATAATTGTACAAATGCCGCTTGGCATTTGTGTACCCAATTCAACTGTGCCTTTAATCAATTAACCTGGGTCATATGACTCATCTGTTGTGGGTTGTGTATTGCTGCCAGACAGTGAGAAAAAGGGGGCTAGGTGTGGACAGGATGGGCCATCCTGCCGGGATGTCTTTAAGTGGAATTGGACCCAGCCACATTTCCACTTCAAAGGACTTTGCCTGCAGCTCACACAAAGGAACCTGACTTTAGTCATCCAAGACATTGGGAGCCAAGCCTAGGATGGGCAGGGGAGTGGGCCAGGTGTTGCCACAGCACAAGGAAACCAGATCACTTCTGGACCTGTGGGAAGACCCAGAAGAAAGAATGGTCTGCTGCCTTGCTGCTGGAAGGACTACCCTTCTGCCCTAATGTTGGAAAGACTGTCCTGCTGCCCCACTGCCTGACGAAGGATGGAAGGAAGAAAGACTGGACTGGCTCCTTGAACCCAGCACCACAAACATGACTCCAAAGGCTAGCTGGCTGGCATCCTGTGTGAGAGACAAGGACCCAACAAGCTCCATGGACCCTGCAACCAACCGGCCTGCTGCTGCTGCTCTCTGCTAGAGTGCGTCCTAGTCCCCATGTGGTGCCCCTCCCCATGCCATGGATATTTGCTATTTTAATCAAGTTTTCTAACAGGCAAGGGTGCCATCAAGGGATATTGATCAGGAATTATTATATAATTTGCTAATTGGTGATGTTTGTTACCTACATCCGATTTCAACTCAATAAATATATATTAAGCATGGCATATTGCTGATCAAAAGAACAAAGGTGTCCCTTCCTTCACAAAAACAATCTCCCCCACAGCATAGCCATCCTTGCACCATGGCGCAAGGGTGGCTGCATTGGGACTCAGCAGCAAAAATAGTGCCGGCTCAGGGGGCAACACAGGGGTACACTGTATACGATTAAACACTGTGCATCCCTGTGTTTGTAAAATGATGGAGCGTGGAGCTGCCAATTGTGGTGCAGCGATGCGCTCCGTCATATTCATTTAAATCTGGGCCATAATGGCTAAACACTTTAAATGCCCCCACACGTTCTCCCATATATGCACCGACCATTTCTCAGCCCACACAGCAACTGCTTCACTGTTGCCACTGACCCACCTGCATATGTGTAACACTCAGTGGGCAACATGTACTACGTTTGTTGTATAGGGTGGCCCAACAAGAACTGCCACAAGAACTGTCAATGCATCCCTCTACTAACCTTAGTAATGCCTAAAGATATGACGGACAATACCAACTTTGCCACACAATCTGCATGGTGTATGGGTAACCCTCTTGCCAGTCTGAAAGCACATCTGCAAGAAGGAACATATCCTGCTAAATCTACTAACAGAAATGGTGTCTGCCACTTACAATGTTTGATGATGATTGCAACACACATTGAAAGTAGTCCACAATAGGATTACAACTGTGTCAGTCCTTAGTACCACAACTACAATGCCACCCCTGATGTGGTGCCCCAACATGATGCATCCACACATCAACAAGCCTCAAAATGTATCAGGTCTGCCTCCCACCTCACATATGTTGTCTGAGTGAATTAAGTGGGTGGGCTTTCCACATGCTTCCCACTAGCCACTTTGAGTCATTTGTTCAGCATCCTGTACCACACAACATAACAATGAACCACCTCATGTGTATGTGTACAAACAGTAAGGTCTACCTTCCACCAAAACAACACTCAGTCCAGCAATGCGGCCATCCTTTTCAGCTTTGCAACAAGGAGACCTGAGATGCACAGTTGAGTGTTGCCCTACAGTGAGAAAATCCTGTTTGCCCACAAAGTGGTTGAATCTCACAATGGGTGGTGCAGGATGCTGGACACACCACTCAAAATGGCTAGGAGGATGTATGTGGACAGCTCACTCCCTACCATCACTCCAACAACACACGAAGGGTGGCAGATGAGTCAGTTACTTACTCAAATATCTGTAAAACCAAATCCCAAGTATTTCTGTAAATCTCCACTTGTGGTGTGGCACAAATCTGGAGCAACATCTATGGTATGCATATTTAACACAGTCAAGTCAATTAAAAGGGTACATATGTTGAAGACCATGATTGAACAATCAAGGTGGGTGTGAAACACTGGGAACTGTGGACTGCCAGACTGTGCAAGTGATGACTCCACAGAAAGTATGCTCAGGTGGCACAGTGTGCCATTAGGGTCCATAAATGTTTGCCTTGATGTTGGGGTTGGGGTCAGTACCATGTCACTGAGCCTCCAGTAGCAAGTAAATGATGAGCCATGTCAACAACCACTACAGTCAAAGATTGACCTTTCACTATCCCATTGCAGAGGATCATGTCTTACCTCCTGCAGACATGCCTGTCCTGGATTTTACAGATGATATGGATGGCCAGCTGCCGACCATCAATGCTGACACTCTCCAGGATGTCTTGGGTTCCTTCCAGACACCATCTCCAGTCATAGGGATGACACTCAGCATTGTGGGGTCTCCACATGAACCATCCAACTACCAACACACAGCATCAACCAGTCCAGCCACAACCCTGGACTCTGAGGACCCAGACATTACCTTTGAGAGGACAGGGGAGTCCAGAGGGAGCTGGCACAGCAGGTGAGGGTGGGGATAGTCATGATGTCAATACCCAGGGAATAATGATGGTGTCTTAATTGACACACATGCCATTTTAACATGACATTGCACACATCATACCTTCTCACACACAATCCTGGATCTATACATGTGACAAGGTGACTCTTACTGGCTGCTTCGGGGTCTTCAACCCATGAAACCTCACTAATTGTATAGATTGGAGGTCCATCTGCAAGACATGACAGGAAAACATAGCTTTGTGATTGTTGAACAAAGAAAAGGACAAATGTTACACATTTCACTTGTTTAGCTGAGTGACCTAGCCAATTTAGAGTTAGGAATGAACAACTGACATCTATAACATGTCAGTCAGACAGATATAGCTAGCCCACAAAAACAGGTACAGATATGGGATGCACCCATACATATATGTCTCAGATACATATGTTACAAAGGGGGTGATTCTAACCCTGGCGGTCGGTGATAAAGCGGCGGCCAACCCGCCAACAGGCTGGCGGTCCAAAAAATGGAATTCTGACCCTGGCGGGAACCGCCAACACAGCCCGCCACATTAACACACCACCCGCCATGGCGGTACAGACAAACAGCGCGGCGGTCACCACCAACAGACAGGCGGCAGACAATGTACCGCCCACAGTATCATAACTCACCAATCCGCCACCTTTTCCGGGGCGGGAACACCGCCGATAAAAACACGGCGGAAACAGACTACGAACGGGAAAACGCTCACCTCTACGCACTCCACGAGGAAGGAGGACAGCATGGAACCCGAATTAAACATCCTACCTGCTCTCGTCTACCTGGTCATCTACCACGAGTACGAACGCCGGCGCAGACGACAACGGTGAGTACTGCACCTACGACACACGCGAGGGGGGAGGAGGAAAGCTTACGGCACACACATATGCGACCCCCACCCCCCCAAACTATGTACACACCAATGCAGAGCAACAAGTCACAGTGACACCACCCAAACCCCCCTGAAAAATGCTAAGACATAATTAAATTGTGAATAAAAATTTATGTACAAAATAGGCTCTGAAAAGTATTGGTCAACTAGCCAAAAAATCAATATCAAAATAATTCTATATACAGTGCAATGGATAACCGAGGCAATTAGTCCTGCACATCAAAAGAAAATCGAAGTGTCCGTGGGCCAAAGAGTAACAACACAAGGGCAAAGCCCACACAGGAGACCTGAGTCCTTTGGAGAGAACACTGCAGGGGCATCTGATGAAAAAACTACAGGCACCTCAGGGGGAAGGGAAGGGGGGGGCACCACAGCCACATGAGTCCACGACGCCAGATCCAAGAAGGGGCCACCATGCCTACTGTGCCATCCTGGGGAGTGCAAAGCCACAGTCTCTCAAGTCTCTACAGTAGGTGGGTTGCCCACTGTTCCATCCTGGGGAGTGCAAAGCCACAGTCTCTCAAGTCTCTACAGTTGGTAGGTTGCCCACTGTGCCATCCTGGGGAGTGCAAAGCCACAGTCTCTCAAGTCTATACAGTAGGTGGGTGTCCACTGTTCCATCCTGGGGAGTGCAAAGCCACAGTCCATCAGGTGGATTACTGTCTCCACTGGTCAAGGAGGAGGCATGGTGGGCACAGTGAACCGTTAACAGTGCATGCAGGAAGGGCCCAGCGGAGGGGTGCTTGAGACGGCGGTGCCCAGCGGAGCGGTGCTTGACAGGAAGGGCCCAGCGGAGCGGTGCTTGACAGGAAGGGCCCAGCGGAGCGGTGCTTGAGACGGCGGTGCCCAGCGGAGCGGTGCTTGAGACGGCGGGGCCCAGCGGAGCGGTGCTTGAGACGGCGGGGCCCAGCGGAGCGGTGCTTGACAGGAAGGGCCCAGCAGAGCAGGGCTTGAGACGGCGGGGCCCAGCGGAGCGGTGCTTGACAGGAAGGGCCCAGCGGAGCGGTGCTTGACAGGAAGGGCCCAGCGGAGCGGTGCTTGAGACGGCGGTGCCCAGCGGAGCGGTGCTTGAGACGGCGGGGCCCAGCGGAGCGGGGCTTGACAGGAAGGGCCCAGTGGAGCGGTGCTTGACAGGAAGGGCCCAGCGGAGCGGTGCTTGACAGGAAGGGCCCAGCGGAGCGGTGCTTGAGACGGCGGGGCCCAGCGGAGCGGTGCTTGACAGGAAGGGCCCAGCGGAGCGGTGCTTGAGACGGCGGTGCCCAGCGGAGCGGTGCTTGAGACGGCGGTGCCCAGCGGAGCGGTGCTTGACAGGAAGGGACCAGCGGAGCGGTGCTTGACAGGAAGGGCCCAGCGGAGCAGTGCTTGACAGGAAGGGCCCAGCGGAGCGGTGCTTGAGACGGCGGGGCCCAGCGGAGCGGTGCGTGACAGGAAGGGCCCAGCGGAGCGGTGCTTGAGACGGCGGTGCCCAGCGGAGCGGTGCTTGACAGGAAGGGCCCAGCGGAGCGGTGCTTGACAGGAAGGGCCCAGCGGAGCGGTGCCTGAGACGCCGGGGCCCAGCGGAGCGGTGCTTGAGACGGCGGGGCCCAGCAGAGCGGGGCTTGATACGGCGGTGCCCAGCGGAGCGGTGCTTGAGACGGCGGGGCCCAGCGGAGCGGTGCTTGACAGGAAGGGCCCAGCGGAGCGGTGCTTGACAGGAAGGGCCCAGCGGAGCGGTGCTTGAGACGGCGGTGCCCAGCGGAGCGGTGCTTGACAGGAAGGGCCCAGCGGAGCGGTGCTTGACAGGAAGGGCCCTGTTCAGCGGTGCTCTTCTGCACGGCGGGGCCCTCTTCAGCGGTGCTCTTCTGCACGGCGGGGCCCTCTTCAGCGGTGCTCTTCTGCACGGCGGGGCCCTGTTCAGCGGTGCTCTTCTGCACGGCGGGCCCTGTTCAGCGGTGCTCTTCTGCACGGCGGGGCCCTGTTCAGCGGTGCTCTTCTGCACGGCGGGGCCCTCTTCAGCGGTGCTCTTCTGCACGGCGGGGCCCTGTTCAGCGGTGCTCTTCTGCACGGCGGGGCACTGTTCAGCGGTGCTCTTCTGCACGGCGGGGCCCTCTTCAGCTGTGCTCGTCCAGTAAGTCAAGGGAGCCAGACCTGGCCTGGACTCCCTGCTCAGTCGCCCTCCGACCGTGCTGTTGCTGGACCCTTCGGTGACGGAGTCCTGGGCCCTTTGGTGTCCTCCCTAACACCCGGGATGGGGCTTGTGGGGCCCTCCTGCTCCGCGCTCCTGCTGGCTGACTTCTCCGCCCTCCTGCCCTTTCGCTCCTTAGATGGGGCTCTCGGGCCCTTGCCTCCCCTAGATGTTGTGGCTGGTGAAGTGGGCGAACTTTGCTCCTTGGGGGCAGCCGTGTCAGTCCTCTCACGGCAGCCCTTTAGTTTCCTGGTCCTCTTGCCTGGGGGGGGGCTGGCTGTCCCCTTGCTGCTGATTGAAGTGTCACTGCTGGCAAAGGGTGGACTCCAGAACCCATGCACCACAGTGACACTCGAAGCTGGGCTGGTGGTGGCTGAGGTGCTCTTGGGACTCTTTGCAGATGGAGGGGGTGGGTCATGGGAGGGAAAGAGGTTAAGATTAGCGAGGAAAAGTTTTTTAGGACCAAGGTAAAGGGTAGGAGAAGTGGTGATGGGAGTGGAGGAAGAGGATGTGGTTGTAGGAGAGTCAGGTGTGCTGTCTTTGGGTGCAGGTGCTTGTGCTGGAGGCTGTCGTGAGGTGGATGGCTGTTGGGTGGGTGTCTGCCTGCGTTTGTGTGTCTTGGAAGAGGGGGTGACAGACACAGTGGGAGAGGACACAGGGGACGTGTAAATGGTAGTGGGGGTGGTGACTGCACGTGTGCGGACTGTACTGGAGGGTGTGCTGGTGATGGAAGCACTGGCTGATGGTGGTGTGCATGCAGATGTGAGTGTAGACGTCACAGGGAGGGAGGAGGGAGATGAGGAGGAGGGGGACACAGAGGTGGTAGTGACTGTTGGAATGTCTGCATCTGGGTGTTGCTTGCGTGAATGCTTGTGGGTTCTGTGGTGCTTGTGTCTGGATGAGCTGCCCTTGGGTGTTGAGGTGTGTGCAGGCTGGTCTGATGGTGTGGATGGGATAGGCTGAGGAACAGGAGACAGAGACAGGGTGGAGGCAGTCAGAAGAGGGAGGCTGGAAACAGGGACAATGGCTGCCGTCAGTGCTGAGGCCAGAGCATTGAACGATCATTGATGGGCAGCCTGACCCGAATGAATGCCCTCCAGGTAGGCATTGCTCCGATGCACCTCCCTTTCTACTCCCTGGATGGCATTCAAAAGGGTAGTCTGCCCAACAATGATGGTCTGAAGGAGGTCAATGACCTCCTCACTGA
This sequence comes from Pleurodeles waltl, assembly GCF_031143425.1. Classification (NCBI taxonomy): domain Eukaryota; kingdom Metazoa; phylum Chordata; class Amphibia; order Caudata; family Salamandridae; genus Pleurodeles; species Pleurodeles waltl. The sequence continues at coordinate 565,217,180 of NC_090442.1, forward strand.
GGGCAGCAGGGTGACAGGGGCAGGGGCTGAGGTGCCTGGGGCGAAGGAGACGCCCGCCTTCCTGGGCGAGCGGGCACGGAGCGTAGGCTGAGGGGCTGCTGGGAGGGCGGGCTGGTGCGCTGGGTGGCGCTGTACCTGTAGAGGCGGGGGGCCCGGATGTTGCCGCCACCGCTAGGGAGCTCCCATCCGAGGACGTGACGGTGTCGCTGGTGTCACCACCGGTCCCCGTTGTGGTGCTCCCCTCGCCCTCCGGATCACTGGTGCCCTCGGTGTCTGTTCCTGGGCCCACCGGGGCCTTGTGACTTGCAGCTCCCTCGTGCTCCGATGCCAATTCTCCTCCGCCTGATGATGCTAATGCACACATGCACAAGAAGATGAAGAAGAAGGGTGGGGGGAGAAAAACGAAGACCAGGTTGAGTGCATGCAATGTCAACACCGTTGGCGGAGAGGACAGACACAGGAGCCTCATGCACTAAGCCGCGCATTCGGGGTACACTACTCAGTACTTCTGACTAGGACAACAGGTCTAGAGACGACAAACGCGCACATGTGTGATGCTGGACCATCGATAGCTGTACTTGTCACCCTACAGAGGTGGGGGCCGGGAGCACAGGGCCATGCCTAAAGGAGAGGACTACACTACAGAAAGCGCCCTGGCCTAATGTCACCCACAACCCTCCTCCCCCACCCAGACGCCTCCACTGCGCAGAGAGATAGCAGAATGTGCTGATACTCACCCCCTTGTGTCTGCTGTGATGTCCTCAAGCGCCCATCCAAATCAGGGTAGGCCACCGCCAGGATCCGGGACATCAGGAGGGTCAGGGTATGACTGGCACCCCTCCTAGGTTGGGAGGCCATCCCCAGCAGTGACTCAGCAGTCTTCCTGGTCCCGCGGCGGATGTCCTCCCACCTCTTGCGGCAGTGGGTGCCCTGTCTGACGTGGACCCCCAGGGCCCGGACTTCCTTGGCGATGGCACGCCAAATGTCCACTTTCTGATGGGCGCTGACCTATTTGACATGTACAGGGTGGGAAGGAAAAATTCATCAATTTTCTGCATGTTAGATGTGATTGGCCCCCCCTCCCCAACCTTGCCATATGGCACATGCTCTCATCTGTCGTGCGTTGCACTCCTCATTCGCCCCCCACCCCACCAACTTACATCCACCCCACTCCACACAGGCATAGGCCATTCAATGTGCACCCAGTGTACTTACCTGTTGGTCTGGAGGACCGTAGAGTAACGCATACTGGGGGAGGACCCCATCCACAAGTTTCTCCAACTCCTCCGACGTGAAGGCAGGGGCCCTTTCCCCAGTCGCAGCAGCCATTGTCACTTCCAGACCGAGGTCACAGCAGCACTTGCAGTATAGGTCCTCTCCTGTGGATGATCAGGTCTCGAGTGATTAAGCAGATAGAAAATGGCGGTCACGCCCGCGGCGGTGCGTACCGCGGTGGTGCGTACCGCGACCGCCGGCGCACCTCGTCATTGGCTCCTGAAACCCATAGGCTTCAATGTTAGCCAATGTGGCTTCGTATAGTGGTCTTCGACCGCCTACCGCCACGGTGTGCCACGCCAGCGCATTGACCTCACATCCCATTGTCCCACTTCACAGGTCAGGCAGCCGCCATTTCAAGGGCCCACATGGCATAATTTGTACTGCGTCACACAGGCCTAGGCCTTGCATTGCCACACATACACGCCTTTCAATACATAGATAATCGTGTGCTCGGCATGCTGTGGTGAACGTACCTGTGATTTGCTTGACTCTGTGCTCCATGTTGTCCTTCCTAGGCACCGTCCGTTGGGACTTGCGAGGAGAAGGATGAATCCTCGCGTGTACCTACCTCTGGTGGACCTGTCGACAATGGAAGAACGCCATATCATACTACGATACCGACTTGACCGAGCCACTATACATGAACTGTGTGCCCAGCTGGAGCCAGCCCTGATGTCCCCCATCTGCCAACCCACAGGAATTCCCCCTCTAGTGCAGGTTCTGTCAGTCCTCCATTTTTTGGCAAGTGGCTCATTCCAGACAACAGTGGCCATGTCATCTGGAATGTCTCAGCCTATGTTTTCTAAAATTTTGTCTAGAGTTTTGTCTGCCCTGACGAAACACATGCGGAGCTCCATTGTATTCCCTGAGGAGGTTGATTTGGCCACTGTGAAAGGTGATTTTTATGCCCTTGGACATATCCCCATCATAATTGGTGCCATTGATGGGACCCATGTGGCTTTAGTACCCCCAAAAGACGATGAGCAGGTGTACAGAAACAGGAAAAGTTACCATTCTATGAACGTCCAGGTGGTCTGTTTGGCTGACCAGTACATCTCCCATGTGAATGCCAAGTTCCCTGGGTCAGTGCATGACGCGTATGTGATGCGGAATAGCAGCATCCCTTATGTGATGGAACAGCTACAGAGACAACGTGTGTGGCTAATTGGTGACTCTGGTTACCCCAACCTGCCTTGGCTATTGACCCCAGTGAGGAATCCCCGGACCAGGGCAGAGGAACGGTACAATGAGGCCCATGGGCGAACTAGGAGGATCATAGAAAGAACCTTTGGCCTCCTGAAGGCCAGGTTTAGGTGCCTGCATATGACAGGGGGATCCCTGATGTACTCACCAAAGAAGGTGTGCCAGATCATCGTGGCCTGCTGTATGCTTCACAATCTGGCATTGCGACGTCAGGTGCCTTTCCTGCAGGAGGATGGTCCAGATGGTGGTGTTGAAGCAGCTGTGGAGCCTGCGGAGAGTGAAGAGGAGGAAGACGAAGAGGACGACCCAGACAACAGGGACAGAGTTATCCAACAGTATTTTCAGTAGCACACAGGTAAGAATCACCCACGCCATTTAACGTTTACTGAAAGCCCCCTGCATCTTTACTTTGTGTATTTCCCCCCAGTTCTTTTAAACTGATGTTTGATTTTCCCTTCCCTTTTCAGTGCTGTATGACCCACTGCGTGACTTCTGCTTGGTTAGCCCATGGACTAATGCTTATTGACATCGGTATGTTGTCATCACAAAAATAACAGAACATTATTGATCAGTAATGTGTTATACATTTGTAAATAATACAGGCTGACTCCTGAATGATTTCAGTGCAATGAGTGATTTATTTTTAGTGCTAGATATTGGTACATGATATTAAAACGGTGATGGGTGAGGGTGGAGTTATGTCCATGGCAGAGTCCAGTTCTCAGTTTCACAGGTGCATTTTCCATATGCCTGTGGAAGGATGGAGCAGGGGCAGTTCAAGGTTGGACAGGGTGACACTGTTGGACAGTGGGATGACATCAGGGGGTATCTTATGCTGGCGGGGGTCTTGGCATCCTACTCTGTCTTCCTGTGAGATCTCAGGTTCCTCTTGCGGGGTGGTTGTTCTTCAGCAGGAGGTGGGGTTCTGGTGGGCCGTCGTTCTGTGGGGGCCTCCTGACCACTAGCGCCGGCGGAGGTGGTAGGCTGTTCCTGGATAGTGACAGGGGCCCTTTGTGGTGCCACATGGTCCCGCAATGTGGTTTCTATCCGGTTGAGGGCCTGGACTATGGTCCCCATAGCGGTAGCGATGTTCCTGAGTTCATTGCTGAACCCCATGTACCGTTCCTCCTGCTGTGCCTGGATCTCGGTGAACCTGGCCAGTACCGTCGCCATCGTCTCCTGGGAGTGATGGTATGCTCCCATGATGGTGGTGAGGGCCTCTTGGAGAGTGGGTTCCCTGGGCCTGTCCTCCCCCCCCCCTGTCGCACAGCAGCCCTCCCAGTTGCCCTGTTTCCCCGGGCCTCTGTCCCCTGGACGGTGTGCCCACTACCACTGCCCCCAGGTCCCTGTTGTTGTTGGGGTGTTGGGTCAGCCTGGGTGCCCTGTAGTGGCGGACACACCGCTGATTGACACGTCCGCGAGACAGAGGCATGGGCCCGCTGGGTGGGAGCTGTGCTGGTGTTCCCAGAGGGGGTTGGGTCTGCTGTGGCCTGTGTCTGTGTGTGGGGAACCGACTGTCCAGAGGTCCCCGATGGTCCGGGCTGGTCATCAGGTTCTAGGTCGACAGAGCTGCTGCCCTCGCTGGGGACCTGTTCTGGGGGTGGGATGGACAAATCTGGACCCTCCGTGGCGGTGTGTTGGCGTTCGGGCCCTGCAGGGGTAAAGGAGTATGGTTATTGTTTCTGTGTGTGCCATGGTGTGCATTTTGAGTGCCCTTGTCCCACAGTGCTGGCATTCCCTTGTGGGAGGTGTTGTGAGGGTGGTGGGGGGGGGGGGTGTATGGGTATGTGCAATGGTCATGCTTTGGTGGTGGCTGTCTATGGTTTGTGTTGGCATTCAGGGGTTGGTGTTGTTTAGGGTGGGTTGTGCTGGTGAGACATTGGCAGGGAGGTTGTGTGCTGGGGGGTTGAGATTGGGGGTGAGGGGGGGGGGTTGGCATGCTGGTGGTTGGGGGGGGGGGGGTGAAGTAGTTGAGATTCGACTTACCAGAGTCCATTCCTCTGTGTACTCCAGCGAGGCCATCAGGATGCAGGATGTTTACTACCTCTTGCTCCCATGCTGTGAATTGGGGAGGAGTGGGTGGGGGTCCGCCGCCAGTCTTCTGCACAGCGATGTTGTGTCGCGACACCATCGAGCGCACCTTCCCCCGTAGGTCGTTCCATCGCTTTCTGATATCTTCCCGATTTCTGGGATGCTGTCCCACAGCGTTGACCCTGTCTACGATCCTTTGCCATAGCTCAGCCTTCCTTGCTATAGTGGTGTGCTGCACCTGTGTGCCGAAGAGCTGGGGCTCAACCCTTATAATTTCCTCCACCATGACCCTGAGTTCTTGGTCCGAGAACCTGGGGTGTCTTTGGGGTGCCATGGGGTGGTGTGGATGAGGTGTGGGGTGGTGTTTGTGGTGATGTGCGTGGTGATATGTGGGGATGTGTGCGTAAATGTGGTGTGGGTGATGAAGTTGGGTTCCTGTGTGTTTTGGGGTTTTCGATTGCTGTGCTCGCTCTCTCTATCTCTATCTCTATCGCCTTCTCTACGATTTCCAACTAGTGGGGGTTTGTGGGTAATGTGGGTGTGTGTTTTATAGTTGATTGGATGTGTGGGAGTGTTGTTTGTATGTGTGTCAGGTGTGTGTATTTCAAATTGTCCAATGTGGCTGTGTTTTGTAGCTGTGTGTGTATTTTGAGCGCGGCGGTGTGTACCGCCAATGGAATACCGCGGTTGAAAGACCGCCGCGTGGATTCGTGGGTCAGAATGGCATGGGCGTGTTTGTGTTGGCGTGACGGTGGAGGTTTGGTCATCTCCAGTTTTCCGCGGCCCGCTGATGAGGCGGCCTTCCTTGGATGTCGGATTTTTGGCGGTTTCACAGTTGGTGGTCAGAATGACCGTGGCGGTTTACCGCGGCCACGGCGGTAGAATGGCGGACTTCTGACCGGTGGTAAGGGCCTTTTACCGCCGAGGTCAGAATAACCCCCAAAGTCTTTGTGGACAGAATACTGTCCATTGGCAGAAGCTTGGCACTTTGTAGTTAATCTATGTGAAAATGGAGCAACCACTCAGATGCCTGGCTCTTTTCAACCCCATACTATCACCACATAACTCCATCATGTGTGTGCCCTATGTAAGATAAGGCACACCATGGCGCATGTCAGGACACTGACATTGTAAAGGATGACATTATGGTGGCACTTAGCATGCTTTGCACCATACTTGAAGGTGTTAAGCCTGCTAAGTGGAATTAGGCATTTTGATAACAAAGGAATTGTCATTTAACCAACCTACCTTAGGCACAGATTCAAGTTAACTCCAAATCATGGCACAGTGGAATTTAGTAGATTTAAAGGCTCATTTTTAGTGTGTCACCTACCGCAGAAATATACACAGTGCATTCTTCAGGCCTGGTGCTGTCATCATGAGGCACCAGGCTTTAAAAACTGCCACAATGCTTTCATTGCACAACTTTTGACTTGTGGTGTGGTAATACTTCCCTCCATCAGCCACATTACCTTCAGAAATTATGACACTGATGTTGCAGTAGGAGCCAATTAATCCTTCTTACATTTGTGTTCTTGCTGTGTCATCCTGCACATACATGACTCAAGGCACACCCATGACTACCAATACTCCTGTGCCATGTTTGTCATCACTTAAACATTACTTAGCAAATTTCCACAGTTGTAAACCCAGGATGGACATGTACATTTGTGCCTGGGAAACATGAACCCTTGCAAATGTGTGTACCATTTTCAGCGCTTCAGTTTGTATATGTGATACCCAAGGTACACAGAGAGGAATGTGGAAATTGCTGCAACTGGTGCATTGCTGACCTCTCATGAATTCAGGTTGGTTGAGACACAAAACTTGCTGTTCTCACCCTTATCATGACATGTTGCAGGCATCCCTATGTCCTACTGTCATGCACATGCAAATGAGGATGTTGCTATGTAAAAGGGGTACTTATTAACAGGTCCGCCAACCCGAATCATCAGATGATCCAGGAGATACCCTTCACAGGCACTGAGGTTTGCCCAGCTGTGTTTCAGATGGTGGTCCATGCGCTCCACCAAGAAGATCCTATGAAACCTTGGTCCACCAAAGCTTCCTTGCCTCCGTTGGGTAGCCTAACCCCAAACACCCCAACAAACTTAACTACCCCAAGAGAGATAATACTTATAAAATAACAGGACAACAATATACAAAAAACGTACTAAATTTACAAAATGGACTGGACACAGCACAAAACATTCTAAAACCAACACTCCTCACACCAGCACAAGCACCACACAACCTCTTGCTAACACAGACTACAAGACTTTAAGGTAAAAGTGAAAGTAATTTCACTTTTCCACGTGTGCAGCAAGTAAGACATATTACATCACTTCCTGGGCGTATGCATCACGTCTTCTGATATGTGTAACTTTTTTTTACACGACCGCCATGTTGGGATTTTTCTATGTCGACGTGCAGGTGCGAGGCGTCATTTTTTGATGCCTGATTGCCAGGCAGGATTTTTCCAATGAAAGCTGACAAGGCCTGTTGACTTGGATGGGATGCGCATGCTGCAAGTCATTATTTTTGTCATATGTAATGGTTGAAGGCCTACGGTATGCGTCTTTTTTTGACACATGACAGCTATGCGTGGATTTATCTTTGAAGGCTGACAAGGCATGACAATTTAGAGTAGACGCACCTGGTGGGGCACCATATTATTGATTAGCGATGTATGAAGAACAAGTCTGATGCATGACGGGCCTGCATGGATTTTGGAGGGTAGGCTCACAGGGCACCCAATTCACATACCTAGTTACAGGGGCTATGCATCTTTGCTGTTTGTATGGCATGGCAACATGTGCATTTATGTGTATTTCACTGTTTACCGGTAACATAGGAATGTGTTACTATATATTTGTAGGTGTGTGTGATGCATGGGAGTACTGCTACTCTTTGCAAATGTGCATGTGTGTGTGGGGACTCTTTGTCATATACATATTAAACATGTGTACTGAGTGCACATATGTGATGGTACTTATATTGTGGGCCTACCACATTGTCATGTCAGAATTCTGACTGTACATTTCACAACATGCATAAGATAGAATGGGCCATGTGCAATACAAGTTCATGCATGTGTTGCCCTTCACAAATCTTTAGCAAAGGATGCTGTTGACTAAGGCTGGCTTAAGATCCAGTAAGCCATGACAAGCTGAGTGCAAGTATGTCTGCACTCTGGTGTGTTATAAGGGTCAGACATTGTGATGCAAAGCAAAACGTGTAACGTATAGTTCCCCCTGCATGCAAAATGTTGGAGATGTTGTGCTGATGTGTAAATGTAGAAATGTATGTGACATGTCTGTGTGTGAAAAGATATGTTTCATGTATGGTAAGTGATACATGATACAGTGGTATGTTTAGGGGGTCATACCAAATCTCAATTCCAGCATGGATATATGTAAGCTATTGCATTGAGATGTGCACTCATATCTGTGCTAACTAGGTTTCTCAATGTGGGAACGTGTACTGTGCACATACTTTAGTAGGTAATCATGTGACACAAACACATTTTCATATGCAAATTGTTCCCTTTTGTCCATCTGCAATAGACGACACTAAGCCTGGTCCACCTAGGTGGGACATGTGTGCTAAGATATGGGTATTATGAGTTAACAACATACACTTAGAATGTACAATGACTCAAACTTTGTTTTTAGTGCCAGATTTATATACTTGCATACAAACTGTATGGCAGGGCTGTTCTCAGGCAGTAATGGCACCCTAGTCATCAGTGCTCCAGTTGCAATTTGTATGCTCACACAGGCCCAGTGCTAACACATTATTGACACAGGTTGACTGTGGTCACTTCAGTTCAGTTATTTGCGCACAAACAGCAGGCCCCTGACCTTATCAAGAGTCAAAGTGTTCTCCTCTGGGGGTTGTCAGGCATTGATTGGAGATCTGCCATCCTCATGATCGGTCACTGAGATGCATAGTCCCCTGCAGACATACGCTTGCATATTTGTGATTCTATAGCCAAGTATGTTTTGTTACCTTTGGGGTTTTTGATGTCAGGCTTGCCCTATCATTTACTGGGGACTGGCAGCCTGTTTGTGTAGGGCATGTCTTGTCATTTGCCATAGTTTTACATGACTTGACATACATAGGTGAGATTATTCCTATGATGCTTGGTTAGGTCATTGATAGATTGAGGAAATGGTTCATGTCTTTCGACTCAGGTTAAGGATACTGTAATTTGTCACTAGCTTCTGCAACACTTGTTAGTGCTAGCCAAGCACATAGTTGTAGTCTTACCAATGTGACTGGAATATGTACTGACCTACACATTCTCTCTGAATTTGTCTCTGTTGTTTCATGGAAACATTGTTGTGTTGTGTTGTACAGCATTTGTCTGTGTGTTCCTTCACACACATTGATGGCATATCTTGTCATGTAAGGTTATAGTTCAACATTGCTGGCCTAATTTCTGCTGCTTATTCTTACTACCCATCTTCATCATCAACATTGTCCTTTCATTCATGTATAGCATACTAAGTCAGACCTGAGAACTTTGTAGATGGACATAGCTTCTTCTACAGGCAAGTAATAGTATCCTTCCCATTTCCAGGCTTTGCTAGATCACATGACTGTCCCTCACACATCAAGGAACAAAAGCCACAGCACTTGTGTAGTGTCTGAGTGACTTCCGCATGTTGGATCTTAAAGTGACATAAGGGAGTCTCTCAGCTGTTCTGCCACATCATTTCTTCAACATGGGCACACACTCACATCTGCATTCCACAAATTATGTCACATTCGCACTGAGTGTATTTTGTTAGTGGGATTACCCATGTCATATATGAGTAGAGGAGATGCCACATTCAACCTTTCTGTCTCATTCATCACACATACAATTTGTTAAGGGCATGTGACTTGTTTGGACATTGCTTGACTTACATGCACATCCAAACTGGATTGGGTGTGATGCACCTGGACATTTATGTGTTTTGGGCCCTGTATGGCACTCTCTCTTGGTCAAACATGTGAGTGCCACTGAGACGTATGTTTTCAGTTATCACCTGCGATACTGTCATTCAGACTTTGCTTATTTACCTAGCAGACACAAACCTGCCATTGTAGGTAATTGCTACCCTTTTCCTACCTAGCCCGTACATCCGCATATCAGTCTTCATGTGTATTTCCAGGATTGCTTCAGGCATATGTTAAGCCAACACACTTGTGTCATATGTGTGTGACAATATAAATTGTAATTGCTGCAGACTATGCATACATTCCACCCACACATTCATGTGGTAGTGCATTATTTTGATTATTTTTTATGTTTCTGGCTATGGGGCAGAATCAAGAAAAGTGGCACTACACCCAGTGCATATCCACTTTTCGTACGACCCTTAGCAGCACCCCCTACTGCCACCATGTGTGCGCTGTATTTGAAAGACGGCGCACCATGGCTCAGGGTAGGGGGCAATAGCATCAAGGTATATGACGCTGTTGATGTACTGTTCAGGTCTAGCAGCAAAATTTGGGACCTAGCCCTGAACAGTATATAGAGGCCCATTGCAACCATTGGTGTGCCCCCTTTTAACGCCTACTCTCAGCAGGCATTAAAAGTAGCTACACAATATATTGCACAGTTGAATATCTTAGATTCCACAGTGCCGTTTTGGTACCCCCCACCAGATTTACACCCCCCTTGTATACATTATGCCTGGCGCAGGCATCATCTGGCGTAAGGTGTTAAAAAGTAGTGCAATGTATACACTGCGCCACTTTGTATTTCTGGTACATAGATTTTGTCATCGTTGGGCCACATTAGCATATGAAAGATTATGCTAATGCTGCGCTAGAAGGCTCAGGGTCCTCTCAAATCTGGCCCTATGTCCCAAAGTTGTTTACAACTGTTGTGGTGTAGTCGTGCTCTCTGAGATATGGGCAAGTTACAAATGGTATGTGATGGTGATCATGAGAACACCAGGAACGTTCATTAATTTATTCAGATATTTAAATGGTGTATCTTAGAGTCCAGTGTCTATGTGAAAAGGTTCGGCACAATTTGTTCTCTTCTATGTACTCTAGCAGCAGTGTTTGGTTGGTCCCCCTCCTCCTGTTGTGCACCATTGTAATCATCCTCCTCATTGGGGACATCTACCTGTTTATTCCAGGGGACATTGGTGGGTAGCAAATGTTATGCAAAATAGCACACACAAGGATCATTTAGCAGACAAGGGGTGGTGCATATAACAGGCTTCCTCCTGTTAGATCTAGGCACCTGAACCTGGATTTTAGGAGGCCAAATGCCCTCTCCACCACATTCCTGGTCCTGCTGTGGCCTTCATTGTAAGCCCACTCTGCATCTGCTGTAGGGTTTCCAAAAGGGGTCATGTCCCATGAATGGATTCTGTAACCTTGGTCCGCTGCAAAGGAATGTCAGTAAGTGTGTCAGTCATGCATATTTGTTATTTGCTATGTGCCATGGCACATATTTGTATTAAGTGGAGTGGTGATTCAGACTTGCATCTGGTATTGTGTGTGCTCCTGTTTGGATGGATGGTTGCATTGGTGTGTGGTGGTGCACTTTCCTATCATGGGTTGTGCTTTAGGGACCTGGGGCCAGATGTAGGTAGGCTTTTGCACCTCGCAAACGGCGAAAAACGCCGTTTGCGAGGTGCAAAAGCCCTCAAGCGATGCAGAAACACATTTTGCGAGTCGGAACCGACTCGCAAAATGTGTTTCCGACTCGCAAATAGGAAGGGGTGTTCCCTTCCTATTTGCGACTCGCACCGCGATTTAAGTTGATTTGTGACCGCGAAAGCGGTCGCAAATCAACTCGCAGTTACCATCCACTTGAAGTGGATGGTAACTCATTCGCAAAGGGGAAGGGGTCCCCACGGGACCCCTTCCCCTTTGTGAATGCTCACAAAATTATTTTTTCAGAGCAGGCAGTGGTCCTATGGACCACTGCCTACTCTGAAAAAAAACCGAAACAAAAGGTTTCGGTATTTTTTTCTATTTGCAGCTCGTTTTCCTTTAAGGAAAACGGGCTGCAAAGAGAAAAAAAAAAACTGCTTTATTTAAAAGCAGTCACGGAGATGGTGGTCTGCTGTCTCCAGCAGGCCACCATCCCCGTGAGTGCCTAGAGTCGCTATGGGGTCGCAAACTGCGACCCACCTCATAAATATTTATGAGGTGGGTCTTTGCGACCCCATAGCGAGTTGCAGAAGGTGTCTGAGACACCTTTCTGCATTCCAAATTGCGACTTGCAATTTGCGAGTCGCAGGGACTCGCAAATTGCAAATCGCAATTTGGAATCTTTCTACATCTGGCCCCTGGTGATTGTAATGTAAATTCTGGTCTGACAGTTCACCCATGCCGAATATGTGTGGTGTTGTCTATATTTGACCGTGAGGACCAAATTTAGGAGGACCTAGCACCTCCTTGCACTACGTTAGCCTCATTTTGATTGATGCTATTGTGACCCAAATAGGCCAAAATCATAGCACCATGTTTTCAAAGTGGCACTACACATGTGACCATTTGCCCCACATTATGCCTGTGCCAGGTACCATGTATGCAAGGGGGGCATTCTCCCATTAGGGGGAATGCAAAACTGGTGCAGAGGAATCGAAGAGGTTCCAATTGTGTCATTTTTAGCAGATACCTTTAATGCCTGCTCAGAGAAGACATTAGAAGGGGGCTCACCATTGCTTTAAATGCACCCCTATGTACTGTGCAGGATTTGCAGCACATCCATTATCTTGACTCTATTACACCTACCCTGCACCTACGGATGGTGTGAATATGGTCACACATGGTGGTGATAGAGGGGTGCAAAGCGGCGCAAATAAAGTGGCACTGGTTTAAATGCTGCACCATTTTTCTAACATGTGGCCCTTAGTCCCTTCACTTTAGAACTGCAGAAGAGTGTTGTTATGGGAATTTGTACCTATTTTGGATGTTGTGTGCCATGTTACGAGTGTTGCACCCTGTGTGTTGCATATGAATCCCACCCCTTGGCCCTTGAAATGCCTCCTTGCACAGAGTGTTGTTGTTGCCAAATATGGCTGACATACATATGTGCATGGGTTCATATGCCCAGTGTGGCACTGTTGTATGGGATGTATTGTGATGTATGAAAGTGTTTTAAGACACCTGTTGAACAGGACAGAGCATGATGTGCTTTCCTGCACTGCCCTGCATCACAAGTCCAGCCCTGCTAAGTCCCATGTCTCCTCATTCATATACATTTCTGCCCTCTCCCTGTATATTGCCAGTAGTCAACTGCCACATTCCACTGTTCCAAGCCTTGCATCATGTTAAGGAGATGTGGGATTTTTGGACATGTTTGGTGGTATGCTGTGAGGCATCAATTCCTGCACATGGTCTTTCATCGATGGTGATGTTGTATTTCAATGTGTGCCGCACTATGCACCACACAAGGGAAACGTAAACACAATCAGTATTTCTGGTTTGTTTCGGTGATATGTAGATGGTGATGGCACTACTCGGGTGGCAATGATTATTGGTGCTGCCTGTGGTTTCTACAGCATGGTAAATGTTGGACTGTGCCAATATGTGTGTTCTTTGACATTGGCATGGCAGATGCAATTCACAAACTGTTCCTTGGTAAGTGTTATGTGTGAAGGATCTGTATTTTATTGTCAACCTTTGGACACATGTGGTGGTTTGAGGCCATCTTTTGTATGCAAAGGGGACATAGCTCCACCACTCCGTCATGTAAAGTGTGAGTCAGGTGGTGCCAGGAACTTGTAGATATGGACGTATGTGAGGGTGTTGTGCAATGAACGTGGCATAGTGTGGCATATGGCATATGTGTTGTAGTCAAGACATCTGTGTTTCCCTATCCAAGTGTGTTTAGTGTGGTGTATGTATTGGTTGTCCCACAAGTTTGATGTATTGTCTGTGTTATGATTTGTATGGTGGCTTACCTATGAGTAGGCCATTGCCATATTGTCAATCCAGGAATCGTTGGTTGATCGTTGAGTTTCTGAAGATGTAAGTATCATGGACACTGCCGGGATATTTTGCTAGGATGTTGGAGATTATTCCAGTGGTCCACAATGGCCTGCAAATAGATAAAGTGGGTATGTTTGCAGTTCCTGTAGAGGTGTTTGGTTGCCGCAGAACGGACAAGTTGGACATGCGGGAAGCCAGCTATTTGATAGAATCCTTGCTTTGTCTCCTGCTGCAGTTGTTTAGTGTCATTTATTTGACCGAGTCCTATGCATGCGTCATTTTTTAGGAGAGAATGAATGAAAAGTGATGCAAGGTAAGGTGGAGCTCTGAAAAAATGATGCTAAGTCAGAGATTTTGTCTCTAGACTTCTCTAGCGATGAAATCTAAATATGGCACTGGGTTGAGTCTGATTTTGCGTTAAAAAAAATGGCACAGAGGCGGCCCTAACTTTTCTTAAATCTGGGCCCAAGTTTCTATAGACAGTACCTTTTTACCTTGCCCAGGGAGTCCGGGTGCAGAAGTACCCTTGCTTTCCTTAGAAAAGACCAGGAACCGTAAGTGCTGTCAATCAAAGATGCAGCACTCTGCAACACCACACTTGGAGGTGGAGCTACATTCTACCTTGGTGAGTAGAGGCTATTGCTGAGAGTTGCTGTGGAGTAGGTGATGTCCAGGGATGAATCAGTTACTGGGCTGGCGGCAGAAGTAATTCATGGGTTCTTTGTTGGTTGGAGGTCAACAGGAGTGGTGTATCAGCTCAAAACATGTTGTGAGCCTCCCTACAACTCCTGGGGTACAGGTAAAAAAAAATCTTTGGGCTCACACAAGTGGGCCTGACTGGTTGCACCTCTTATTACACAGCACAACAATCCTTCTGCTGATTGCAGGTGACTGATTTCACCAGTCAGGAGAGTCTGCTTCAGTTTCTGGTGTCCAAAGGAGCAACAAGCTTTTGCCATGAACACACATCGAACACACAATTCCAGTATATGGTCTCCTCATGGCACTGAAGTGTCCTCTCTTTGTGCTGCAGTGGAGTCCAAAGTCCTGGTGTCAATGACAGCATCTTCTCTGTGCCTCTTCTCGGATTCAAAGTCAGAACTGAGGGTCTGGTGCCAGGGGATCCCCTTAAATCCTAGTTTATCGGGCATTAAGGGTGTGAGAGACAGTGGCCATTGGGCTACTGGCCCCTGCGGCTAGTCTGCCCTGAGGTGACCACTTCCTGTGGGAGGACATCACTTTTCTACCCAGAACTCACTAATTCAGGGTTTGCCAAGATGGCAGAACCTTTCCTTGGCTGTACAAACATCTTAGCCCACTCTAAAGATGACTAGTCTTTCAGAGATGTACGCCTCCTTCATAAATAGTTTTTCCAACTGTCAGCCTGAACAGTGACCTCCTCCCTGCCCAGGTCCTTTGTCTCTGTCCTGGGGGAAGTGTTAACACAACCAGCAGGAGAGCAGACTCTTGTCCTGTCAGCCTGCCAGGCAAGGGGAAGCTGGCAACTTGGTGGGCATTGTCTACGGATGCCACCAGGGTACCTGTTAGGTAACCCTGGGTACGAGAATCGTGTTTGACACCCAACACGGGGAAATTGTTCAGGCCATCATGGAGCTGGATATCTGGGGTTTGCCCAGGTGCAAGCTCATGTCATCATATGGACCGCCAGTCCCTTGCGGTAACATTAAGTTTAAAGTGCTATCACAGAGTCATGTATGCTCGTGCATTGTTGTCCTCACTCATAACACAGTGCACGCTGCCTCCTGGGCCATAGGAGGCCTGCCTTAGGGGTATCTGATTTGTGCTAGGGGCAGTGTGGTGGAGTCGAACTTGAGCAGACAAGCTGCTTGTGCAGGCTGACATGGCAGCTCTGCAGGGTTTGCTTTTACTCAGGTCAAGCTGGGTGGTACAATCAAATCAGTGCTGCAGCCCTGGTGACCCCTTTACCATCCCTGCCCTGGGTACTACTGGTAACATTTACTAGGGCCTTACACTGGTAGTAAAATCCTTGTCAATTTGGTTTACAAAATCACATTACAATTTAAGGGAACGGGCACTGGCACTGAGGTCTGATTAGCAGGCCTCAGTGCACTTTCAGATCAAAACAACAGCATCAGTAGCCTAAAGGAGGGCAAACACGGGGGTGGGGGAATCTGCAGAGAGCCCAGTATCATACAAGCACTGTAACTAACACATTAGTATTGCCCTAATTTAAATTTAATAATACCCAATTTACCAGACTTGAAAGAATGAAAGAATGTGTAAGAAATTGGGTTATTGGTTGGAGGGGTGGGCCCTCACTGAGACAACAACCAAAATCCCAGTCAAAGATTTTACCTTCTGACTCTGAAAGGGAAGTCAAAATCCTCCAGAGGGGCAACGTTGGAGGTTGTGCTCACGTAAGCCCTCTGAAAGCTAGATATCTACTGGACAACGGCAAACAAGGCTAGGAGAAGCTGGTAGTCATGACAAAAAAAGTTCAGAATGGGATAAATTCTAATTTTGTGGCCAATGAAGCTTGTGTAGGGTGCATACTTTTTAGCATCTTTGCCCAGGCATACTTTTTATGAAGTTCAAAATCCTCTAGCAGGCACACCTTAAGCTGTATCCTACAGAGTTGTCTCAAACTTTGTCTCAGGGTTCCGCTGACACTACAAGATTCTGAATGTGCAAACAACTTATAGGTTTCCACTTTTTAGAGTTTCTGAAGTAGCTCCTCCTAAAACTTCCAGGACCTCCAGGATAACACTTAGAAGGCAAGACTCATTCCAGCAGAGGCCACCAGTGGACTCCAGTCCAGTTGCCATTGCTACTGGTCATCTTAACTGGGCACTTCACAAAAAGGTCCTGTTTCAGCTTATCGTTTCTCTATTGCCACACAGGAGGTTAGCCTACTGACCCTTGGAGTTTGCTTCGTAGAACTGGGTGTAAGTAGTAGAGGGTCCTTATAGGTTTCATACAGCAGGTTACACCTCTTCTATTCTTTTGCAGGTCGAGAAAATGTTCTGAGGAGAAGTGGGGATGGCCATATATGTACAGTTCCATAGCCACATGAGTGAAGATGAATTTTCGACACTTCATAACCAATGGGGAAAATGTGTGTGGAGGCAACCCTACCCAATATTAAATTTCTACATGTCTCACTTTTAAATACTAGGCACCATAGCGTGTGTCCAGCAATGCCATCTTAGGAGTGACTTATTAATATTTAAAAGAAAGGTATTTCCCCTGTTAAAAGAGTTATTTTAACAAGTCTGTCTGCAAGTTAAAACTGCAATAGCCAAGCAAAATTGGTAGGACTGAAGGCATGTCTTACTTATCAAACTGATGGGTGTTACAATATGTGCTGTAGTCCATATGTGACTTTTAGTTTTCTATGCTATGGGTATAATTTGTACACCACATACTATGGCCTTACTGGAGTATTAAATATAGCAATTAGAGATTAGACAATTTTTACAAGCTATAGGGAAGACAGCATATATATAGGGCACTGGATGGCAGTGCCCCAGTGTGCAACCTAAAAACCAACAATAAAATTCTGGAAAAAAAATGTCAGTGACCACAAAAATAAAATATGTCCTTCCCTTCCCATTTGACTGTAAACACACAGAGATCAACCCGCTCCTGAAGAAATCCTCTGCCAACCCAAGGAAGATGAAAAAACATAGACCCATCTCACTGCTCCCCTTCCCAGCCAAGGAAGCAGAAAAGGCCATCAACAAGCAACTGACGAAGTTTCTCGAATCAAACCACATTCTGGACCCCTCACAGTTTGGATTAAGGAGCAACCATAGCTCCGAGACAGCTTTCCTCGCAGTCACAGATGACATCCGACCCATACTGGACTGTAGTGAATCCTAGTTCGTTTTTAATAGGATAACAGGAGTTGGCTTAGCCTTTTGGCTTGCAGGCTCGTGCCCCTGTCACCTAGGGACTTTTAACCTACTTAGCTTGCTCTGTCTTAGCCCATTTAATTATTTAATTCTTCTAAGATGGCTGCCTTTTTTATAGTTAGGCCACTTGTTATGAGTTACATTATCAGTGTCATCGCGCTAAGGCGTCAAGATCAAGCAACAAAGACAAACAAACAGTAGGTGTTCACACTTACAGATTTTCCCTCTCTATACTTTTGAGGGATTGTTTATATTAATTGCCGTCCCAAGCATGTCTGTTATCTATTGTTTAGGAACACACCTACGTCAGGGGTCCTTGTAGATCTGAATAAATACATTGCACTTTAGACAGATAATCAGAGGGATTCCGACCAGAGGGCATCGCCACCATCGCTGATATCGATGCTGCACGTCGTCTTGACGCTGACCCAGTCTTCGTGTCCCTGCAGAGTCTGAGATAGATACCTCATTCCAAGGTAATGAGGTTTGAGGGCTCCTCTCATGGACATGGCATTGGCAGATTAGGTTTAGCAAACCAAGCTCTCCTTTAGGTAGGAGGTTAGGCCTCTCATATTAGGGTAGGAGGGCATATTACATCTCGTATGTCTTTTCTATGCATTGCAGGATGGTGGGGGTCTTTGTAATAATGACTCTCGTCTTCACAATTCTGTTCCTTGCATTATTCATTATCCTAATCATTGCAGCCCATGCAACTTATCGCAAATTGCAGTTATGTTAAATAAAAACGATTGAAACTTTACTGAATCTTTGTCATTGCCTCTGTTTGTATGAGACATGATATATCTGAGAGAAAGGGGTAATCTCTGTTTAACCACGACACTCCCTGAGATGTCTTATTCTTGAGTCCATGCGTAAAGACTGCCACAAATCACCTTTTACTATTGTGTTTCTGGTGAGGTGCTGCTAGTGAGCCGGTAAGGTTGGGACAACAGTTACGACTTGTTGTAGGAAAGGCGTAGTCGCCTACAAGCAAAAGTACTGTTATCCTTTAACCAGCAGTCTTGCCTAGAGCAAGAGTCCAAACTACGACAGGACCACAGAGACACAGCCGCCCTCATTCTCCTTGACCTCTCCACCGCATTCGACACAGTCTCCCACTCCACCCTCTGCACCAGACTCCATGACGCCAGCATCCGCAGCAGAGTACTGGAATGGATTTGATCCTTGCTGACCAAAAGAACTCAGAAGAACTCAGAGTGTCTGACTCCCACCGTACACTTTTGTGCCCAAAGAAACATGCTGCAGAATACCCCGAGAATTCTCACAAAGTCCGACTCTCTTCAACATCTACATGGCCCCACTCACTAAGATTGTCAGACTAGACATAAATCCTTGTATGAGGCTCCACCCCCTCCACCTGGGACGACTCCTGGTGGCCAGCCTCCCTGGGAAATGCCCCCACTGACCACTCAGTCAACCTGGGCATCATCCTGGACTCACCGCTTTCCAACACCCATCTAGTCAACACCGTCTCTTCAGCCTGCTTCCACACCTTGCGGCTCCTTTGAAAGATCTTCAAGTGGATCTCCACTGAGACTAGTAGGATGGTCAACCATGCCTCGGCCAGCAGCACATTGGATTATGGCATCGCACTCTACACTGGCATCACATTGAAGCTACAAGCAAGACTACAGAGAATCCAGACCACAGCAGCCAGACTCACCGTAGACATCCCCCACGACAACCACATCGCCGCCCACCGCAGAGACCTCACTGGCTCAACAAACGCATCACCTTCAAGCAACTGACTTACACCTATAAGGCATTTCACAACGTCGGAACAGACTACCTCAGCCACCACCTGACCTTCTACACCCACCCCCAGACAAATATGATCCTCCCATCTTGCCTTCGCCACCATCCCAGAATCAAGAAAAGCACAGCTGGAGGCAGATCCTACTCCTACCTGGCAGCCCGGACATAGCCACATCACTGAAGCAATTCAGGAAGGATCTCAATACCAGGTTCTTCGAATGATCAGCATTCCCACCACATCGCCTTAAGACCCTAAGTCACGCTCTACAAGTACTGAACGATTGATTGATTGATTAATTCATTAACAGAAAAAGGGGCAGTTTCCCACAGTGCCCAACCCAGAATTGCCCACAATTCTACCCCAAATCACAACCTGCTTATTTGGTAATTCTGTTTAGTTAATCGCACTTTCTTGAAGTCTAATTCAGCCATTCCTGATCTATGAGTCACCTAAATTAAGATAAGGTAGGAAATATGTTTGTGGCTCAGGTTCCAGGAGATAAACTGCAACCAAAGCATGGCATATCTTTAAAAAAAATGGATATTCTCGGCTTCCATATATATTGTCCTTCACGGCAGAAGGTGAGAATGCCTACTGGATTGTTGAAGTGATCTATGGTAGCCCGTTAGCTGTGAGATTTGGCATCAGGTGATACATACTTTCAAAACATCTCTTGTGGACTATGGCTTCATGGAGACGTTTTTCTCTACCTTTATGCAAACCGGATTGTGTGCCCTGATGTCTGAGGAAGACTTATACTATGGTGAGATTGTGATCAATGCCTTCCATTCATGATGTAATACTAAATGCAATACTGTAAACCTAATCCTTCTAATTGTGCACTGTTTATGTGGGAAAATGCAATAGGGGTAAAAATAGCATGGATTAACTAGACTATGGGGGTCATTACAACATTGACGGTATAAGGTGCTTACCGCCGTGCAGAAGACCGCCAATACACCGCCGCATCCGCGGTAGACCGCCACAGCTATTATGACACACATCACGGAATCCGCCGAAATCCAGACACCTACACAATACCGCCACACCAAAGGTCAGCGATAAACATGCGGAAACAAATCCTCCACCTCAACGCCAACAGAAACACGCCCATGCTATTATGACCCACGAATACACGCGGCGGTCTTTCAACCGCGGCATTCCATTGGCGGTAGACACCGCCACGCTCAAAATACACACACATCTCCAAAACACCGCCACATTGGACAATTCAAGGCCTGTTCAAGGTTTTTGGAGTGCACCGTCCACCAGGGCAGGCAGTAGGACCCGGAGCCAAGTCACAGGCAGCCCACCCCCTGTAAAGGCTCCGAAATTGGAGAGTGGACGACGGACCGTGGCAAGACTCCTGGTGGGACAACAAGTGAAATGGGATCAAAGGCGATTGGTGAGTCAGCTGTAACTCCAAAAAAGGTGGGGAAGGTCCAGAGGAAGTCTGCCCAGCCTGTTGTGAGTGTCACGGTGGAGAAGTGCGCCATCATTTCCGGCGGTCCAGACACAACCGCCAGCACTGTCGTCACTTGTCCAGAGACCACCGCCAGAGTCACAGCCGAGGAGGGCTCAAGTATCGTCACTGGTCCAGAGACCACCGCCAGAGTCACAGCCCAGGCGGGGCCAGGATGCCACAGCCCCGCTGGGCAATGATGGAACGTCATGCCACACACCAATGTCCAGTGTGGAAATCGTCATGCCACACACCAATGTCCGTATCAGAACCGCCATGTCAAAGCACCGCTGAAGAGGGCAAAGACCGCCATGTCATAGCACCGCTGAAGAGGGCAAAGACCGCCATGGCAAAGCACCGCTGAACAGTCCAGAGACCGCCATGTCAAAGCACCGCTGAACAGTCCTGAAACGCCATGTCACCGCTGAAGAGGGCAAAGACCGCCATGTCATAGCACCGCTGAAGAGGGCAAAGACCGCCATGTCAAAGCACCGCTGAACAGTCCTGAAACGCCATGTCATAGCACCGCTGAAGAGGGCAAAGACCGCCATGTCATAGCACCGCTGAAGAGGGCAAAGACCGCCAAGGCAAAGCACCGCTGAACAGTCCAGAGACCGCCATGTCAAAGCACCGCTGAACAGTCCTGAAACGCCATGTCATAGCACCGCTGAAGAGGGCAAAGACCGCCATGTCATAGCACCTCTGAAGAGGGCAAAGACCGCCATGGCAAAGCACCGCTGAAGAGGGCAAAGACCGCCATGGCAAAGCACCGCTGAAGAGGGCAATGCACCGGGTAGGAATGAATGGCCCACCACATCAGGCATCCTTATCCCATGAGCAGCTGGGACAGTGACAGGACACTACCATTCACGGGGAGACTCATCCAGTCTGGGCACCAGTCACCCCCCAGTACCAGTATGGACCTGCATCAACTTGAGAGACTGTGGTCTTTGCACTCCCCAGGATGTGACAGTGGGCAACCCACCCACTGTATAGACTTGAGAGACTGTGGCTTTGTACTCCCCAGGATGTGACAGTGGGCAACCCACCCACTGTATAGACTTGAGAGACTGATGCTTTGCACTCCCCAGGATGTAACAGTGGGCAACCCACCCACTTGGGAGACTTGAGAGACTGTGGCTTTGCACTCCCCAGGATGGAACAGTGGGCAACCCTCCCATTGTATAGACTTGAGAGACTGTGGCTTTGTACTCCCCAGGATACATCAATGGGCATGGAGCCCCGTCGTGGATCTGGCTTTGCGTTTATGGGGCTGAGGTACCCCCTTCCCTTCCCCCTGAGGTGCCTGTAGTGTTTCTATCTGATGCCCCGGCAGTGTTCTCACCGATTTTGGTCAGGTATCTATTGTGGGTCTCGGCCATGCATTTTTGGACTGTTTGTGCATGGACATTGTTGTGTACATATCTGCACTACTTCTCGGGTTGTATATATGTAAATGAGAGTGATTTTAGTATACATATTTGTTTATTTTTGTATGACATGTATATTGGCACATTACAAAGTTTGTCTGAAATTCGCATTGTCTTTGCATTCTTCCGCCACATTGGACAATTCAAAATGCACACACCTGATACACATACAACCAACACTCCCACACACCCAACACAATATAAAACACACACCCACATCACCCACAAACCCCTATGACCAAAATTTGAGTTGAAGGCGACAGAGAGGGCACAGCAATAGACAACTCCACCACACAGAGGCACACGACACCATCACCCACACAACATCCACGCACAAAACACCACATACCACTACACTCACCACACTCATCAACACATACACCACCCCACACATCACACACACCACCCCATGTCACGCCAAAGACACCCCCGCTTCTCCGAGGAGGAGCTCAGGGTCATGGTGGAGGAAATCATCCAGGTAAAGCCACAGCTATTTGGCTCACAGGTACAGCATAGCCAGGAAGATGGAGCTATGGCAAAGAATAGTCGACAGGGTCAACGCTGTGGGACAGCACCCAAGAAATAGGGAGGACATCAGGAAGAGGTGGAACGACCTACGGGGGAAGGTGCGTTCAACGGTATCCAGGCACCACATCGCGGTACAGCAGACTGGCGGCGGACCACCACCTCCTCCCCCTCAACTAACAACATGGGAGGAGCAAGTCTTGTCCATCTTGCATCCTGAGGGCCTCAGAGGAGTCGGTGGAGGAACGGACACTGGTAAGTCAAATCTTAACTATCATAACCCCCACCCTACCTGCATGATATCACACCCCCCCACCATCACACCCTCCCCTATAACCCCAAATCCTCACCAATCTACCCATTACACCAACCACCCATCCCAAACCCAAGCCCTGCATGACATAACTAAGCATCGACACCCATCACCAAAGCATGCCCACTGCACAGACCCAGAACACCCCCCAACCATCAGCACACAAGCCCCCCCACAGGAATGCCTGCACTGAGGTTCACGCACACCCAACCATTGCACACCATGAAACAACACATGCAATAATCATGTCCTTATACCCCCGCAGGAACCCGAAGGAACGTCACCACACCAGAGGGTCCAGACAACACCACTCCACCCCCAGAAGAGGCCCACAGTGACGATAGCAGCTCTGGCCCACTGGATCTTGATGACCAGCCCGGACCATTGTGGGCCTCGGGACAGTCGGTTCCCCTTGCCCAGCCACAGCCCAACACCGAGCTGCCACCCTTTGGTAACACCAGCACATCACCCACCCAGCGGGCCCAAACCTCCCTACCCAGGACAGGTCAATCAGCTGTGTGTCCACCACTACAGGGCACCCAGGGTAACCCACCACCCCAACAACAACAGGGACCTGGGGGCAGTGGTAGTGGGCACACGGTCCAGGGGACGGAGGCACAGGAACATAGGGGAACTGGGAGGGCTGCTGTGCGACACAGGGAGGACAGGCCAAGGGAACCCACTCTCAACGAGGCCCTCTCCTCCATCATGGGAGCCTACCACCACTCCCAGGAGATGATAGCCACGGTCCTTGACAAGTTGCAGGAGACCCTGCGTCTGCAGGAGGAACAATATTTGGGGTTCAGGGAGGAGCTCAGGACCATCTACTCCGCCCTGGGCACCATCGTAGGGGTGCTGACGGACATTCAAAAGACCTTGAGGGACACCGTGGCACTCCAAGGGGCCCCTGACACTAGGCAGGATGACGAACTGCCCACCACCTCCGCCGGCGCTAGTGGACAGGACGTCCCGCCACAGGACCACCACACCAGCACCCCACCCCCTGCAGACGGACGACCACCATGCAAGCGGGCACTGAGATCCAGGAACAGGACAGAGCAAGATAGCAAGACCCCCGCCAGGAAATAAGACGACCCTGATAGTCCTCCTACTGTCCCACTTTGTTACCCTGCCCAAATCGGAACTGGGCCAGCTCCACTTCCAATGCCCAGATGTGCAATGTACCTGTGAGACTAATATACTGGACTCTGCCATGGACATTCCTCCACCATCACCCATCACCATTTTACAACCCCCCTTCATTTTTGTACACTTAAATAAACACCCTTCAAACACCCAAAAAAATTGAGTCAGTCAATGATTTGTAAATCTGTATAATCAATTACAGTTGCATAATGGGTTACCCATTGGAAAGCTAACATACCTATGTCACACATCACAAGCCCTGATATTGAGGTACAGGATAGAGGTAGATGTGTGAAAGTGAATGTAAAGGTAAAATAGAAAATGTGCTCACCTGTGTGTCACTGGAAATATTGCTGTATGACTGACTCCCTGTTGTCGTTTTCGTCTTCCTCAGCTTCATCCTCATCACTGTCCACAGGCTCCACAGGCTCCACAGGCTCCACAGCTGCTACAACACCATCATCTGGATCATCCTCCTGCAGAAAAGGCACCTGGCGTCGCAAAGCCAAGTTATGGAGCGTTGAGCAGGCGATGATGATGTCGCACACCTTCTTCGGTGAGTAGAATAGGGATCCACCTGTCATATGGAGGCACCTGAACCTGGCCTTAAGAAGGCCGAAGGTGCGCTCGATAACCCTCCTAGTCCGCCCATGGGCATCATTGTACCGTTCCTCTGCCCTGGTCCTGGGATTCCTCACTGGGGTCAATAGCCAGGAAAGGTTGGGGTAACCAGAGTCCCCCAATAGCCATACACGGTGCCTCTGGATTTCACCCATCATATCAGGGATGCTGCTACTGCGCAGGATGTAGGCGTCATGTACAGAGCCAGGGAACATAGCATTTACCTGGGAGATGTACTGGTCTGCCAAACAGACCATCTGGACATTCATCGAATGATAACTCTTCCTGTTCCTGTACACCTGTTCACTCCTGCAGGGGGGACCAGAGCTACATGGGTTCCATCAATGGCACCTATGACGTTGGGGATATGTCCAAGGGCATAGAAGTCACCTTTCACTGTAGGCAAATCCTCCACCTCAGGGAAAATGATGTATCTCCTTATGTGTTTCAGCAGGGCAGACAACAGTCTGGACAAGACGTTGGCAAACATAGGCTGGGACATCCCTGATGCCATGGCCACTGTTGTTTGAAATGACCCACTTGCAAGGAACTGGAGCACTGACAGCACCTGCACGTCAGGGGGGGATTCGGATGGCGGATTGGTGAAATCAGCTCTGGCTCCATCTGGGTACACAGTTCCTGGATTGTGGCACGGTCAAACCTGTTGGTCACGATTAAATGTCGCTCCTCCATTGTCAACAGGTCCACCAGCGGTCGGTACACCAGCGGATTCCGCCATCTTCTCATATGTCCCAGCTGACGGTGCCTACGAAGGACAACAGCGAAGAAACAGTCTCAATTCTTCCAGGTATGTACCCATAGTCACACACAAGACTACCCCAGACAATAAACCCTTCCTGTATGTGTGTTGAGTGTAGGCCTCAGTATGTGTGACGCAGTTGAAAATGAATCCATGTGGGCCCCTGGAATGGCGGCTGCCTGACCTCTAAACTGGGACAATGGGATTGTGGGGTGACACCGTCGAGGTAGGCGGTCGTAGAGCGCGGCGCAATGCTGCATTGGTTAAAAATGGACCCTATGGGTCCCAGGAGCCAATGAACAGGTGCGCCGGCGGTGATGATGCGCCCCGCCGTGGACGTCACCGCCGCAGACGTCACCGCCATTTTCTATCTCTTCTATCACTAGATACCTGACCTTCGACAGGAGAGGACCTACACTGCTAGTGCTGCTGTGACCTCGGTCTGGAAGCGACGATGGCTGCTGCGTCTGGGGAAAGGGCCCCTGCCTTCACATCGGAGGAGTTGGAGAAACTTGTGGATGGGGTCCCCCCCAGTACACGCTACTCTACGGTCCTCCAGACCAACAGGTTAGTACACAGGGAGCACGTTGTAGGGGCTAGGCCTGGGTGGAGAGGGCTGGGTGGAAGTGGGAAGGGGGCAGAAGTCATACTACAGTAAAGGATGGGAATAAATGGGCCACATGGTCAGAGTATGGAGGGGGCCACACACATTGATGGTGCAATTGGTAATGACTGTTCCTCTTCCCTTGTGCATGTCATGTAGGTCAGCGCCCACCAGAAGAGGGACATTTGGCATGCCATCGCCAAGGAGGTCTGGACACTGGGGGCCCACCAGAGACGGGGCACCCACTGCCGGAAGAGATGGGAGAACATTCGCCGCTGCAGCAAGAAGTCGGCGGAGGCTCAGCTGGGGATGGCCTCCCAACGTGGGAGGGGTGCCCGTCGTAACATGACCCCCCTGATGTTCCGAATCCTGGCGGTGGCCTACCCGGAGTTGGATGGGCGCTTAAGGACATCACAGCAGACACAAGGGGGTGAGTACAAACTCATTCTGCGGACTTTGCGTGCAGTGGAGGTGTCTGGGTGGGGGAGGTGGGCTGTGGGTGTCCATAGGCCAGGGCGAGTTAGTTAGGCAAGGCCCCTCCGCAATGTAGGCCATGTGGCACTCTACCCCACCTCAGAAAACTAGCAAGTTGAGGTATAGTTGCCCCTGTGGCATCCATGTGCGCAGATTTCCAGCATTGCCATGTAGCCCATATCCATGAAATTGCATGTGCGGAGGGCAGGAGCGCGGCGTTGTGCATGGGGCTGCTGCGTCTGTCTTGTCCGCCAACGGTAGCGGTATGCCATGTACTAAAACTCTCTTACTTCTGTCTCCCCCCCTTTTCCTGCTCTCCCTGTCCGTTTGTACATCAGCATCAACAGGCGGAGGTACAGTGGCACCGGAGCACAAGGGAGCTGCATCCCACATGGCCATGGAGGGCCACACCACAGACTCTGAATACACCACTGGGACGGAGGGCGAGGGGAGCTTCACGTCGGCCACCGGATCACCAACCAGCGACACAGACTCGTCCGCCGATGTGAGGTCCCCTGTGGTGGCGGCACCATCTGTGCACCCCACTTCTACAGGTACAGCCGCCACCCCCCCTACCAGCACCGCCCTCCCAGCAGCCCCTCAGCGTTCGCCCCGTGCCCGCTCACCCAGGAGCTCACCTTCGCCTCTGGCACTTCAGGCCCTGCCCCAGTCACCCCTGCTGCCCTCAGTGAGGAGGCCATTGACCTCCTCAGGTCACTCACTGTTGGGCAGTCTACCATTGTGAATGCCATCCAGGGTGTAGAAAGGGAGTTGCAACACAGTAATGCATTCCTGGAGGGCATTCATTCTGGTCAGGCTGCCCTTCAGTGAACCCTGCAATCTCTGGCCTCAGCACTGATGGCAGCAATTGTCCCTGTGTCCAGCCTCCCCCCTCCAACTTCCTCCACCCAGACCTAATCCCCTGTATCCCAGCCCATCCCAAGCACACCTACAGACCAGCATGTAGACAAGTCAGCACACCCAAGTAGCTCAAGCAAACATAGGCACCACACACACCACAAGCACTCACACAAGCATCACACCCATACAGACACAGCAACATCCACTGTCTCCACTGTGTCCCCCTCCTCCTCTTCTCCCTCCTCCCTCCCAGTCTCGTCTACACACACACCTGCATGCACCACATCTACAGGCACTAGGATTCGCACCAGGACACCCAGCACCACACGCCGTTCACCTGCACTCACCACCTCCACTGACATTTACACGTCCCCTGTGTCCTCTCCCAGTGTGTCTGTGACGCCCCCTCCCAAAGTACCCAAACGCCGGCAATCACTCACCCAACATCCATCCACCTCACAACAGCCTCCAGTACCTGCACCTGCACCCAAAACAGCCAAAGTGACACCTCCTACAACCACCTCCTCTTCCTCCACTCCCAGACCCCCTCCAGCTACCCATCCCAGTGTTCGCCAGAAACTGTCCCTCTGTCAAATTGACTTTTTTGCCCCCATCCCCCTCCCTCCAATTCATCAGTCCCGTCGTAGCGCCTCAGCCAAAAAGCCTCCAGGACCAGTGGTGCCTGTTCAAGGTTTTTGGAGTGCACCGTCCACCAGGGCAGGCAGTAGGACCCGGAGCCAAGGCACAGGCAGCCCACCCCCTGTAAAGGCTCCGAAATTGGAGAGTGGACGACGGACCGTGGCAAGACTCCTGGTGGGACAACAAGTGAAATGGGATCAAAGGCGATTGGTGAGTCAGCTGTAACTCCAAAAAAGGTGGGGAAGGTCCAGAGGAAGTCTGCCCAGCCTGTTGTGAGTGTCACGGCAGAGAAGTGCGCCATCATTTCCGGCGGTCCAGACACAACCGCCAGCACCGTCGTCACTTGTCCAGAGACCACCGCCAGAGTCACAGCCCAGGAGGGCTCAAGTATCGTCACTGGTCCAGAGACCACCGCCAGAGTCACAGCCCAGGCGGGGCCAGGATGCCACAGCCCCGCTGGGCAATGATGGAACGTCATGCCACACACCAATGTCCAGTGTGGAAATCGTCATGCCACACACCAATGTCCGTATCAGAACCGCCATGTCAAAGCACCGCTGAAGAGGGCAAAGACCGCCATGTCATAGCACCGCTGAAGAGGGCAAAGACCGCCATGCAAAGCACTGCTGAACAGTCCAGAAACCGCCATGTCAAAGCACCGCTAAACAGTCCTGAAACGCCATGTCATAGCACCGCTGAAGAGGGCAAAGACTGCCATGTCATAGCACCGATGAAGAGGGCAAAGACCACCATGGCAAAGCACCGCTGAACAGTCCAGAGACCGCCATGTCAAAGCACCGCTGAACAGTCCTGAAACGCCATGTCATAGCACCGCTGAAGAGGGCAAAGACCGCCATGTCATAGCACCGCTGAAGAGGGCAAAGACCGCCATGGCAAAGCATCGCTGAAGAGGGCAAAGACCGCCATGTCAAAGCACCGCTGAAGAGGGCAATGCACCGGGTAGGAATGAATGGCCCACCACATCAGGCATCCTTATCCCATGAGCAGCTGGGACAGTGACAGGACACTACCATTCACGGGGAGACTCATCCAGTCTGGGCACCAGTCACCCCCCAGTACCAGTATGGACCTGCATCAACTTGAGAGACTGTGGCTTTGCACTCCCCAGGATGTGACAGTGGGCAACCCACCCACTGTATAGACTTGAGAGACTGTGGCTTTGTACTCCCCAGGATGTGACAGTGGGCAACCCACCCACTGTATAGACTTGAGAGACTGATGCTTTGCACTCCCCAGGATGTAACAGTGGGCAACCCACCCACTTGGGAGACTTGAGAGACTGTGGTTTTGCACTCCCCAGGATGGAACAGTGGGCAACCCTCCCATTGTATAGACTTGAGAGACTGTGGCTTTGTACTCCCCAGGATACATCAATGGGCATGGAGCCCCGTCGTGGATCTGGCTTTGCGTTTATGTGGCTGAGGTACCCCCCCTTCCCTTCCCCCTGAGGTGCCTGTAGTGTTTCTATCTGATGCCCCGGCAGTGTTCTCACCGATTTTGGTCAGGTATCTATTGTGGGCCTCGGCCATGCATTTTTGGACTGTTTGTGCATGGACATTGTTGTGTACATATCTGCACTACTTCTCGGGTTGTATAGATGTAAATGAGAGTGATTTTAGCATACAAATATTTGTTTATTTTTGTATGACATGTATATCGGCACATTACAAAGTTTGTCCGAAATTCGCATTGTCTTTGCATTCTTCCGGGGGAATTGTGGGTTGTTACTGTGATGTTTGTGACTGCATTGGTGTGTATGTTGTAATATGCGAGGGTGGGGGTGTTTTGTGGGTGTCCCCCTAACTTTTGCCTCACCCCTCCCCCGTGTCGTAGGTGCTGTATTCACCGGTATCTTCTGCGCCTACGTCGCTGTTGGTCGTGAAGGAGCAGAAAGACAAGGGCAGGTAGTATATGGAGTTCCGGGTCCATGGAGTCATCGTTCCTCGTGGGATATGTTAAGGTGAGCGTTTTCCCATAGCAAAAGCTGTTTCCGCCGTGTTTTATCCACGGTGAATCCGCCACGGAAAAGGTGGCGGATTGGCCTGTTGTGATACTGTGGGTGGTACATTGTCTCCCGCCTGTCTGTTGGCGGTGACCGCTGCGCTGCTTGTCTGTACCGCCGTGGCGGGCGAAGTGTTAAAGTGGCTGTCTTTGTTGGCGGTTTCCGCCAGGGTCATAATTCCCTTTTTTTGTCCGTCTGACTGTTTGCGGTGTTACCGCATCTTTAACACCGTCCGCCAGGGTTGTAATGACCCCCTATGTGCTTTACCTTGACACTGTGGGGCATATTTTCAACAAATTGGCACAGGGCAGTGCCACAACCATTCTTGTGGGTTCCTCTGGAGGAGACCAGGAAATTAGCCAAAATACAGCCAAAATGTTTGTTTTTTTATTGGGAGAAAAGTGCTGCAGAAGAAAGCATCTGTTTTTTTCCCTGCAAATGGAACAACAAAGGGTTTGTGTTGCTAAAATCACTATCTTCCCAGCTTTCAGGAATAGGCAGATTTGAATAGGAAAACCACAGTTTTCAACACAGTTTTAGCATTTTAATGGGACATACCCCATTTAAAAGACATTTTCTGCTTTCAGCCTCCTTCCAGTTAGTGACAGAAATGGGTGTGAATCCAATGATAGATCCCAGACAGCTAAACATTTCTGAAAAGTAAACAAACTTCTGAACTCAGCAGGGGATCATTTGTGTAGATCCTTCAAGATTGTCCTACAGAAAGTAACAGTTGAAATAAAAAATATTGCAATTGAGTTGAAAAAAAACAGCCCTTTCTCATTATTTCTGTTTTCTTCTGGAACTTTTTCCAACTGTGATAGATTTTTTAAAGCAATATACCGTAATGTTTGCTGGACCATCCTCGCTGTGGGATATATAGGTCTTGTAGGCTCATCAAGAACCCAAGCTACTCAGAGCCAATAAATGAGCTGCACCTTGCAATTGTTTTTATTGTATAACGGGTATACAGCAATTCATTTGGTAAAATATAAAGAGTGAAAAATAGGTGTCAAGGAAACCTATGTATTTCTGAATCGGGCACAAGATAAGGAGTTTAGAAACAGTGGTTATTTGCACATCTCTGAATTGGGGGGTTCTCATACTAGCTTGTGAATTACAGGGCACTTCTTAAAATGACTTCTTTCTAGCACACTGCCTTACATTTGGAAGGCAAAAAGTAGAGAAGGACAATTGGCAATAGCACTTGTTCTTCTGTTCTGTGTTCCCCAAAGTCTCTTGATAAAAACGGAACCTCACTTGTGTCGCTAGGCCTAGTGCCCGCGACACGTAACGCCTCAAAACGCAACATGGACACATCACATTTTTCCATTTAAATAAGCTGTGTTTTCCGCAAAGTGCCTAGCTGTGGATTTTGGGCTTTATCTCAGCCGGCACCTAGGGAAACCTACCAAACCTATACATTTATGGAAAGTAGATACTTAGGGGGATCCAGAATGAGGTGACTTGTGGGGCTCTCTCAGGTTTCTGTTACCCAGAATCCTTTGCAAACCTCAAACTTGGGCAAAAAAACACATTTTCCTCACATTTCAGTACTGCAAAGGTGTGGAATCTGAGGGGAGCCACAAACCTCCTTCCACCCAGCATTCCCTTAAGTTTCCTGATAAAAATGGTACTTCACTTCTGTGGGTAGGCCAAGTGCCTACCACAGGAAATTCCCCAAAAGACAACGTGGACACATCACATTTTTAGAATGAAAACTGACGCGTTTTTTACAAAGTACTTAGCCACGGATTTTGGCCTCTAGCTCAGCCGGCACTTAGGGAAACCTACCGAACCTATACATTTATGGAAGGTAGACACCTAGCGAAATCCAGAATGGTCTGACTTGTGAGGCTCTCACCAGGTTCTGTCACCCAGAATTATTTGCAAACCTCCTCATTTGGCTAAAAAACATGTTTGCTGCACATTTCAGTGATGAAAAGTTCTGAAATCTGGAGGAAATCAGAAACTTGCTTCCACCCAGCAATCCTCCAAGTCTTCGGATAGAAATGGTATCTCACTTGTGTGGGTAGACCTAGTGCCTGTGACAGGAATCGGTCACACAACGGTCAATGTTAGTCCTTACCTGAAGGCAACTGTTGACCCTAGGGTGATCCATTCCTTATGCAGGCACTAGGTACAGGCACTCAAGTGGGGTAGCCTTTTTATCAGGACAGGTGGGGAAACACGGGGTGGTAGGAAGTTTGTGGATCCCAGCATATTCCTGTAGTTTGTGTGACAGAAATGCAAGAAAAAATAGAGTTTTTATTCAACATTTCACGTTTGCAGGGTATTCTGGGTAAGAAATCTTTGAAGACTCCTCACAAGCCACACCTCCATGGACTCCCCTGGGTGTCTAGTTTCCAGAAATGTCTGTGTTTGGTAGGATTCACTATATGGCCACTGAGCCCAGGACCAAAAACACAGGTGCCTGCCTTACAAAACCGAGTTGTTTTGCGATAGATAATTTTGATCTAGCCACAATACGATTTGTGTGATTGAATTTGGGGCTCAATTAAATTGGGGGGCTCCCAAGAGAGCACTCTCTCTGTGCTTGCTGCTGCATGCACATGCACTCTGTGATGGGCTAACCGCTATAGTCCCGCTGCACAGACTGTGCTTGCGAAGGGACAGCACAACTGTCCTCATCACTTACCTCAAAATCTCTGGAAGAGAAGTTGTCTGGTGGGACTCCTCCAACTGAAAAATCACTCTCAGAGTCTGCTCCATTGTCCTATCCCTCAGATGCTGTCTCAGTATCTGATGTCTCAGCCTCTGATCCTATGTCAGAGCTGTCCTCCATAACCAGACTTAGGGCTTGAGCAGCAGTCATCCAACGAGACATCATCTCTGCTACTGGTTAAACTGTCCCTCTAAAACACTAGCCTACATAGACAGTCACAAAATTACTGGTGGGTGTGTGGGATGCATGCAACAGTAAAGTTCAGTCACCTTACCTTCACTTCTTCCCTCAATCAGTACATTCTCTAAGGACACTAAAAAAAAAAAAAAACAAGACACACTATTACTTCACCTTGTGACATACCCATCATCACTGTGTTTAGCGCCTGTGGTGCCCAGTCCAACAATCATTATTGATGCTCCCACTCCCATGACCTCCTCCTCGGATTCCCTCAATACCAACCAGAAAAAGTGCCATTCATCTCTCCATAGCCCCCCTCACACATACATTTCATTTGTATTATAGCGCAGGTAATGGCTGGCTTTACAAATCCAGTCAGCTATTCACACAAAATACAGATTTGATCTTTGCAGCAGGCATACAAACCTTCTGCATTACTTTATGCTATCAAAATTGCCACTAGACAAAAGTCTGATCCTTCTCTAGCACAAACATAATCACAAGAGTTAGCTTGACTTTTTTATTGCTGCCTCAAAGCTACGGTTGAAACCTGTCGGTTCTAGCATTGAAGACGCGCGCTGCAAGACAACTGGTGGTGATATATATATATATATATATATATATATATAGAGAGAGAGAGAGAGAGAAAGAGAAATCTCTATATATAGATCTAAAAATATATAGCTCTATATATATATTTTTTTTTAATAGCTGTATGGGTTCCCTGGGGGGTGATAGTGGCCCCCAGGGAAACCATACATCTATTTTAAAAAAATGCCCCCACAGGGGGTTGGCCCTGCTCATGGGCGACCCCCTTGTCAGTTTCATTTAAAAAGAAAATACATATGTATTTATTTTTAACCCCTAGGGTAAACTAACATTTAAAAAAAATATATATATGCCCCGGGGGATGGCCCATTTTCAGAGGGGGCTGACCCCCCCAAGTGTAATCCCCATTGTCTAGTGGGGTTTCCTACCCGTGGATTTCAGCACAGCTGCAATCCACAGCCAGAAAACCATTTCAGGAAGGCCTTGTTCGAAAGCGGAGCAGAAAACTGCCCTACCTGCTGCTTCCTGCTCTGGTGGGGAAAACTAACTGTGATGTCAGCGTGCATCCATGGGCGCTGATGTCACAGAGGAGCGGGTGCAGTGCGGGGGAGACACAGAAGCTCTTCCATGTCTCCCGAGGAATTTTTAAAACCCCTCCCTGGCATCAGCCACTGGCTAGGCGTGGGCTAGTGGCCGAAGCACGCACTGGAGAGGCTAAGCTTGATTGTTGTTATATAACTAAAAGGCAAAAATTATCTTTACCTTAATGCAGGAAAGAATAAGGGCCTGACTGAGAGTGTGGCGGATGGGTTACTCCATCACAAACGTGATGGATATCCAATCTGCTGTAGTCAAATTCTCATAGGATATATTGGGATCGTAACATGATGGACGGGATTATCTGTCATGTTTGTGACAGAGTAACACCATCCACCAAACTCTGAATCAAGCCCTAAGTTTCTTTATTATGTTCTCATTTGGTTGACCACAGGAGTTAGGAATTCCACATAAGCAGATAGTAACCTAGGGATGAATTAGCTATGGAGTTGTCTTTTACCCCACAAGTTGTATCTGTTGCTAAAATGCCCCTTACCACAGTTTCCGTAAGTACTGTCATCTGCTGAGGATTAAATCCAAGCTATCCCTTGCCCATGCTATTTTGTTCTCTAGGTTGTGTATTGCATAGGAATTGACCGAAATGCTTCACGGTCTTTTGTCGCCTAGCTGCAAATAATTCAATATAGACATATAAGGACATTGCATGGATTGTCAAAGAACAATCATAATTCTAGTCTAAGAAGAAGCCTGGGATGGCATCCATTTCTTTCCATGGACTTGCATTGAATGGTTCTCAGATACACTTTTTCCCAAATATTTGTTCCAAAATGTCAATGATCAAAACTTGGACTTAACCACATAACTGGATACAGCTGTCAGGCTTACTTCATGCTGTTTACATTCTGCATGTGTTATGTTTTATTAGCATGTGACTCAAAGAGAAAGTTTGAGCTACACAATTTTCTTTTTCTAAAATAGAAGTACAATGGAATATGTTGGGTTCATTTTATACAAAACTGGTAATGGCTTCAAAGTGGATTATAATCACTTGTCACAAGGACACTTTTGAAGAGATGACGCCTTCATTAAGGTCTCTTTCTATAACTGTGCATCTTCACAATGCATGCTATCTCAAAAAGCCTACTGCCACGATATTCCCAAAACTCTGCTTGAAAAATTGACCTTAACTATTGATTGTTCCCTTCCTTTCTGCTGAAGGATCCTTTTCTTACCTTCCAACCTATTAATGCCTCATCTCTCTGAGTGTAACTTACTCTGAGTCATATGCCTGTCTCTCTTATTATCTATTATTGTATGTATGCAAACTGAACTGCCCACACCTTATTTTATAGATCACAACTTTTCATTCTTTGAAACCATATCCCTGCTATTCCAGAATACTCAAAGTCCTCTAATCTATATGTCCATCCCACAATCCAAATGTATGGACCCGCATAGACAGCAGCAATGATCTCACTTATCTCCTCACAATTTAATCTATGACAAAGAAAGAACTAACACCTACTCATTTAATCTACCAAAAATGCATAGAATAGTTTACTTGAGAGCACAAGACTAACCCCAGAAACCAACAAAAACTAATAACCAGTGGATTAACCACTAACCTTTTGTTTCATAGTAATTTGCTACTCGTCATAAAGCACTTCACTTCGGTGCCTCATAGGAGATAGTAGGTGCTTTATAAATGCAACTACATTAAAATACAATATACACTCTTTTTCATTTCCTGGTTTAGGTTTTTACTAGGGTTATGCTACCATAATATTGATTAGAAAATATTGTCTGACCATAATGGGCCTGATTACAACTTTGGAGGAGGTGTTAATCCGTCCCAAATGTGACTGATTTACCACCAGCCGTATTAAGAGTTCCATAGGATATAATGGACTCGTAATACGGCTGGTGGTATATCCGTCACTTTACCGTCACTTTTGGGATGGATTAACACCTCCTCCAAAGTTGTAATCAGGCCCAAAGTGTCTTGACCAAGCAAAATACCAGACATGTATATGTGAATTTAGGCGGTCATGGGCGGGAACCGCCATTTGGCCGCTACGTGGCCAAAAGACCGCTGCCGGCATTACAACCTTCCCGCTGGGCCGGAGGGCGCTAACCATGTTAGCGCCGGCCTGCACAGCAGGAAGGAGGCCTGCAACACAGAAGCCGGCTCCGAATGGAGCCGGCGGTGTTGCGGCCGTGCGACGGGTGCAGTTGCACCCGTCGCGCTTTTCACTGTCTGCTATGCAGACAGTGAAAAGCCGGCCGGGGCCCTGTTCGGGGGCCCCTGCACTGCCCATGCCAGTGGCATGGGTGGTGCAGGGGCCCCCAGGGGCCCCAAGACACCCGATACCGCCAGCCTCTTCCTGGCGGTGACAACCGCTAGAAACAGGCTGGCGGTAAGGGGGTCCCATGGCGGATTCGCCCAGCCGGGGCAAAAACGGCGGAAAACCGCCGGCCCCGGTTTTCTGACCGCGGCTTTACCGCCGCGGTCAGAATGGGCTATGAAGCACCGCCAGCCTGTTGGCGTGCTTCCGTCATCCGCGAGGGTCAGAATGACTGCCTTTGTGTCTATCTAATTTGAAATTAAAAAACGGACTTTTTGACAAAAATGTTTTTTCACACAAGAATATGTAAATCATACATAAACACAGAAGTTTAAAAAAAAGAAGAGTAGGAAACAAACAGAGGTTCATAAAATTTCACACTGGGTAACACAGCTTATCATCAACAGTTCTGGGGCCTGTGGTATTGAACCTTTCTTCTTATGGCTCAGCTTTTGACCCAATAATGACCACAAGAAGTGTTCTTTTTGTTGCCTCAGAAATGCTAATGAGCTTATAGAATATGATTTATTGCTAGTCACGGATCATGTCCTCTGTTTGTTCAGATGTGCATTCTGCTGAGACTGCTAGATTTCTTTTCTTGAGCAGGATCCTCAGTGGGATACTCCATTATATAGCATGATAAACAATCTCCTCCCCCTTGTATTTGCAGGGTTTATGAGATATGGTTGTGCATGCTGCAATACATTAAAGAAGCTCGATTGGGTAGCTGGATGGACGTTTTCCAGTGTTAGAGCTTGGATTCCAGGTGAAGGCTCTAAAAGACTTTAGAAATTGTTGAGCTGATTTACTTTTGGGCTTTGGATTCAGAATTGAGTTAGCAGCTGAGCTGTCAAGATGAAGCCAAGGCATTGATCTTCCTTCTTCCGGACCAGTGTGCACTTTCCAGCTGATTTCTATCCTTTAACCTATACTTTATTGGTGATATTTAGCATCTGTTTTAGGTAGAATTGTAAATAATACCGGCTTCATGGTAATGATGGTGAAGCCGGTAGGTAGCAACAGAGTTGACTTCAAAAATATCCTTTCCTGGGTGTATAATTTTGATAGGTGTTTGTCCATAGTCCATAGTTCTGCTCAGTGAACAGTATGACTTCTGCCACTGACATTCACAACTTGGTGGATATGTTGCGAGAATTGGTGACTGTGTGAAATAGTGAGCCTGAGAATAGCATTTATTGAGGTCTCAGATTTTTAAACTTCCTTTTGAATGTGTGTCCATCTTGAAAATGTAAGTTATGGTCATCTTCAGGTATATAAAGGTGTTGACTATTTTGAAACATCAGTCTTTGATGGTGAAGATTTTAATCTTCCTCCGCTTTTTCCTGCATTCTAGTGTCTACGTTTTCTGTTTGTTTATATGAAGACCATTTTACAAGCAGTAATTTTCCATCGCTGTTAGTTGGGATGGTAGCTGTTTATAGTAGGACATGTGATGAGGATGGAATTATCAACATTTCGTAGTGCAGGAATATGGAAATCATTGACTGATGGCACATCTTGGGATGCATTCCTAATTTCCTGCTGGATATCACTTAAATACAAATTAAAACAGTAAATGAGCAAAGAGACAAGCCTGTTTCACTAAACATTCGATGGTGAACTGTTTGCTCAGTACTCCATTTTTGTTTAGCCTTACATGAGCTATTGTGGCTGTGTACAACTTTTTATGAGAAATGGCCTGGGTATAAGTACATGTTCTCAAGTTTTCTCCAGAGTCTTTTGGCTTAAAGCCGATGTGAACTCTAAGAGAGTGACCTACAGTGTCATCTTCTTTGATGTGCTCTACTTGCAGATGGTATGTAGAAAGTCAAATACTCGGTCAACCATGGGGATGACGTCCATAAAACTCCTTAAATTGGATTTAAAGTGTTTTCAGTTTGTGCCCAGTCCTTTAGGACATTTAGCAACAGTTTTGAGTACATTTGTCAGCCTATGTGGATAATTGTGATAGACTGAAGGATTGTGGTTCATTTTAGCACCCTTTTTTGTAGAGTGGAATGATAATGATGTTCCTCCACAAGCGTGTTGAACGTTTGGAGAGGCAATCACTATCAAGGTCACTGCTAGAAATTATATAATCACTAAAGGTGTGGGGTAGTAGGAACTGAGGGTAAGACTGGGTTAGTCTTTTTTCGTGCCTGGTACAAACTAGGTTGCTTTAGAGGAGGTTCTGTGTTGTCCTACAGGAGTAGTGGGGGATTTTCCTTTACGGACTAGGTGGTCTCACACACATAATAGTGTCTTGCTTCATCATATGACCACCTAGCCCCACCCAAGTAAGATGATACTACTCAGGTGGACTCAACCTCAGGTTAAAAGAACCAGAGGGAGTGCTGAAATTCAACTGACTGGATAGTTACAGTGATCCAGAGGGGGTGAATAATAAAATTACCAAACATGTCACTGGTAGCTATTGTTAGTTTTAATGGTGGTGCATGTTGGTAAGACTAAAACTAAAGGGGGAAGGCTCATTAGAGAATTATGTCTCTTGGAGTCTAAAAAGAAATAGACAAGACCAACATGTTTCTGCCCTCACTGAGTGCTGGTAGGTCAGGGGCATTCGTCAGGGTCGGAGCACACGTAATAAATAGGGTGCTCAAAGTGAATAGTGTGTGGCCTACCTGAACAGGTAGTCCACGGTGAGGTAGGCCTATAGTAGATGATAAATAAATCACAATTAATTCAGAGTGACAAAAAAGTGGCAAACCACTGCACACGACACAGCAATAGGTGAGACAATGTAAAAAGCACTCACACACGCATGCAATTGTGACTTACCCCGGAGCTGGGGGCGTATTGCCTCTGGTCTGGCTAAAGCCGGGGGGGGGGGTTTCCCTTGTAGTCACACTCTGAGGAGATTAAGGGTTTAGCAAGGGGGGACAAGGAGAAGGGAGGGGAATGAGGACGCACAGTGCCCTAAAGAAAAGAAGAAACTGCGCAGAGTGTGCTAAAGAAAGGAGAAGACCAATGGGGCAAGGTAGTGAAATAAAAAGCGGGGGGGCAGGGGATGAAGAGAAAAAAAATAGGGAAAAAATATATAGGTGAAAAGAGAGAGAAGAGGAATACCAAAATGAGAGAGAAGAAAAGAAATAGAAAAGGCCAGGCTACAGGGAAATTAAAGGCTACCAAAGGAAGGGAGATAACAGAGAAAGAGGGGAAGAGAGAGGAAAAGAGAGAGATATAAGGTGATTAACGGGGCCATGATAGCCCACACTTACCACTCCAAAGGGAACACCCTGGGGGGTACCTACATACCGGAGCCAGGCCGCTCTGGTACTGACTGGAAGTCTGGCCAGGTCTTTATGAGGAGCTACAGCCAATCGGTGTGAAGCTGCTGAGGCCAGGGGCGGTGCCCAATAGAGATTGGAATCAGGTGTGCCGGGCGTCAATGTAAAAGAACTCCTAGTTCGTAGGGGATGAAGAGGCCACGCCCCGGAGCCAGCCGCGCCCTCTCGGGGGCTGTGCTGGGTTCGGAACCTACAGAGCCCCGATAGGTCCTGGTGTGGCGCAATGCCCCGCGGAGGCACCCGGGACCGGGGTCCCGCGGGGAGCATCGCGTGTGGTGACGGTACGATGAGGCAGGGTGCCTCCTCCGTGGCGCGGCTAGCGCGCACGGGCGAGCGTCCTGCAGTGACGCGTCGCGTGTAGCGCGGCGCGTCACTGGAACCCTTGGGACTCTGGGAATGTGAGTCCCAAGAGGAAGGCCTGGTTGTCCGAAAGGGGAACCAGGAAAGGGTGTTAAAGAGGGAGGAGGGGGCGGGTGGCCTCGGGAGGGCGGACAGGCAAAGCAGATAAAAGAAAGAAAAAGGAGAGGAAGGAAAGAGGGGACGAGAAGAAAGAAAAGACACTGGGCAGGAGACATCGCTGTAACTCAGCAGAAAAAAGGGGGGGGGTTGTGGTGGACAAAGAAGGGGACAGAGGAAAAGTGAGAATGGAGAAACGAGCAGGGAAAAGAGAAACTGAAAAGACCAAGATAAGAGCCAATTAAAAGGAGGAACTAAGGAAAGGGAAGAAAGACACTGGTAAAGAACATAAAGTGGGGGGGGGAAGAAAGAGAGGAAGAAACGAGAGAAAAGAAGAAAGAAAAGAAGAGAGGAAGAAAAAGAACAGAGTGGAAGGGGGGTCAAGCAGAGAAGGGGAGAACATAGAGCGGGGGGGAAAGAAAGAGAGGAAATAACGAGAGAAAAGAAGAAAAAAGGAGAAAGGAAGAAAAATAACAGAATGGAAGGGGGGTCAAGCAGAGAGGGAAAGAAGGGGTAAAACATAAAGAAGACAAGAAAGAAAAAAGGGGGGAGAGAGGGAAAAAAAGGGGTTGAAAAGGAAAAAAGAAAAAAAAGGAAAAAAAAGGGAAGAAAAAGACAAGTAAACAGGGGCGGGGGGGGTTGTGAGGGAAAGAGAAGGGGGAAAAAACAGCAAATGTATAGATCCTAGAGAAACAAAGAAAAAGAAAAAAAGGGGGGGGCGAAAAACAGAGTGGGTATAAGGAGAAGAAAGGAGCGACAATAGCTTAGCTACTAGGGGTCGGGGAACTATTCTAGTGGGTCGGGTAAGGTAATGACACACAAGTATGAAAAGTAGTAGATCCCGCACTGGGGATTTGTAGGGCCCATGGAGTGTCAGTGAAGTTGTCTAATCCAGGTTATGATCATAAGTGGGTTTTCATAGAAAAGAGATATCATATTGGTATCTAGTCTTCAGCCTGGAGCTGACCATTGAATATTATCATTCAATCCTGAAGTGTCCGTTCGCAACCTCCAGATCCATCTCTGTTCATACATAAAAAGCTTGTGTTTGGCATTGGTTGTTGTGGTTTTTAGTTGATCCAGTACCACCCACTGCATGTCATCAGGGTGGTGATTGCTGGAGATATTTTTACTGTTGCAGTTCGTTAGTTAACTAACGAACTGCAACAGTAAAAATGTGGTGTATATGATCACATGCCCTTGTGACAAGAAATATATTGGGATGGCGACACGAAGAGTGGGTACACGCATCTGTGAGCATAGGAGCACCATCCGTTGTAAAAGAGATGCCACAAGACTCACAGAGCACTATATCTCCAGCAATCACCACCCTGATGACATGCAGTGGGTGGTACTGGATCAACTAAAAACCACAAGAACCAATGCCAAACACAAGCTTTTTATGTATGAACAGAGATGGATCTGGAGGTTGCGAACGGACACTTCAGGATTGAATGATAATATTCAATGGTCAGCTCTAGGCTGAAGACTAGATACCAATATGATATCTCTTTTCTATGAAAACCCACTTATGATCATAACCTGGATTAGACAACTTCACTGACACTCCATGGGCCCTACAAATCCCCAGTGCGGGATCTACTACTTTTCATACTTGTGTGTCATTACCTTACCCGACCCACTAGAATAGTTCCCCCGACCCCTAGTAGCTAAGCTATTGTCGCTCCTTTCTTCTCCTTATACCCACTCTGTTTCCCCCCCCCCTTTTTTTGTTTTTCTTTGTTTCTCTAGGATCTATACATTTGCTGGTTTTTCCCCCTTCTCTTTCCCTCACAACCCCCCCGCCCCTGTTTACTTGTCTTTTTCTTCCCTTTTTTTTTCCTTTTTTTTCTTTTTTCCTTTTCAACCCCTTTTTTTCCCTCTCCCCCCCCCTTTTTTCTTTCTTGTCTTCTTTATGTTTTACCCCTTCTTTCCCTCTCTGCTTGACCCCCCTTCCATTCTGTTCTTTTTCTTCCTTTCTCTTTTTTTCTTCTTTTCTCTCATTATTTCCTCTCTTTCTTTTCCCCCCCGCTCTATTTTCTCCCCTTCTCTGCTTGACCCCCCTTCCACTCTGTTCTTTTTTTTCCTCTCTTCTTTTCTTTCTTCTTTTCTCCCGTTTTTTCCTCTCTTTCTCCCCCCCCCCGCTTTATGTTCTTTACCAGTGTCTTTCTTCCCTTTCCTTAGTTCCTTCTTTTAATTGGCTCTTATCTTGGTCTTTTCAGTTTCTCTTTTCCCTGCTCGTTTCTCCATTCTCACTTTTCCTCTGTCCCCTGCTTTGTCCACCACAACCCCCCCCTTTTTTCTGCTGAGTTACAGCGATGTCTCCTGCCCAGTGTCTTTTCTTTCTTCTCGTCCCCTCTTTCCATCATCTCCTTTTTCTTTCTTTTATCTGCTTTGCCTGTCCGCCCTCCCGCGGCCCCCCCGCCCCCTCCTCCCTCTTTAACACCCTTTACTGGTTGCCCCTTTCGGACAACCAGGCCTTCCTCTTGGGACTCACATTCCCAGAGTCCCAAGGGTTCCAGTGACGCGCCGCGCTACACGCGAC
Organism: Pleurodeles waltl; assembly: GCF_031143425.1. Classification (NCBI taxonomy): domain Eukaryota; kingdom Metazoa; phylum Chordata; class Amphibia; order Caudata; family Salamandridae; genus Pleurodeles; species Pleurodeles waltl. The sequence continues at coordinate 565,259,802 of NC_090442.1, forward strand.
GCGTCACTGCAGGACGCTCGCCTGTGCGCGCTAGCCGTGCCACAGAGGAGGCACCCTGCCTCATCGTACCGTCACCACACGCGACGCTCCCCGCGGGACCCCGGTCCCGGGTGCCTCCGCGGGGCATTGCGCCCCACCAGGACCTATCGGGGCTCTGTAGGTTCCGAACCCAGCACAGCCCCCGAGAGGGCGCGGCTGGCTCTGGGGCGTGGCCTCTTCATCCCCTACGAACTAGGAGTTCTTTTACATTGACGCCCGGCACACCTGATTCTAATCTCTATTGGGCACCGCCCCTGGCCTCAGCAGCTTCACACCGATTGGCTGTAGCTCCTCATAAAGACCTGGCCAGACTTCCAGTCAGTACCAGAGCGGCCTGGCTCCGGTATGTAGGTACCCCCCATGGTATTCCCTTTGGAGTGGTAAGTGTGGGCTATCATGGCCCCGTTAATCACCTTATATCTCGCTCTTTTCCTCTCTCTTCCCCTCTTTCTCTGTTATCTCCCTTCCTTTGGTAGCCTTTAATTTCCCTGTAGCCTGGCCTTTTCTATTTCTTTTCTTCTCTCTCATTTTGGTATTCCTCTTCTCTCTCTTTTCACCTATATATTTTTTCCCTATTTTTTTTCTCTTCATCCCCTGCCCCCCCGCTTTTTATTTCACTACCTTGCCCCATTGGTCTTCTCCTTTCTTTAGCACACTCTGCGCAGTTTCTTCTTTTCTTTAGCGCACTGTGCGTCCTCATTCCCCTCCCTTCTCCTTGTCCCCCCTTGCTAAAACCTTAATCTCCTCAGAGTGTGACTACAAGGGAAACCCCCCCCCCGGCTTTAGCCAGACCAGAGGCTATACGCCCCCAGCTCCGGGGTAAGTCACAATTGCATGCATGTGTGAGTGCTTTTTACATTGTCTCACCTATTGCTGTGTCGTGTGCAGTGGTTTGCCACTTTTTTGTCACTCTGAATTAATTGTGATTTATTTATCATCTACTATAGGCCTACCTCACCGTGAACTACCTGTTCAGGTAGGCCACACACTATTCACTTTGAGCACCCTATTTATTACATGTGCTCCGACCCTGACAAATGCCACTGACCTACCAGCACTCAGTGAGGGCAGAAACATGTTGGTCTTGTCTATTTCTTTTTAGACTCCAAGAGACATCATTCTCTAACGAGCCTTCCCCCTTTAGTTTTAGTCTTACCAACATGCACCACCATTAAAACTAACAATAGCTACCGGTGACATGTTTGGTAATTTTATTATTCACCCCCCTCTGGATCACTGTAACTATCCAGTCAGTTGAATTTCAGCACTCCCTCTGGTTCTTTTAACCAGAGGTTGTGTCCGCCTGAGTAGTATCATCTTACTTGGGTGGGGCTAGGTGGTCATATGATGAAGCAAGACACTATTATGTGTGTGAGACCACCTAGTCCGTAAAGGAAAATCCCCCACTACTCCTGTAAGACAACACAGCACCTCCTCTAAAGCAACCTAGTTTGTACCAGGCACGAAAAAAGACTAACCCAGTCTTACCCTCAGTTCCTACTACCCCACACCTTTAGTGATTATATAGTTTCTCTTGGGAGGTGGTGTGGGTTAGCCTTGCTTCCCTTGCTCTCTTTCTGTGTATTTGTTATTTGTCACTGCTAGAAATTAGACTGCATACAGAGATGGGCTTAAATACTTCAAGAGGGATCATATTGGAACTCAAGGTATTGCCTTTGTTTTTGAGCTCCATAATTGCCACCTTTATGTCCTCCTCCCTTGCGGTAACCTCGCTTTTAGCTCTACTGCTGCTTCTTTCATCACTTGTTTTATTTCTTGAGGAGGGGAAGGAGGTTTTGTTTCAATGATTGCAAAGTCCAGCATTTTCTGCGCTGAAAACAGTCAAGTGGTGTATCCATGCCTCTTTGGAGATGTTTGCTTCTAGAAAGTTCTGGAGAGTTTGTGATTTCTTCCCAGGTACCCAACAAATGTGACATAGTTTTCAGTTCTTCTTTGATTTGTCTACATTCCTCATCAAACAAGGTTACATTCTTGGATTTCTTTTTAGATCTTGAGTTGTACTTACATAGATGTATAGTTACTAAGGGTGTTATTGAACCCAGGAGACATTGGTAACAGGTCACCTATCTCTGTTATGCATGAGTTCATGCTCCAAGTACAGAATTTCCTCCAGGATTTGGGGGTGATTTTTACATTGAGCTTGACCATCTGGTTCCATTTCAGCCTTACTTTAGAGCCAATCTTTTGTGTGATGTTCAACATCTGTATTTCTGGGCTATTATTGCAAAACAAATGTTGCCCTTGACATAGAGATGGAGTGAATTATGATCCCTCATGAAAATCCAGGATAGGGTGCAGTTTGCTTTATTTGACCCATCTTTGGCTCTGAAGAGGATATTATTGATGGCTGTTGGTGCTCCTCATGAGTTGAAAGGTAGAATTTAATTATTGTCATTATCAAATGAGTTGTGGGGGACTTCCACGCCTCTTCTTGCACAGAACAATTTGAGGCACTGTAATTGAGTCTGTATTTAACAACCTGTGGTAAATCAAAGTCTAGCCTATAGTGTTTTTCAATATGATAGTTTGGTCACAATGTGTTCCTCCTTTGGTCCATCTTACAGTTGAAATCCACACAGATCAGGGCTTGGACTCAGCTAGTTTGCTCATGGCTAACCCAACAGCATCGACAAGGTTTACATTTTCCTCCTTATTTTTCTCAGAAACATAGGTATTTATCCTCAGAATGGTGCTGTCTAATACGAAAACTGCATATATTTGGATATTTTTGCATAGGTTATCGCAGCTTCTTGTTTCATTGCTGGTTTAATTTCTTCAGACAATACACATTGTGATGCTATTTCTTCTGCTGGTGACCTGGTAGCACATTTTGTGTGTTGTAACCTGGTATTTCCAAAGCTGATGCTGTCCATGTTCCTCTCATTTTCTTCTCTTTGGTGTTGAAGTGTTCCATGATGGTTGCTGTAAATGCCTTCCTTTTAGATGCTCATCCTTTCCCTATAGCAGCACTGGTGCTGACACTGAGAACTTGTTGGCATCCCTTTGACCGTTCTTATCTTTAAGAAAGAAGTTGAGAATGTTTTGTTTTCAGTACCTATTCAATACGTTTCATATTGCCTGTGAGAATAAGTATTGTATTGCCATCTGCATTTGTTCCGTTATCAAGTCTTTTTACAATATGGAGGTCATTCCGTATTATCATTCTGTCTCCCAGGTTCTCAGACAATCATTTCAGAACTTTGGGCCTTATTTAGAATTTGGAGGATGGTTCTTCTGTCACAAAAGTGTTGAATAGCCCAGTCACCGTATTACAAGTTCATTATAGCCTATGACACTTGTTATCCAGTTTTACAGAGTATTCAGGCTGTCTAACTCTTAATAAGGTCCTTTGCTACTTAATACCTGTTTTCCCTAATTGGCAATGTCTTTAAGCATATTACAGATGATGCACTTTCTGTCATTGCAGTACCTTTTTGTTTACTTGTTTGCTTCCCCATAACCCACGCTACTGCCAGCTGCCTTTTCTTTAGTAGGTTTCCTTTTGGTCTCCCCGTGTTTTTCTGGCTCTTTTCCCCTTAGCCGCTGCGTCCCCGTGGCCCTGCCCCCCTCCCTCCTCGAGTTCTTGGCTCCTCTGTGGTTTCCGACCCGGAGCTCGGCTGCCCCGCCCCCCTGCCCTCCAATTGGTCCACCCACCCCCTCCTCCCAGCTGCCACTCCCTCCCACCTCCCCTCTTAGGCCGGCCGCAGCGTGGACCCCCTGGCCAACACGCCCCCGTTCCAACACTCACCATTACACTGCCAACGAACTCCACGCCCTCAATCCAGGACGCTCCTCTATCTGCTTCCAGTCCACACCAACGCACACCAGAGGACCCTTCTCCTGCAAAGCCTGCAAATTCACCTGCAACCTAACCCCCGAACACCATATCAAAACAACAGACAGCCGCCTAAGATGCATCCTGCTGTACACACGCTCCGTCCACAAACATGCAATTGAACTCTGGGACTTACTGACCCCACACTCGCCCGACATCGCATTCCTCACTAAAACCTGGATGAACCCTGCCTCAGAACCAGACATAGCCATAGCCATACCAGAAAACTACAAGCAGAGACCGCAGCAACAAACTAGGAGGAGGAATCGCCATAGTCCACAAAAACACCATAAGAGTCTCCACCAACTCCGACGACATCATCAAGTCCGCCGAGCACCTCCACATCACAATCCACATCAACACCAACAACACACTCAGAGGAACACTGGTCTACAGACCCCCTGGCCCTAGACCACAGTTCTGCGACGGCATCGCCGACACCATCAGCTCCCAAGCCCTCGCCTCAACGGACTGCATCCTCCTTGGCGACCTGAACTTCCACCTGGAGAATAACAATGATACCAACACCACCAACCTAATCGACAACCTCGACAACCTTGGCCTCAAGCAACTTGTCACTTCACCCACCCACTCCGCAGGCCACACACTCGATCCCATCTTCTCAGCCAGCAACCACGTCTCCTTCAGCCACACCACCGAACTCTGCTGGACAGACCACTGATGCATCCACTTCTCCTACCAGAAACCAGTCACCCACCACCACCGCACACAACCTCCCCGACGCAACTGGAGCAAAATATCAACAGATCAACTGATCTCCACCCTCGCGTGCCCCCCCCGGGCCCCAAACCCCAACACAGCTGCCACAAACCTGCATTACTGGATAGAAGACTGCGCCAACACCCTCGCACTACTCAAAAAACACCCAAACACCCCCCACAGAATCAAGGCCAGCTGGTTCACCCCGATCTGCAGGAATCCAAACGGCTATGCAGCAGAATGGAAAGAACCTGGCACCGTGACCCTACCAACTCCAACCACATCGCCTTCAAGGATGCCCCACGCTAACATCACCAACTGATCCGCACCACCAAAAGGACCCACTTCAAAAAACGCATTGACACCAACGCTCACAACAGCAAAGAGCTCTTTGGCATCATTTAAGAGCTCTCCATCCCCAGGGCCTGCTCCAACAGACCCCTGCCATCACAGGAGCTCTGCAACCCACTTCTGTCGAAAGATAGAAGAAATCCACAACAGCTTCAACCCCCAGACCCACCAGCCAGCTACAAACACCCACGAACCCAGCGCTCTAAGCAACACCCACTTCCTCCACACCTGGATCCCTGTCAACATAGAAGACACTGCCAGCGCCATGGCCTCCATCCACTCCGGATCACCATCGGACCCCTGCCCACACCATGTCTTCATCAAAGCCAACACCATCATCGCTCTCCATCCCTGCAACACCATCAACAGCTCCTTCGAGTCAGCCACCTTCCCAGAGAGATGGAAGCACGCAGAAATCAACGCCCTGCTAAAGAAACCAAAGGCAGACCTCAATGACCCCAAGAACTACCAACCGATCTCCCTCCTCCCCTTCCCATCCAAGGTCATCGGAAAAATCGTGAACAATCAACTATCCCTGTTCTTGCAAGACAGCAAGGCACTCGACACCTCCCAATCCGGATTCCGCAAAAACCACAGCACCGACACCGCACTCATTGCTGCCACAGACGACATCAGGACCATGCTTGACGAAGGAAAAACAGCAGCACTCATCCTCCTGGACCTCTCCGTAGCGTTCGACACGGTATGTCATCACACTCTCCGCACATGCCTCCACAACGCTGGAATCCGCAACAAAGCACTGGACTGGATCTCGACATTTCTCACGGGCAGAACCCAGAGGGTCAGCCTCCTGCCGTTCCTGTCAGAAGCCTTCGGAATCACCTGTGGTGTCCCCCAAGGACAAAATCTTCAAGTGGATTCCCGTTGAAACCAGGAAAACCGTCACCCACGCCTTGGTCAGTAGCCGATTGGACTACGGAAATGCCCTATATGCAGGAATAACAAACAAACTCCAAACAAAGCTGCAAAGAATCCAGAATGCGTCCGCCCGCCTCATTCTTGACGTCCCACGAGACAACCACAACTCACCCCACCTCAGAAACCTACACTGGCTACCAGTATCAAAGAGGATCACCTTCAAAATCCTCATCCACGCACACAAAGCCCTCCACAACACAGGTCCCGCCTACTTCAACGACAGACTCACCTTTCACACCCCCACCCGCAACCTTCGCTCTGCCACCCTCGCCCTCTTCTACGTCCCCCGCATCCGTCGCACCACTGCCGGAGGAAGATCCTTCTCTCACCTAGCCGCCAAGACTTGGAACTCCCTACCGCTCCACCTCAGCCTGACCCAAGACCTCCTATCATTCAGAAAACACCTCAAGACTTGGCTTTTCGACCAGTAGCTCCCCCCCCCCAGCGCCTTGAGACCCTAACGGGTGAGTAGCGTGCACTAAAAATCCTTGATTGATTGATTTATTGATTGGAATGGTCAGTGGGCTCAGGGGCATCTCTTGCTTTTGAGACAGCACTGTGTCTGGAACTGCCAGGCCTATTCTCCATCACAGGGGCAGTCACACTATTGAGGCTAGAGAGCTCCTCGCTATCCCCACCATCTAGGCAGCTGTTCAGAGCGATCTGGGCTGTCTGCATGTTCTCTAGTACATTGGTAACCTGCACCAATCCCCGTACAACATCTCCACTGCAATTTCTCATCTCCACTTGCATGCCCATGGCATCTCGTGACAGTAAAACAGTTGCATTTGTGAGGCAATGGACAGATCTGCTAAACCCATCCATTACTGTGCAGAGTTCCTTAATGGCATTCGTCATCTTCCTTAAATTGTCAGCTGTTGATTTCTGTCCTTCCAATACTGTTGCATTCAGCTGGCACATGTGATTCAGATGCACCAATTGCCTGGGCACTGATTTAATGCGGTTACATTGTAGGCAGTGCACCTTCAACATTGATGTGTTCAGAGCTCGAAACATAGATGAGCCCTCAACTTCTTCTGAAGTCTGCCTGACATATGGTCTACGTCTCCTGATGGGAGTGTATTGGCACTGAAAAAGGGACTGACACTTGTGAGTGCGTCTATCCTCTGAAAGTTGTGTATGCACATCTTGTGTCATGTTAAGCATTGTGTAGGTGTCATAGACATGATGTATTTTTTGGTTTACACTAGTGTGTGCATGATTAACACTATTGTTTATTTATTCATGGGTGTTACTTTTTCATGTGTGTGTTTATGTGCATATATATGTTGAGTTTATCATCTGGGGAAGTTCATGTGACTGCATGATTTGTTTTGCACATAAGAATTGCAGTGTGCATAAGCATGAAACAAATACATTAATAGGGGTGGTAATTACCCTTTAACAATACAGTTTTGTGGTTTTCTGTTTCAGAGACGATTAATTGGAAAAGGTCTGTTAGAAATTTGTCTCTAGTTGACAGTTATAAACCTTTGTTCAAATAGGGATCACAATCCTAGTCAGGGTAAGTCACACACAATCCAAATTATCCCCTTCCAGCCCAGGATGACCCATTCAGTATGCAGATGTGTGCAGGTGTGATTGAGCATCCTGTTTTTGTGGTTGTCTGGGTGAAATGAACAAGGGAGCTGTCAATCAGTCCAGCCCAGACATGGATTGGAGACAGGCTGTAAGGCACAGAAGGATTTAAGTGCAGAGAAATGCTCACTTTCTAAAAGTGGCATTTCTAAACTAGTAATATAAAATCCAACCTCACCAGTGAGCAGGATTTTGTATTACCATTCTGGCCATACTAAATACGATCTGTCTACCCCTTTCTGATCAGAATCTACCACTCAAACAATATATGAGGGTAGCCCTAATGTTAGCCTATGAAAGGAGCAAGACTCACAGCAGTGGAAAATGAATTTAGGAGTTTTTCACTGCCAGGACATATAAAACACACAGGTCCTACCTTTTACCTACACAGCACCCTGCGTTGTGGGTCACCTAGGGTTACCTAGGTCCTAGCTTAGGGGTGACTTATATGTAGAAAAAGGGAAGGTCAAGGCCTGGCAAGTACTGTTAAATGCCAAGTCGAAGTGGCAGTGATACTGCACATACACACCTTGCAATGGCAAGCCTGAGACATGGTTAAGGGGCTTCTTATGTGGGTGGCACAATCAGTGTTGCAGGCCCACTAGTAGCTTTTAATTTACAGGCCCTGGGTGCACGCAGTGCATTTTGCTAGGGAGTTACAAATAAATTAATTATGCCAATTGGGTATGAGCCAATGTCACCATGTTTTAAGGGAGAGATTGTATGCACTTTAGCACCGGTTAGCAGTAGTAAAATGTGCAAAGTCGTAAAACCAGCAAACACAGTGTCAAAAAGTGGAGGGAGGCAGGCAAAAAGTTGGGGGTGACCATCCTAAGGTTGTCAGGACTAACAAGGTCCAATATGGTCTGTATGATTGCATGCTCCCTGTTTAGAGCACTGTGTAGACCAGCATTAGGAACTGGTGCATATTATAACCTGTAGAATTTCAATGGGTGTAGTCGGTCCTGAGGAAAGCCTGCTGACCCTGATTGATACTTGAGATAGGCTGAAACATGTCAACCTTATTGAATTATAGATGTTAGAGGTCATTGCACTCTTTATACATAACTGTGTTTTATCCTAGCTAAAGGTCCTTATTAATAAACAAGAAGTAGGATCATGATTGCTTTTTTAACTTGCATGTAGGTTTTAGTAAGAGCTCAGCTTACCAACTGCTTTGAGCCCATCCACTCACAGTAAGTGCAGTTGGTGAGAATCCAATGATGAAGCATGCCACTGGTAGTACTAGAGGGTGAGAAGCCTATTAATATACCCATGTAATGCAAAGGTCTCTCTGTTTTACCTGGGTGAATATCCCTTTCCATGTTCATATATATTGAGACGAGACCAGTGATTTGGAACTCTTATAACCTTTGGAATTTGGTAGCTGGGAGGGTCCCCTCTCTTGTGTACAGGATGACAATACTAGAGGGAAGATGAGTGTGGTCCCTTTTTTGATTGCTTCTCTCTCCCTCTTATGTTCTTATGTGTTTGTCAATGACTCATGTGTTATATGAATGCATTGCTAATTCTCCCAATCATCAATTTTAATTCATTCCAAAGTAAAGTTTTATACTTAATCCCAATTTTCCTAAAGATGAATTAACAATTGCACTTTCTTCTAGGTTGTGACCCTTCATAAGCATTGCTATTTGTGTTTGTGAAATTTTCATGTTGGAGCATCTACCAGAGTAAAACTTAACGATCCCTAAAATAAAAAAAAACAAAAAGCATCTGTCCCCAAAACAACTGCCCAACTTATCATGGAGTCGCCACTTAAACACATGCAAACTAGGTTCCCCACACAGGCTAAAGAATCTATCAAGTTTTGACATGAATGGCACATGCACACTAAGTCAACTGTGTTTCCCTGGCCAAAGGTGGGAACCTTTGACACTAACATAATCGAGCACATGAGGACACACATACAGACCAAATACATAGGTCAAAAAAAGGACAGGAGAGAAGGACTATTAGAATTATGGGCCATCTTCGAGGAGGCCTAGACCGATAACATTACCCCAGTCAGCAAACAAGGCATCTGCACCTGCAGGAATGGAGGTGATCTCCCCGATGTTTGCTATCCCTGCTTTAGGTTATACCAATCCACCGGTCAAGGGAGCCAGAAGGTCCTCTGCCAGATTACGAGCAGTTAGGTCAAGACATGACCGTCTAACAGGCCAGCAGGGCCAGGCAATCCCAGCACCACCCCAGTCCAGTGCTAGAGCTCCCTAAGGTTCGAACCGCCCCCCGTCCATCACACTCGAGCCCCAGCTGCACGGGGAGCATGCACTCCCGCTAGTTCTGGTGAACACACTCAAGTGACAGTTAGATTCATAGCAGTTCTGGACATTGACTGAACTAGCCGGGGTATGGAAAGAGGTCCCGGTCTCCCAGAATCCAATGACACATAGGGAGACACAGGGTTTGCTCAGATAGTCGAAGAAACAACACAAAAAGCAAGTTTTAGGGCAAGTCCTGACCAGAGACAACCGCGCAATTCTCAGAACGAAGTAGGCAACCTATGCAGTGTTAGACTTGGCATCCGTGGTGTGGTCTCCTCTAACTTTTTGCCTCTGTTCCCCAGCTTGTTGATGTGTGCTGGTGTTAGACATTTCATCGTTGGGTGTTTTCCCTTAACTTTTTGCCTCTGTTTCCCAGGTTGTTGATGTATGCTGGACTCTGATTTTGCTGTTTTTGTTACTCTGGGTACTTTACCACTGCTAACCAGAGCTAAAGTGTACGTACTCCTATACAAAATGTGTATGTAATTGGCTTATCACTGATTGGCATATTTGATTTATTAGTAAGTCCCTAGTACAGTGCACTAGATGTGCCCAGGGCCTGTAAATCAAATGCTACTAGTGGGCCTCCAGCACTGGTTGTGCCACCCACATAAGTAGCTCTATAATCATGTCTCAGACCTGCTACTGCAGTGTCTGTGTGTGCAGTTTTAACTGTAAACTCGACTTGGCAAGTGTACCCACTTGCCAGGCCCAAACCTTCCCTTTTCTTACATGTAAGGCACCCCTAAGGTAGGCCCTAGCTAGCCCCAAGGGCAGGGTGCAGTATATGGTTAAGGTAGGACATATAGTAATGTGTTTTATATGTCCTGACAGTGAAATATTGCTAAATTCATTGTTCACTGTTGCAAGGCATGTCCCTCTAGTAGGTTAACATAGGGGCTACCTTTAAATCTGATTGAAGTGTAGATTCCCTTTGGGAGCAGATGGACATGTGGAGTTTGGGGTCTCTGAGCTCACAATTTAAAAATAAATCTTTTAATAAAGTTGATTTTAAGATTGTGTGTTTGAAAATGCTACTTTTAGAAGGTGAGCATTTTCTTGCTTATACCATTTCTGTGACTCTCCCTGTTTGTGTATTCCCTGTCTGGGTCAGTTTGACAGTTGGCCTGTTTGCACCTCACACTAGACAGTGACAAATGGAGCTGGGGTGTAGTCTGCATTTCCTGATGAGCCATCTGTGCTAGGAGGGAGGGGAGGAGGGGTCACTTACAACTGAAAGGGCTGTGCCTGCCCTCACACAATGCAGTCTCCAACCCCCTGGTGAGTGTCTGGGGCCTGGATTGGGCAAGGCAGGATTTCACATTCAAGAGAGACTTTGCTTTGAAGTAGGCCTACTTCAAAGGAGAAATTGGGTATAAGAAGGGCACCCAAAACCACAGACTTTAGAACACTTCTGGAAACCAAGAGGAACCTCTGTCGGGAGAAGAGCTGAAGAGCTGAGGAAGAAGAGCTGCCCTGCCTGTGACTGTGCTTTGTGGAGCTATCCTGCAGTTGCTGCTTCTGAGTAAGAGGAAAAAGACTTCCATCTTGTGAAGATCTCCAAGGGCTTGATTTAGACCTGGTCTCCTGTTGTTTGAAGTCTCAGGGACAGCAAAGACTACAACACGATGAAGAATCGACGCACAAAGCTGAAGAAACGATGCGCAGCATCGCTGACGGAGGCTGGTGAGATCACAACCCGCACTGCTTAGTTTTCAGATCATCGTGCGGCTGGATTTCCAAAGCAAGTACCGCTGGGCTGTAAAAACAACGCAAGGCCTGCCGGACCCGAGAGTGCTGACCGGATCGGCGCATCACTCTCCTGCGGAGAGAAGAAACAACGCGCTCCGACCCGACGAAAGGAGAAACAACGCAAGGTCTCGCTGGTGAGTGAAATCGATGCATCACAAGCCCTTTTTGGTGCACACTCGCCCGTGCGGGGTTATTTTTGACACACCCCAGGTACATTTTCACGCTAACAGTGTTAGTGTGTGTTTAAAACTACAAGAAGAGTCTTTTTGCTTTTTAATGGATAACTTGACTTGTGTATTATGAATTTTTATCATTTTGGTCTTGTTTTGTTTAGATAAATATTTTCTATTTTTCTAAACCTGTGTTGTGTCATTTTGTAGTGTTTTTATTAGGTTACTGTGTGTGTTGGTACAAATACTTTACACCTAGCACTCTGAATTTAAGCCTACTGCTCGTGCCAAGCTACCAAGGCGGTAAGCAGAGGTTACCTGAAGGTGATTCTCTTTTACCCTGGCTTTGCTTGGACAGGGGGTAATCTGACTGCCAACCAAAGACCCCCATTTCTAACAGCTGAACTCTGTTTTTGATACTCTCGGCACTTTACCACTGCTATCCAGTGCTAAATTGCAAATGCTCCTATCTAAAATGTATGTGTAACTGGATTTCCATGATTGGCATAATTTATTTACTAGTAAGTCCCTCGTAGAGTGCACTACAGGTGCCCAGGGCCTGCAAATCAAATGCTACTACTGGGTCTGCAGCACTGATTATGCCACCCACATAAGTAGCCCTGTAAACATGTCTCAGATCTGCCACTACAATATCTGTGTGTATAGTCTTGTACTGCCAATTATACTTGGTAAGGGCAGCCACTTGCCAGGCCTAAACTTTCCCTTTTTATACATGTAAAGAACCCCTAAAGTAGGCCCTAGGTAGCCCCCTGGGCAGGGTGCAGGGCGTTTTAAAGGTGGACATGTTCTTATGTGGTTTATATGTCCTGACAGTGAAATACTGTCAAATTCGGTTTTTATTGCTGCAAGGCCTATCTCTCATAAGTTAACATAGGGGCTACCTTTATTTGTAATTAAAGTGCAGATTCCCTTTGGGAGCAAAAAGGATATGTGGAGTTTAGGGTCTCTGAGCTCACAATTTAAAAATAAATCTTTTAGTGAATATGGTTTTTAGATTGTATGTTTGAAAATACCCCCCTGGTATGTGGCTGGGGCCTGGCCTGGACAAGAAAGGATCTTACAAACACTTGAGACTTTACTTTGAAGTTTGTCAACTTCAAAGGAAGAAGGGGGTATAAATACTTTATATTACTTCAAGGATTCAAGAGGAACCTCTGACTGAAGAAGAGCTGCCCTGGTCTGTGACTGTGCTGTGTTGGGCTATCCTGAAGTTGCTGCTTCTGCCGGTGCAAAGGGACAGAGACTGGACTTTTTTACATTCCTGCTTGAGAAGTGACTCCAAGGGCATGGAGTAGAGCATGCCTCCTGTTTTGAAGCTTCAGGGCCAGCAAAGGCTTCACCAACCAGACCTGAGTCTACTTGCTGTGGACTCTAGCTTGCCAGAAGGTGCCATTCCAGTTCCTGGACCCCTGGAAGTGAATTCCTGGAGTAAAAACACTCTAGCGACGCCGGACTATGTCATGCAACTTTGCAAAGGATGCCACTGCCCGGAACTGCCACACCGCTTGCCCTGACACCATGGACCTCACTGAGTGTGACAAATCTAACAACCCTGTGAGGTGACGCCGCTACCCCAGAACCATGACGTCGCCTGCCCCGAAGCTGTGGACCTCATACAAGTCTGACAACCTTGCAGGCCTCGTATCGCTGCAGCCGCTGATCCCGTCTGACTTAGCTGACACCGGATTGTCGTAAGTCCAACGTCATTGACAACCCGACACCATCATAGCCCCTGCGGCCCTGTGATGTCATTGCGATCCCGTGGGGTTGTCCCGCAGCATCGCGACTCCGATGGACTTCGCATCTGCCGGAACCAAGGGACCGACTTTGCATCTGACGTCGCTTCACCCCTAGAGCCCTGTAGTGAGGACTGGACGCCACTGCACAATGCCGCAGTTCTTCTGCTCTGTGGCACCGGAACCAACGCCGCATCAGACCCAGTGAAGCCGATGTCCCCGACTCCGTGCACCGGCCTGTTTTCTACTTGTTTCTTAAGGTACTGTACCTGGGGGTCGAACGACTCCGTAAACTGCATCATTAGTATCGCATCATAGGAAAAGGCTCCATCACAATGCTTCATAATACCAACTTGCATTATTTGTGCCTCAAGGCACTGTTTTCATACTTTCATGTCCTAAATTTGTACTTTTAACTGTATATTGAGGATTTTTATCGTATTTGGTCTTGTTTATTTATATAAAATATTTACTATTTTTCTAAACCAGGGTTGTGTCCTTTTGTAGTGGTTCACTGTATTACTGGGTGGGGTTGTACAAATACTTAACACACTGTCTCTGAGTTAAGCCTGCCTGTTCGTGCCAAGCTACCAAGAGAATGAGCGGGGGTTAACTAAGTGTGATACTCCTTTACACTGACTAAAGTGAGGGTTCTTGCTTGGACCTGGGTAACCTGACTGCCAACCAAAGACCCCATTTCTAACAGGTGGGATTTAAAGGAAAGGCACAAACTAAGGAGGGAGAGAGAGCTCGCACCCTGGAAGCACAATGAGAAAGTTGAGTGGCATGCTCTTCACCTTAGGAGAGAATTGGTAGGGACAGAGCACCATTCAGGGAAAAGTTCCTAGAGGAGAGGCTTTCACCTGAGATCTGATCCTCACCAGATCGCCAAAGTAGGAGAGGGGCTGACCGGGAAATAAGAGACCAAGGTAGCCTGGTTCAAACTCAACTTCGGACCAGGAGAACCAAGATGGCACTTTTGCGTGCGCAAAAGGAGAGCAGCAATGAAGAATGAAGATGTCCGCTGCTCCTCCCAAACGCGCAGGACAGACAAACTTACGTCAAGAGAGATAGGGGCCCGAGAGAAAGGTGAGACTTTGCACCCCTGTTTTGTCACCTGCTATCCAGCTAGACCAAGGGAAGAGGCTGGCACAGTAGACCATGGCCAGAGGAGGGATCCTTTCAAAAGAGGACATGGCTGTTGCAGAAGACTGCATCTGGCATAGAGAGGGAGATCTGAAGGGGAACTTTCCCTACATGTAGGATTGTTTATGAAGATGGGAGCACTATGTGTAGGAGAAACCAGTGGAGCTGCCTAAAGCCAAAATGTGCCCGCTACTACAGACGGGCACGTCAGGGACCATCTATGTGCCACAGGCTCAGATGGACAAAGAAGGGCTAAGGACAAAATTGCCACCATTGATGGATGGGGTGGGGAAATGCATCTCATGTTTTGAGAAGAACACTGCAGGACTAAACCTAGTGATAGGTGATGGCCAAAGTCTGCTAAGTAGTCTTACCAGACAGCAGACTAATGTGGTGTTCACCTGAACTCGCTTCCCAGCAATCAAGCTGACAAACTCCGGGCATGACTGGGCTACATACAGGCACTAAATATGGACTGCCCTGAGGGAAATGTTCCCTGACTGCCCAAATGTGGGAGGGCTAATG
This sequence comes from Pleurodeles waltl, assembly GCF_031143425.1. NCBI lineage: Eukaryota > Metazoa > Chordata > Amphibia > Caudata > Salamandridae > Pleurodeles > Pleurodeles waltl. Next base: position 565,274,941 of record NC_090442.1, read on the forward strand.
GCAGAAACTATGAAACCTGGTGGGACTATAACTGATTTTCTGAATAGGATAAGAGAACGAAGGGGACAAGAGATAGGACAGCCATGGACCGAGATGGGCCTCCAGGTCACATTCTTTTACAATATCCTCAAAAAGGGACTGCCCACCGAGACACAAAGCAGGTTGGACACGTAGTGGGACCAGACACCAAACCCTGATGGGAGCTACATGCTCACATATTACACTATCACAAAAAAAACAAGAGGACAGGGAAAGTCAGGAGCAGTCCCATAGAGACCCTACTAAGTTGGTCCAACACAAATTAAAAAAGACCATCCTGAAGGGGTCCGCATTGGCTGCTAGCAAGCAAATGGCACCAGTTCTGAAGGTAGTGCCACCACAAAACACTAAGGGGCATATTTATACTCTGTTTGCGCCAGAATTGCATCGTTTTTTTTTACGCAATTCCGACGCAAAACTAACTCCATATTTATACTTTGGCGTTAGACGCGTCTAGCGCCAAAGTCCATGGAGTTTGCGTCATTTTTTAGCGTGGACACCTACTTTGCGTTAATGATATGCAAGGTAGGCGTTCCCGTCTAAAAAATTGACTCCGAGGCATGTGCGCCGTATTTACACTCCCGGGCAAAATTCACGCCCGGGAGTGGGCGGGTCCAAAAAAATGACGTACGGCCGCTTTTGCGCCGTTTTTTAGCGCCTGGACAAGGCAGGCGTTAAGGGACCTGTGGGCTCGGAAGGAGCCCAGAGGTGCCCTCCCATGCCCCCAGGGACACCCCCTGTCACCCTTGCCCACCCCAGGAGGACACCCAAAGCTGGAGGGACCCATCCAAGGGACATTAAGGTAAGTTCCGGTAAGTATTTTTTTAAATTTCTTTTGTGGCATAGGGGGGCCTGATTTGTGCCCCCCTACATGCCACTATGCCCAATGACCATGCCCAGTGGACAGAAGTCCCCTGGGCATGGCCATTGGGCAAGGGGGCATGACTCCTGTCTTTGCTAAGACAGGAGTCATTTCTATGGGGGTTGGGAGTCGAAAAAAATGGCGCAAATCGGGTTGAGGCGAAAAATTTGCCTCAGCCTGACTTGCCCCATTTTTTGGCGCCCAAGCTCCATATCCCCCTACGCCGGCGCTGCTTGGTGTACGTAATTTTTTTTCACGCACACCAGGCAGCGCCGGCGGCTAACGCCGGCTAACGTCATTGATTAAATGCGGCGCCCGCATGGTGCTTCAGAATGGCGTTAGCCGGCGCTAATTTTTTTGACGCAAAACTGCGTTAGCGCAGTTTTGCGTCAAAAAGTATAAATATGGCCCTAAATGGTTTCAACCTAGCTACAATGGCAGAAACTAGGGTGGTTGGAAGCAGCCAGACCTTGGAAAATGTTAATAATGCCAGAGAATGTGCCACATGGCTGAGAGATGCCAGATAAGTGCATATCACGAACAGAGGTTGATGATCTGAGGCCATCCACAAAATCAAATCCAGGTAAACCCAAATGCACCTTGCACGTAGCCGCAGGGAAGTCAGTCCACCTCTGCACCACTGCGACATGGGTTATGTGGTTGGTCCAACTCGTGGCAACAGCAACCACAGACAGGGAACCCAGTCCAACAAGGACTGGGACCACAACAGTGAGGGGCAACTGTTTGGGGAAGCAATGCCTTCTCACAAACACAGAACCCAAATGTACAGTAAGTTAAAGTCCCCAATATGAAGCATCCATTTTATGCACCCCTTAAAATTTGCTGTACTAACACTCAAAATTAGGACCAACGAGACAACATTAGGGATTCAAGCCATTAGTTGCGTTCAGGAAGCTCAGGGCTACTGTACATGTTCTGTCGATTAGGTATACTCAATAGAGTCTGCCATTCAAGGTGGCAATGGAAGCCTGGCCTCATTCGGTGGCTGATCCCCCGGGGTGGGGTTGGCTCGCCACACTCTAGAGGGAGGGCAGTCTGATGAAGGGAGACAGGAGGCTCGCTGACCAGTGCTTAAAAGCAGGCACCCAGGTCCTCCCACCCACAAGTCAATTGGGACGGTTTCCAATGACCCATTCGAAAGGTCGCCATTCTCGAGTACACAGCTCAGGACCAAAAGCGCCCCCTGAAAGTTAGCAGCCTCCAGCCAAATGGAGTCTCCCATTTACTTGCAAAACAAAGCTGTCCTCCAATGTGAGGATCTAGGGGCCAGATGTAGGAAACTTTTGCGAGTCGCAAATGGCCCGATTCGCAATTTGCGACCCCGCAAAATCTGAAATGGGATGCAAAAATCCCATTTCCGACTCGCAAAATGCGACGTGAGCCATTACCGACTTGCAAAAATAGAGACTCCATTTTGCGACCCGCTAATAGGAAGTCGCAATTTGCGAGTCGCAAACCAAATGCAATAGCCACTTGCAAATTGCGACTAGTCGCAAAAAGCCCATTTTGCACTTCCAATTTACCACTAACTCAGAGCAGGTGGTAACCAGAACCAAAGTATAAAAGGAGAACCAGAAGGCATCTGGGTTACTCAAGATGGCGAAGATATATGTGATAGGAATGAGGAGGAGAGCTCACGCCGCACAGCAGAGGAGGAGGAGGAGCCAGAGACAGGAGAGGATATACAGAACCAGGCAGACACTTTTCCAACAAACTGAGGAGGAGATTTATGATAAATATAGACTCAGCAGTGCAGCAATACTAGATTTAATAGACTTACTCAATCCGCAGCTACAAGGCCAGACTGTGCGCGGCTGCGCCATCCCTACGCATGTGCAAGTGCTATGCTCACTGCACCTCTTGGCCTCGGGTAGCTATCAGGGGGTCATTGCTGTGGCAGGTGGGGTATCCCAAAGTTCACTCTCACTGTTCTTTAGGGCATTCCTAGATGCCTTACTCACACACATGTCCAGATACATATACCTACCCAGGAATGAGGCAGAAATCAACAGCACCAAGTTGGAATTCTACAGGATTGCCAACTTCCCCCATGTCATAGGGTGTGTGGACGGGACACATATGCAAATATGCCCTCCTGCAAACCTGGAATATCTGTTCCGCAATAGGAAGTGTACCCACTCACTGAACATACAGGTGGTATGTGACGCCCATTATGTTATCACTGACATGGTAGCCAAATTCCCAGGGAGTACACATGACTCGTACATTTTCAGGCACAGTGGGATACACCAACGCCTAGAACGTGGGGAGTTTGGAGACGGATACCTCCTAGGTATAGCTGAATACACCTTGCAGACATACACACAGGTCAATGTGGAACCCATCTATACCCAGCTAACATTGTACATTTTGTGGCAAACAGGTGACAGTGCATATGCACTACGACCATGGATACTGACCCCGTACTTAACACCCAGCAATGAGACAGAGAGGCGCTACAACAGTGCACATAGGAGGACCAGAAATATCATCGAAAGGACCTTTGGACTGCTGAAGGCAAGATTCAGATGCCTCCACAGAAGTGGAGGTGCCCTCCAGTACACCCCAAAAACAGCTTTCAAGATTGTTGGCGCATGCGCTATCCTGCACAACATTGCCACCAGACGTGGGCTACCTCTCACCCCAGAAGACCCAGATTCGGAGGATGAAGAGCAAGAGCTACCACATCGCCATCATGGGGATAGAAGCATTGCAAATCAAGGCAGACTGAGACAGGACCACATTGCAAACCAATACTTTGGAAGGTACGTGCCAACTGTCACCACACTAACTAATGTCACACACAAAGAGTCCAGGTGTGAAGTGGAACTAACAAGTGATTTATTTTGTGCACCAAAAAAAAATATACACATTGACAACAGTTCAGGGGCTGTAACAGTCCACCTGGCATGAGGACACATTGACCTCATGTGCCTCTACCCCAGGACAGTGTGGAGCTCATATTCTACGCCGGCCTCGGCCAGCATGGCTGGTACCTGGTGTCTCAGCAGTGCCCTCAGTGACCCCCCTTTCTCACTGGCTGAGACATTGCTGATGGTGGAGCCCTCCTCGCTATCCTGCAGTGTGTCAGCCGCGCCCCTAGCCACCTGCCGTGCCTCCATGATATCAACGGCGTGGCTGAGACGTCCCAATCCACGTGCCACATCACTGGCAAAGTGGCCCATGTCTACTTGGAGGCTGACCGTGCGCCTTGAAAGGCCAGTAGTGTTCACAGCCAGCCTGACTATGGAAGCAGACATTCGGTTCAGCCGGTGCATTAGCTGCCTGTCACGATGCCTTGCACCCTCTCTCACTGTTATGAGTTCCGCCACCAGTTGTCTCATGGGGAGTGCAAGGTCGCCCACATGTGTGTTCAGTTGTTGCAGCTCTGTGTGTACCAGCTGCATACCACTGCTTTGGTTTTGCTCCATGCGCCGCATTGCCCCTGAAATTCTCCGTATCTCCTGTGTTTGCAGGCGCTGACCCCGTAGGAGTGCGGCCTCGGCGTGCGACATGGAGGCGTCCCCTGACTCAGCCTGCGGCTCTGGTGGTACATTTACACGTCGCCTGCGATGCAGTGGAGGCTCCGTGTCATCTACAGTGGCACTGTGGCTGGGACCAGGTGCTGGCTTACTCACCAGTATGGCAACTGGTGCATCCTGAGGGGACTGTGTGTTGGTGGTGCAGGTCTCTGTGGTGGCTGGTCCTGACTCGTCTGCAGGCTGGTGGCTGACCTGTGGCCCCTGGATGCTTAGGTTGGCGGGTGTGTTGTATGGGAGACCTGTGGGACATAGGGAACACACTGTCAGTATCTCCCATCTGTTATCAACTTCCTAATAAACTGTTGCCTATCAACTGCCTACTTGACTACATTGCCCATAATGCACCATTCTGGTTGTTGCTACTCTGAAATGGAGCTATTTCGGCTGTGCGTGCTACTGTGTACAAGGTGGGTGGGGGTATGGCATATTTGGGTGTACATGCATGTCTCATGGTACTCATCGGTTGATGGTCCTGACTCTGAAGTATCCAGCTCTCCCATTCTGCACACTGCCTCTGGCTCCAGGGTCTCCTCATCTCCTTCCTCCAGGGGTGTGGGTGGTGGTATTGTGGACGGTCCCCCTACAGTGCCCCTCATCTCCCGGAGCCGCTCTGCCACCCTCTCCTTGGTCCGGGAGCGCAGGTCAAACCACCTTTTTTTTAATTTGTCTATGCTCCGGTGGCTGACACCCAGGGAGTTCACCTTGTCTTGGATGTCCGTCCAGATTCTTCTCTTCTCCACCTCTGGCACAGTGAGGGCTGCCCTCCCAAAAAGTTGGTCATGGTGCTGGCAGCACTCCTCTGTCAGCACCTCCAGCTCTTTCTCTGCAAATTTCAGTTTGCGCTTCCTTGGTGTCTCAGCCATGGTAGCTGCTGTTCTCTCTGTTTGCAGTGTAGCAGTTGAAAATGGGTGTGGTCCTCCCTCCTCCCAGGTGTATTTGTAAACTTCCTGGCTGTGATGTCATCATCAAGAGCCAGGAAGTGTTTTCCAGAGTGTTCTGCTGCACCTGCATTCAATTTGCAGCACAGTCGCAATTTGCGACACCCACTCACAAATTGCATGTTCGTTTTTAGCGCGGTCGCAAAAAGCGACCTCGCAAACAGCAGACTCGCAATCTGCGGTGCGACTTCATTTGCGAGTCGCAAATTGAAGTTGCGTTTTCGTCTTGGATACCATTTAGCGACTCGGAAATTATTTCCAACTCGCTAAATTTTTCCTACCTACATCTGGTCCTAGGTTTCCCGTACGTTTGGGACAGTGAAGATCCAATAACTTCCACAGCAAATGCATAAAATCCCACAGATTGCAAAGCACTGCATTGGTGCTAAGTCAGTAGAGGGAGTTCACCAGAATGAAGCAGCCGTCCCAGTCTATTACCATAGTTTGGGCACATTTTATGAGTAATTGGTCTTGCACCAGACTATCCATGCAGCAATATTTTGCCTCCCCCTTTTCCCTCAAAGTTTTCCAAGTCTGGGAAAGGTGTGGCCCAAGAGCGAGGGGGGTGCTGTGGAAAGGGAGTCTGAAATGATCCATCACAGCTCTGAGTGAGAATGGAATGCAGACATATGCTCACCCCCATCTGAGCCCTAGTAATCAGCCAACACACAAGAGCTCACATATACTATCTGGAGGAAGCAATAGCCCAAATCTCAGACACCTTAATATCGAGGCACATGGGGGCCGTGAAACAAATCTTCAAACCCCTCCGGTTCACAACAATTAAGATAACAGATCATCAGAAGCTCTAGGGAAGGACCTACAGACCAATAAAAAGAAGCCCAAGTTAGCCCAAAAGTAGTCTCTAGGAAAGGATATAGTTAAGACACCTGGTAACACTCGGGAAGGTCACATTGCACGCCACATGCCGGGACTAGAGTGGTACACATGTGACCTCAGGGCATGTTGTGATTGCCAACCAATGTTTAATTCTGACACGCCTCCTCTTTATACATCGCCTCTGGCACTAGTAGAAAGACAACATCCACACCAATGTGGCACTCCCATGCACACACTAAGATACTGGAGGGCTGGCAATGCCCACAGTGCTCTAATTAATAGCTAAAATCACTCATATGTACACAAGAACACTGTAGAAAATGCTTTACCACCTTGCACCTAGTCAGTCACAGAGAGGGGGGAGATCCAACAACCCACAAAAATGAATGCATATCCACTTTAAACAAATCTTTTTAAAATAGATACCCCGAGAGGGGCCACCTTCCAGTGCCTCACTAAAAATTGTGCGAATGAAGCATAAAAGAAACACACCCCCAATGAAAGGCACAGGAACCCCTAAGAAATGATTGGGGACAACACATGCAAGGATGCAATATTTTTTCTTAAATAATAAACCAAACCTACAGGTCTGCAATCAAGCCTCCATGTGCACCACCTTTACAGCGGACCATCACTTTTTCAGCGACCACATCATTAATCCCAACACAATCAATCTCGAAGTGTACCACATCATAATTCCAACAGGATCAAGAACTGTAAACCGCATTACAAAATTTTTGAACTGTTAAATACTGAGAAAATCTCAAACACCAGAGGACTACAGACATCTCCCCTGGATTCATCCAAGACCTGCAATGCTAAATAAGTTATGTATTGTCATACATTTGTATACCCTCTGTTTATGATGGGTGCTGCTGTATTCATTAATTGTCAAGGAACTGCCGAGTAAAATGGAGTCTCCCCAGAAATTGGCACAGCGATTGCAAAGGGGACCTCTCCCATGTCACCTGTAATTACACCCAACACTAGCTTTCCACGTGCGCTGCACAGTGCCCTTTTGCACAATGCATGGTATCAGCACATGACACTTGTGGGACCCAAGACATCAGCTAGGTCATGTTGCGTCTGTTCACTGATACTGCATGCAATAGGTGTAGACAGGCTTTACTTATCCCAGAAGGTAGGTCTGAAAAAGCAAAATCCCTTCTCCATCTATAGCTATGTAGAACAGGGCCAGGATACAATCCAATAGAATATATTCCCATATAGTAGTAGTGAATCTGGCCCGGTACAAGACCAAACCCACAGCACTATACCTTCTCACCAAGCCCATCAATATTCAAAATGAGCTAGATAAGATGGGTGGGAAAGGCACAATAGGTGAGGACACTGTTTGGCCCCAAAACTTTCCAGAAAAGAGATTCTTGGACTTAGCAAAACCACCAAACCAATGCATGAACACATCCGCTCCAGCTTCCATCTGTGGTCCCAGGGTGGCCCTTAGTGCATCTGGGGCTGCCTTCTTTAACAACAAGTGGACCCCAGACATGGAGTTCCAGTGTAGGGCCATTCACCTTGATGCTGTGAAGCGAAATGAGTCTCATAGGGGAGAGATTAATAGCAGCATCGACACCCCAACTCAGAAAATCTGATATACTGAGATAAATCATTAGAAGTGGTTAGAAGGGAAGGGACAACCCCTAATTGTATGAAAACGTACGCTGTATTCCTTCTGTTTCAGAGGAAAAGGAACAATTTCACTGGGAACAAATAAAAACTGTGGCACAATCCTGCACATTCTGGACATGCAATGGGCACCTCAACACTGATGGATACTTACTGGCAATGCAGTGAGTTTGCCTACACTCAGCTCATTCCCAAATGGTGTGGCCTCTGCTCCCTCATCTCCATATACATCCCAAATCTGGTCATTCCCACAGAACATATGTCAGAGTTGTATCAACATCCGCTAAAGAAGACAACAACGCTGTTGCACCAGGCTCGTGAAAAAAGCACTGGTTATTATTTTGGCTGGGCTCAGAACAAGAACATTCTGGAAGAATTCAGACTGTTCTCTGATTCATCAGATATCAGCAGGAGGGTCCATACTCTTCTTCACCATGCAACAAAAGGTTGCAAAACACTAGATGGGAGATCGTCAGATGATGAGCAGCACTGAGCTTGGCCTTAATTTGAGCAAGGAAGAACTGAGAGCCATCTGCCTCATAGTGATGCAACATTCTATGTGTTGAACTTAATGACTGCAATGGAGGGTGAAGTACTTACTAAGATCGGTGCATCCTGCTGCACATGTATATATATCAAGTAATGACATAGACAATGGGACTCTGACTCTTGCCATCTCAGCGTTGCACTGTTTACAAGAGAAATGCATGAGAGGGGAGGTACCCCTGAGCAGGAGTCATTCACAAACTGGTTCTCCTGGCTCACCCAGTGGCTGACCAATCAGTACATGTCATTGTTGTCCATTTTCATAGTAATATTGTTTTTGTGTGGTTTTCTGCAAGTGGGGGTTTCCTGCTATAAAAACACAGTCCTCGAATTGGGTAGAATGCAATTATCTAGAGAAGTAGGAATAGTCAAAACGGAAGCCCCCAATAATGTGACTGTTGTGAAGTATGGGTTAGATAGTGTAGTTGAAAATTAAAATAGAGGGTGTATGTTAATATTGAAAATATTCATCCCTCATGAATTCTCCATCAACCCAGCCTCAGACGTATGTGGTCAGGCAGGCTCTCAGACTGAGGCATGAGGTTACTGATTGACAGGTCAAAAGTGGGGTGGCATGAAGCCAGCAGATAAACGCAGGAATAGGAATCTTAGATCAGTCCCACAGATAAGTGCAGCAACAACACAATGGTCTGAGGAAATTGGCCCCAATAAAACACATAAGGCCAGAGGGATGCATACATTCTGAAAACAACAGAAAGTCAGATGGCACATGAAGTTAGGAACACTCAGCCAATCAGAACACCGCACTCACAACAACATGCTTTAATCAAGCACCTCCCAGGCTGTACGTTTGGACACGTTACCCACTTGCCCACATTGTCTCTTCGCAGGTTCGAGGCCCACCTGTATTTGTTATCAGGACCTTATTTATGATTATAAGACAAAAGCCCACATTTCTTACCTAAAAAGGAATGCTGGAACTGTTTTATGGTGCTCATATACTTGTACAAAACACTGCTCAGATCAATTGTATTTTCTGTTACTGTATCTATTCTCTTGGCCATAATGATTAATTAAGCAAGCTGTTTCTGTTCTGTCAAACGCCTCTTGTCTTTTGTTTATTCAAGGTAAATTCACATTTGAGCAATAATGCAGTGGTTTTGAAGGTGATGCACTTGAGGGGCGATGCGTCAACTCCAATCCACAAAATGGGGCAATGCACTGGTTCCGATCTATGCAACAGGGGATGCACCAGTTCCGATCCCTGCAGAGGTGGCAATGTATTGCTTTTCACTGGAACAGCACTTTGTTCTTACTTGCAAGGGCCAAGGACTGGATTTGTATCACTTGGCAGGGCAAAACTCACAGTTGGTGGAGTCCAGGTTCTTTAACAGGTGAGTTGGAAGTCTTTTGTGTCCCTGGTACTTCAGAAAACAGTAGGTAAAGCCAAAACAGTTTGGAGTCACTTTGGTTTTGGGTTGGAGAGATGCAGGACCAATCCTTCTCACTCACAGGCAAGGGGGGCAGCAGGCAGCAGGTCGCACAGTAGAGTAGGAGTCTAGCAAAGTAGCTGTATGGCTGAGTGGCAGCCCTTTCAGCACAGCAGTCTTTCTTCCTGGGAGAGTACCCACAGGTCCAGGAGTGTACTGAATTGGTGGTGTCTGAGGTCCAGTACTTATATCCAGTTGTGCCCTTGAAGTGAGGTAGACTTCAAAGAGAGGCCTTTGAAGTGCACAGAGACCCTGTTGTTCCTTCCCTGGCTCCAGACTCACTACAGGAGTGTATGCAGCCCTTTGTGTGGTGACAGGACACAGCCTACTCAGGTGTGTCAGCTCCTCCTTCCCACCCTGCCCATGGTGGACTATCAGGCTGTAGATGGCCCATCAGTCACACCTAAGCTCCCTTTGTGTGTTGGCTGTCTAGATAGAATGCACAAATCCCATCTGTCACCCACCCCAGACTTGTATTCAGAGAAGGCAAAAGGCAACAAATAGTTAAAGTAAGAAAATGCCAACTTTCTAAAAGTGGCATTTTCAGAATTACAATTCAAAATCTGACTTCACCATAAGTTGTGATTTTAAATTGTGATCCCAGAGAAGGCATACTTGGGAGTCCCATCTCTTCCCAATTGGAAATCACACTTACAAGATGTCATAAGGTAATCCCAATGTTATCCTGTGGAAAAGACAGGCCTCTCCATAATGAAAAACAAATTTATGAGTTGTTCACTACTAGGACATGTAAAACATAATATGACATGTCCTACTTTTCAAATAGATTGCACTCTGCCCTCGGGCTGTCTAGGGCCTACTTTACAGTGACATATGTATTATAAACTAAGGTTTGGTTAATTTTAAAACTGCACACACAGGCTTTGCAATAGCAGGTATGAGACATGTTTGAAGTGCTTTTGAAGTAGGTGGCACAGTCAGTGCTGCAGGCCCACTGGTAGCATTTATTTTACAGACCCTAGACACAGGTAGTGCACTTTGCTAGGATTTATAAGTAAATTAAGTATGCTAATTGTTGATAAGCCAATGCACTTACTGTCATCATGTGTTGTGATCTCGGAAATTTGATTGGAACTATGGCCTTATTCCATTATATTGTTGATCCTTTTCATGGTACAAGTTGTTATACTGCTCTTTTTTTAAATTTGACAGCTGTGCTATAATTATTGGAATGAGTTACTTCAACAATATTGATCTGATGTGACAAGCCACCTCTCAGGTTGTTCCACACCATTTTATCTAATCTTAGATTTTGTAACTCCTGGCTTAGGTGATGTATTAGTGGAACTATCTATTTCCTCTGAAATATGGGACCCTTGTGCTCTTTTATATCATCATATTTTCTTTTTATGTGTATGCTGGTTTGCCCTATTGGTCCCAGTTTTATACTCTCTGCCTTGCTTCATATGTGGCACCCTGGATGCGTTTTCCGTCCTCTGGCCCATTGACTCCTGGGGAATTGGTTTACGTTGTCTTTTTACTTCATTTTGAGCTTCTCTCCTGCTTAAAGAGTATGGTCCATCTTGATTGCAGGGGATTCACATGTTCTGAGGTCCAGGTGTTGGACAGCTGTTCTTTGCTTTTAGGACTACCCTGTTGAAACACTTTGGGTTTACTGGCCCTAGGCAAGCTATCAAACATCAGTCTTTCTTGTTTCCACCATTGTCTGCCACAACCCTTTTCAGTGCCTTACTCTGGGTGTTCTGTGTCTGAGGATTGGTTGGATAGAGCATAATAGGTAAAGTGGGCAAACCAGAGTGTGATTTGCATCATCCATAGGGGGTAGAAGATAGTTTGCTGGAGTCCAATTTCATTGCTGTCTTGATGCACACTGTTATCAGTTCTTCACCTTGTGCAAGGTTTGTAATACTAAGTTTCCATAAGGGGGTGCCATTTACATGCTTTTATGCCTTCTGGGGTTGGACTTTCCATTTCTGTAGCAGAGTATGTCATTGAAGCATTAGCTTGCCTGTCTGGATCTTGATATACTTAAACAGAGGCAGCTCGTTGTTGGATGTTGTTGGGGCTATGCACACCTCAAGCTCTGTTTGTGTCAGATGATTCTCTTGAGCCTTTAGGTCAATTGGCTCATTGTCTTTGACCTTCTTTATCTCCCCTGATCTTCACTGTGGTTTCCCTGCATGTTTATACATTGCCACTGGGTAGTTATAATAAGGATTGTGTTTCCATATCAAAAGTATTTTTGTTTTCCCTAATAACTTTGGCTCTGTTTGATGAATTTTCAAAAAACTTTCCAAAATATGTTCCTCTACCTCAGCTCCTAACTAGAGAGGTTTGGGGTGATCTGTCAAGTGGGGGTGGAGAAAAAGGGTGGGTCCCAAAATGAGTTTTCCACATTGATTTTTCCATACAAAAATTAGTCTGCTGAATGGATTTACACCGTCATTTAATGCCGCAGATGATCTGCGGAGCTGACAGATCGCAAGATTAGATCTGATTGACTGTGACCACATTAACAACAATCACAGCCCGTGAGTCCTAGAAAAAAAGTAAAAAAAGATAAAAGGGGGCAGGTTAGGGTTACTCTGCCTGCTCTGGGGATATCTAGAAGGACCGCCCCTGGGGCCAAAAACATTTATATAATTTTAAAATCCCCTCAGCATGCACTGCTAATTACTGCCATATTATGTCACTTATCACAAGTTCTATGCTATGTAGGAAGATTTACCCTCTTTCTTGGCATGGTTACCCCCTTTTCTGCTTGGTGTCAGTGTGTTTGACTGTGTTCACTGGGATCCTGCTAACCAGGACACCAGTCATTATGCTCTCTCTCCCAAAACTCTATATTTCATCCCACATTTGGCACACTGGTGCCCCCATATCAGTACCTAGTATATGGTACCTAGGTACCCAGGGCATTGGGGTACCAGGGGATCCCTATGGGCTGCAGGATATATTATTCACCCATAGGGAGCCCATACAAAGTGTTCTGCAGGCCTGCCATTGCAGCCTGCGTGAAAGGGTGCAAGCACCCTTTTACTGCCAGTTCACTACATCCAGGTCACTACAAGTCACTCCTATGGCAGGCCCTCAAAGGCCAGGGGGCAGGGGGCAAATACCTGTCTGTGAGGGTACCCTTGCACTAGGCCCTGGGTTTTGACATCTTGAATACAAGGTTGGCAGGGAACTCTGGGAGCATCTGAGTGGCCAGGTTAGGCAGATGACGTGAGAGCCCCCCTCCTGATTGGTGGTCACCCAGCTAAGTGACCAATCCCCCTTTTAGGGCTATTTAGGATCTCTCTTTTGGATGGTTCCTCAGATTCAGCATGCACAATTCCAGCAGGATTCCTCTGCAACCTCCACTTCCACTTGTGACCAAAGAAACTGCATCTGGACTCTCCAGGACCAACAATCTGTAACAAAGACGAAGACTTCGCCTGCAACATTGTTTCCATGGCTCCTTCCAGCTTCTGCAACATTTTCCCAATTGTGCATCCTCTGATGACAGCACGTCTTCAGTCTGCACAGGAAAGAAGAAGGAATCTCCCTTGGAGTGAAGGAGTCACTCCCTGCATCTGCAGCCACCAACAGCAACGACAACCGGCTGCGTGGATCCCCTCTTCTGCTGAGCTGCGTGGATCCTACATCACGGGTGGAGGTTGGAAGTCGTCCCGTTGGTCCTCTCTACCAGCTGTCCCACTTGGGTGGAGGTGAAGCCCTTGCCTTCCCACGCAGGACAGTACCCCTATGCACTGCATCTTTTGCAGCTGCCAAGGCTTGTTGTTACTTCTTCCAAGGGGTCTTCAGGCATTGTGTAGCTCCCACCCCCAGCACTCCTTCCTGTGATGCACAGCTCCGTGAGTGGCTCTCCTGTAGCATGGGACTCCTCTTCGTAGTGCTGTGTGGGCTCCATTTGCAACTTCTGTTTCCCCATCTTGTGGGACTCCTATGGGTGCTGACTGTGCTTCTGTAGGCTCTCTTCGATGCTGAGAGCCTCCTCTGACTCCTCCTCCTGGGTTGAGTCCTCCTGGGTCTTGCCGGTCCCTGGCAGCACCACTTTCCACCAAACACGGGTTTTGCCTGTGCTAAGGAGTGTTGGTGGAATCCGAACACGCAAATCTGACTGCAATCTTCTTTCAGGCATGAGACATCACCTGCATCCTCCAGGAACTCGACTCCGACTCCAGGGCTGCAGTGCTGTCTTTCCTTCTTCCCCGTTGACCAACTCCTGCATCCTCAGCTTGGTGGGTAGGGGCTCCTGCCCCCACTGGACTCTGCTGTGTTTTCTGGACTTGGTCCCCTCTTTCCACAGACCTTACTCTTCAGGAATCCACCACTGGTGTCTTGCAGTCACCTCTGTCTTTGGCAATTCTCTTCTTTTCTTCTGAGTGGGTGTTTTGGGGAAATTCTAGTGACTCACTCTTGCTTTCCTGGTCGCTGGAGGGTGGTGTGGTATTTACCTTTGTGCTTTGCTGGTACCCCCAGCGCCCCTCTACACACTCCGCTTACCTAGGTGGGCGTCCAACTCTTGCATTCCATTTTTTTTGTATATGGTTGGTGCTCCCCCTAGGGTCACTATTCTCTTTTGTGTTTTACACTGTTTTGCACTGTTTTCTAACTATTCTTATGCTTACTTCTGACTACTAGTGTATATATATTGTGTGTTACTTACCTCCTAAGGGAGTATTGCCTCTATAGTAATTTTGGTGCTGTGTTACCATAGTAAAGTGAAACACTGAGTGTTTTCTTTCATGTGTGTAAGTGCTGTGTGCCCACAGTGGTATTGCATGAGCTTTGCATGTCTTCTAGATAAGTCTTGGCTGCTCATCCACAGCTACCTCTAGAGAGCATGGCTTCTAGACACTGCCTACACTACACTAATAGGGGATACCTGGACCTGGTATAAGGAATATGCACCTTAGGTACCCACTACACACCAGGCCAGCTTCCAACATGATATCATTGATAACACGACTGCAACATCTAAAACGAAATCATCGGGCAAGAGTGCATGGTGGGGGCATGAGTTACAATTACTTTGGAGCTCAAGTTAGTTACTTGAGGTAATTATAACTGGTGAATTTCAGTGTTTTGGGCCCCCCTATATTTTTAAGCTTCTGCCTGCCAGACCACCCATGAACATTAAAGGAAGTAGCTGATGTGGATGAACTTTGTTTGGGAAGTTTCATGAAGATTTGTCAAACAGCACCAAACTATTATCAAATGAAAAATGCGCTTCCTAATGGAAAAGCAGACCTAACTGTAACTACCAAGTGGCGATTAGACACGTGCTCACATATATGGTAAACAATGTAACCCTTTTGGAGCTAATCTAATCACAACATGCTCGTTCAGAGTCAATGTTTCTTTCACCAGCTCCAAATCGTTATTTCCCTTTCCCTCTTTCAACTCCCTACACGTTGCTCACTAATGGCTGATCGCATTTGCAGTTTCTTCTGAAATTCATGCTCTGTAGAGTGCCCCCACTATATGAAGAAACTGTACCCATGAAGTCATGATCGCATCACTAACATCTATATCGGTCTCTAAACATGACATGAGGGAGCAGCGTCATAGAATCAAGATTGACTGCGATGGTTTGTTTAACTTTAGTGTTAAAGCGGCTGTGTTTGATAGCTGTATTACATTACAATTCAAACTACTTGAAAGAATCATTGTCACTTGTATTACACTGCTGTGTTCAACAGATGGTTGGGATGACAGGTTCCTCTTCATCAGTCTGATGTCCCTCAATTCCAAGGCACTGGGCAAGCATTCAGACTTCATCTGGCGAATCACCCTGCACGTGTTTCTGTAGAGACAGCTTTTCCTAATATTCGGCAGCTCACGCATAACATAAGTTTCTGGAACTCAGTAATGATGATAATGAGTCAAATCACTCAATATGGCATTTCTGTGAGGTGTACTGATAATTTCACGAAAGGCGAAAACGGCCGTTTGTAACCTTGTGCATTCCCTTCAAGAGAAAACCTGATGGTCAGTTTGCTTTGTCCTGAGCTTTCAGAATGCAGCTAAAACAACAGCAAGAATTAGAAGCCCCCTCGTCTTTAAAGAGGTTTGCGGAGCTTCCTAAAAAGAGCCGACTCAAAAGTATTAGAAAGCAATTTATTGCATAATGGAAAGTTTGTACGCAAAACACAATCCCTCTACAGTAAGTTTAAATAGTGATTACAAGTGTTATAAAAATTTGAAAAACATGTGATTCCATGAAATGAAACAATACAAAAACATGGAAAGTGTTATTGGTCAGGCAAGTCCTTGTGTATCTGAATGAATGAATGCATAGGTTAATGGGTGAATGGGTGAATGTATGGATGGATGAGCAGTTTTATCATATGCCATGCAAAAATACCGATTTTCAACGTATGTAAACATTGTAATTACAGACCTGAGGGTAACAATCACATGTGGGAGCTGGTTCTAGGCTTGAGCGGCCAAATCTGAAAAAGAACTGTCATCTTTTCTCATCCACCTGAATTCCAAAAACTCCGCCAGCAGGGCATTGCGTGCTCTTACTACAGGTCTGTGCTCTGTTCCAGAAGACTCAAGAAACTCTGCTATGTGTTTGCTGACAATTATAGGTCCTCTGGGGAGGAGACATTATAAGAATTGGTGACAGAAGGTCGGGGTAGAATCAACAGCAGCTGCAGCAGGAAGGGGTGAAATGCACTGAAAAAAAGCGTTGTGTCCAGTATTGTGACCTAACAAAGATAGTAGTTCAAATCTCAAAAGGTGACTCTAATCTAAGATGGCGGTTCTCATAGCAAAGCCTCACAGGCAAACCTTTCTATTCCCCCTTGTAAAAGCCAGCTCAGCAGAAATGAATTTACTCATTACACTATACAAACGTTTTTTGAGAAACAGCAATGTGTCTTACAATTCTGGATACAATTGTCTCGATGTTGTAGGCAACTGGATTTACACTCCTCTGTTCTTCCCATGATTATTTTTGTTTAGGGGACTTTCTTCTGTTAGTTTTTTCTAGTTTACATTTGATGTTCTAAGAATAAAATAGGCCTTGTTCTTGGACTAAGGTTATCAACACCCTGGGCGCTATAAATATCACCTCCACATTCATCGTTCTTCTAGTCAGGCGCTATGGACATGGAGGTCACGTCCACAGGCCCAGCCCCAGAGCAGCAGCTGTTGTGTGCTGATCCTGTATCTCTCACTTATCACAACCCCTTGGGTCAGGGTGGGAGACTCTCCCACTTTGGCCCAGGGGTGTGACTATCCTGCAAATGGTGCGATTGCGTCAGTGACACAATCACATCGTTGGCAGGTTGGCACCCCAGAAACCACTTCCTGGTTTCCCTGGTTGTGGGAGATGGCAATTCTTCATGCTCATAGATAATTGTGCCATAAGGGAGGAAACTCAGCTTTCCAATAACACCTCTCTGCAAGTAAGATGTGTTCACCTAGGCTTCCCCAAGACACCAAGGATTTTTGTCAGGGAGAGTGTTCCCTTGGGCAATGACTATGCTCCCGCTAACCCCCTAACAAAATCAGTCTTCTGACCTCCCCACCCTATTCGCCTCCCCTACCCTGGGGAGAGTTAATATCCCTAATCGCCCACCAAGGGGTAGAAACTCTACTAGACAAGAGGCCATACCCCCACCCCACGGGGGAAGGTTCAGAGGATTTGCTTCCAATCTACCTCAGAGGGGCAGAAAGTAGGCTTCTGAGAATAACCAGCACCTTTGAATTGTTTTCATTTTATGTGTTTGAATTTGCTGCCTATTTTTTATTTTAAAAAAAAACTTGCTGAAACTTATTAACTGAAAGCCAGAAACATGGGAGGGGTGAAATATTAGTGAATCGCAGATAGTTGCTCTGCTCTACTCCTAGCTTGTTTTTAAACCTGTTGATTGTTACTTTGTGGCCAACAACACGGTTGCCGCTTGAAACACTGGAGGGAATAAAATTGAAACGCCGCTAGTTGAAGCTGTTTGACTAATATGCATCTGGTCTGTTCCTTGGTAATCTGCACTTTATCAGGGTGTTCAGAGCACCTGTAGGCAAATTAAGCTGATTTTGCTACTTTAAGCAGTGTGCACTTTACTGGAGACATTATTAGATCAATTATTGGGGTATTTCTAACCATGCATAGACACCAAGCTGATTCTGCATAGATATATTATGGGGGGATTTCTAACCATGCATAGACACTAAGCTGATTTTGCTACTTTAAGCACTGTGCACTTTATAGGGACATTATTAGATCAATTGTGGGGGCATTTCTACCCATGCATAGACATGGAGCAGAGTAACATTTTTACTCCATATCTCAGGGCCATTTCTGGGTGATAGTTGAGATTGGAGAGCAGTCTAGTGTTTGCGAAATGTGGTCGCAGTCTTCTACATAAGGAGACCCATTATCTGGTTATCTGATTTTGAGGTGGGGTAGCTGCAGTAAATACGCTCTGTCTCAGACTCTTCCCAGGGAAATATCTAAACCCCAATAACCCAAACTGCCACGTGGTCCCATGCTCACTGTGCCACTGGATTTAACCTAGCCTGGCTGATGAAGGGTGATACCCTGAAACCGGTCCCAGGATGTTTGTTTTCGGTGCAGGGAGGACCTGGCCTGGCAGTTGCGGCTGGACTGTTCCAATGAGGAACAGGGTCAAAACTGTTTTGCATATGGCTCGGTGCAAACTGGTGTCGCATGGTGTGCAAAAGAACAATGGATTCACCCCAGATCTGTGACTGGGGCTGAGTGTCTAAAAAAGGTTTCAGCACTCCATCCATCATCCTTTTGTGCTGCTCTGTTTCAATCCTCATTTGCCTCTGGGATGCACTGATGTGCACTCTGATGGGCACATTTTAGTAGATCTACTGTGCTGCCAGCGGCATGCACAGTATGTCTGCTAAATAATATGGATTGTGCTTGTCTAAGGGTCTTGTTTTTGAATTACGCTGCTGGCATGTGCAATCCGGACATTCAACTACAGAGTGCTGTGTTTTAAATAAAACTCTGTAGATAGATCATTACCCAGCTGTTTCCACCTGATGGAGATGTGAGAGGGTTGAGCTGTGCCTTGGCAGTGTTCCTGGAAACACAAAAGTTGTGCTGCCTCATAGGTGAGAGGGCTGCATCCCAAAACCCTGTTGAGGAGCTGCTACTGGGGATTTCATGAAATTGCCCATCTAAGTGCATGTAAGGGGTCTCACCAACCTAGGACCATGGTCCACAAAAGGATTATGGGGAACTGACTGAGACAGTTATATGAAGCACTGCAACATATATTGGGGTGCCAGAGTCACAGGGCGGGGCAAAAACCTACTAAAGGTGTGCCTGTTTAAATGTAATGTGGAAACCGACTGACATCATCAGTTCCATGTTCAGTTTAGAATTGACAAAGATCGATTAGCTGGATTAATAATGTTTCCTGAATTTACAGTAGGCATTCTCAGAAAGACAGAGGATCATCCAAGGGCATATCTTTGGGGGAGGAGGCCTGAGGGGTTGAATACCCCCTCACCAATTTTTATTGTCAGTTGGGCCCCAGGTGACAGAGTGGTCCAGTGTGCTCTAAAGCATGCAGTCTGGTCTGAGCAGATTGTCTGTTTTCCTGGCTGGGAGTATAATGTGACAGAGCAGCAAGCAAGCAGTGGGTGCAATTCTAGCACTGGCAGGGCTTTTTCCCACTGACCCCAGTGAGCTCAAATAATTCTTCTCACACTGAATAAACTTCTGTGAGTGGCCATGTCTCCTCTCCCTCTTATTGCAATGGCTTTCATCCGTGATGAAGGAGCTGGAATTCAGTCAGTCAGAGTTTCCTTAAACCACTTTTATTTATTTATTTTCTTTGCAATTTTATATAGTATGGACATGACCTGAAGGCATCTGAGTGCTTTACAATACACCAGATACAGGGTTACTGCAGGTTACATTAATAGTAGTAATACCCAAATGTTTAGATCCGTGTATATATACAGGAGTTACCACCAGAGACAGATACAACAATAGGACAGAGTACATGAACAGTTAAATGAAGGCAGATCAGGGTGCAGTGGAGAAAGTAAATATGTCTGGTTGAGGATGAAGTAACCAAGATTTCTGTCAAATAGGAGGAGATTGAGGTCCTTTTTGAAGGTTGCAAGGCAGGTGGTTAGCTGTAGTGAGGGAGGTAGAGAGTTCCAGATTCTAGTGGCGCTACCAGAGAAAGAGTGGTTCATGCATCGTTTTCGTCTGAAGGTGGGGAGTTCCAGAAGCAGGGATTGGGCATTTCCGGAGATTTTCAGTTTCTTGCCCATTCTTCCTTTAGAACAGTAAAGGGCATTTAAACAGGGGTCCCTAATCTAATATGGAGAGTGATCAAGGCACTACAAGAAGAGTAAAACACACAACACTCTCACATCCAAATCTCACATATGAATTAATCAAATATCAATACATATTCTAAACAGAAAAATAATTGTATTAATATACACTAAGAAATCTAGAAAAAATAACAACTACACTTATATAAAGAAACAATTCCCCCCACATACCAATACCTGAAACTCAATCATCTGAATTACAATAGAGAACAATAACAAATTCAACTGCAACACAGAGAGACAGACAAAAAAGACAGAGACAAAAAAGGAAATAAAAATTAGAAACACCGGACAAACGAATTAATGATAGCAATACAAGGAAACAACTACAGACAATAATCTTTATATGCCATGCTCATGATAATAGATATATTATGGCTCCTAATCTGAATACAATCCGATTTAAATAAACAACAGTTTTTCATATGAGTTTCCAATACATAGAAAAGCTAATGGTCAAAAAATATATTTACACAGAATAAAGAGTAATCAGAAAGAACATACAAAAATAACAAAAAATAAATATTGTCCAGTATCAACTTTGTATATTTGTCATAATCTCAAAGTTCATGAACATAATCCTCAATTTTCATCCAAGCCACACGTTCAAAATTCATCAAGATAATCCTTAATATCATGGCCTAAAGCTCATTACGCCCAGAATCTTGGAATTCATCAAGGTCATCCTTTATTATCCTCAAAGCCGACTCGTGTTTCGGTGGACAAACAAAATCTGAAGTTTGAAAATACAAGCGCCACCTTCATCATGGCATAGTGGAAGGATGATGTAAACTGATACACTGTGTCACAGTAATATATCTATACATATAGGAACAAAAACCTCAATTAATAATATTGCAATTATAAAGGGGATTGTCATGTCCGTTCCCGTGACAAACAAACACCACTCCACAAACTGATATAATAAAATAAAAAACACAACCATCAAACCACGCAAATGTTACGAAAAAAATCAAAGAAAAAAACAAAATTAATGTGCAAAACCCAGGTGCACAGGAATCCCCTCTTAACAGGATTTTCTCTAGTATCGCCCATCTTATCTCGTCCTCACTGTGGTTGCATAAAATCCAATGGGCAACTAACGGGGCATACAATTTGCGCGTTCTTATTGCAGATTTGTGTTCAGATAATCTGGTCCTGGACTCTCTCGATGTCTTCCCCATGTAACCTAAATTACACGGGCATAAAATCAAATATACCACATTTTTGGATCTGCAGTATGTCATGGTCGTCAACACAACCGTTCTCTCATTATGTATGAACTTATTAGTAATCATAGCCCCATCACATGCATGGCAGCTACCACATTTAAAGTTCCCTTTAACCGGCTCCAATCCTACAGTGGATCTTTGTACCAGATTCTGAGTAAACCCCACAGGTGCCCGGACCAACATATTACGTAGATTCTTATTCCTTTTAAAAGCAAAGAGTGGTTTTTCTAATAACATGGCATCATCACCCATGTTCAAGATATGCCACTCAGAATTGATGATTTGTCTCAACCTATTGTTCTAATTGGAATGGTGGACTACAAAAACCAACTTCTCGCTTTTAACTTCACTTTTACCTTCCAATAATGCCTCACGATTGTAATATTTCACTCTTTTTAATGAATCCTTAATCACTTTATGGGGATATCCTCTTTGTTTCAATTTCTCCGCTAGAACATCTGCATGCTTCAAAAAATCTTTAATCTCTGTACAGTTTCTTCTCGAGCCAAGAACTGTGAGAAAGGAATCACTTGTCTTTGACTTCTGGGATGAAAACTATCATAATGTAAAAGTGTATTCCTCGCTGTAGGTTTAGTGAATAGAGATACTATCAACTGTCTGTTCATATGTTTAATGTATACATCTAAAAATTCAACCTGATCACAACTGTGCTGCATGGTGAATTTAAGATTGTAATCACACAGATTAAGCCACATGAAAAACTTGTGTAGTTATTCTTTTTCACCTTTCCAAATAAAGAAAATATCATCAATGTATCTACACCAATTGCACACATTTTCAAAGAAAGGAGCAAGCTCGTTATATATATGCTTTTCCTCAAACTTGCCTACATATAAATTAGCAACACTCGGAGCACAAGCGCCCCCCCATGCTAACTCCCTTAATCTGCTGGTATACAGTCCCATTAAAGTCAAAGAAGTTGTTGTATAACACAATATTTAAACAATCTATCATAAATTCATGTAAAGGTTCCGTACCCAAGGTAGCAAGATACGACTTGACACAATCAAGGGCTTGCAGTTTGGGTATATTCGTATACAAAGCTTCCAAATCCATTGTGACTAATATGTCTTGTTCTGGATTGAAATCCAAACCTTCTAGTTTTGAAATCAAGGGGCATATTTATACTCCGTTTGCGCCGAATTAGCGTCGTTTTTTTCGACGCAATTTCGGCGCAAAACTAACGCCATATTTATACTTTGGCGTTAGACGTGTCTAGCACCAAAGTATGAGGAAAGAGCATCATTTTTTTGCGTGAACGCCTTCCTTGCGTTAATGAGATGCAAGGTAGGCGTTCCCGTCCAAAAAAATGACTGCGACACAAATGCGTCGTATTTATACTCCCGGGCAAAAATCACGCCCGGGAGTAGGCGGGGCAAAAAACCCCGCATTTGCGCCTCTTTTTAACGCCTGGGTCAGGGCAGGCGTTAAGGGACCTGTGGGCTCAAAATGAGCCCACAGCTGCCCTCCCATGCCCCCAGGGACCCCCCCTGCCACCCTTGCCCACCCCAGGAGGACATCCAAGGATGGAGGGACCCATCCCAGGGACATTCAGGTTAGTTCAGGTAAGTATAAATTTTTATTTTTTTTATATTTTTTTTTGGCATAGGGGGGCCTGATTTGTGCCCCCCTACATGCCTCAATGCCCAATGACCATGCCCAGGGGACATAAGTCCCCTGGGCATGGCCATTGGGCAAGGGGGCATGACTCCTGTCTTTACTAAGACAGGAGTCATGTAAATGGCGTCTGGGCGTCGTTAAAAATGGCGCAAATCGGGTGGAGGCGATTTTTTCGCGTCAACCTGACTTGCACCATTTTTAAGACGCCCTAACGCCATTTTCCCCAACGCCGGCGCTGCCTGGTGTACGTGGTTTTTTTCCACGCACACCAGGCAGCGCCGGTCTGCTAGCGCCGGCTAACGCCATTCAATAAATACGGCGCCCGCATGGCGCTTCAGAATGGCGTTAGCCGGCGCTAAACTTTTTGACGCTAAACTGCGTTAGCGCAGTTTAGCGTCAACAAGTATAAATACGGGCCCAAATGACCTGTATCACGTACATAGGACGGAAGTTCTGTAACTAACGGTTTCAAAAAGCGGCCTACATACTGAGATAGAGGTTCAATTGCAGACCCGATAGTAGAAACAATAGGACGAAAGGGTGGGTCAATTGGATTTTTATGTACTTTTGGGAATATAGGAACAGGCTTACTACCTATAGCACAAGTCAGCAAGCACAGGGACATTATAAGGATTGGGGGAACCAAAGGTCAAACATAATTTGGGGACCTCTGCACAGACAACTCTGAAATTATTTTTCATTTTCAGCTCATTCATGTCCTCAGCAACTATGGGTCTCTCTGTCGGCCAGCAAAAGAGAAGCCAAAAGACTATGGTCCTCATTATGACATTGGTGGTAAATGCCGCTTACCGCTGTGCTGACAGTTGCCAACTTACCGCCCCGCTGGCAAATGTCCGTTCACCATATTATGACACACGCACACCAATCCGACAGAATACAGCCACATACACAAATCCGCCAGACCAAAGGTCAGTGCTAAAGTGGCGGTCCCAAAACCCACAGTGTTACGCCAAAAGAACAATGCCCATCACATTATGACTCACAAATCACCACGACAGACATTCAACGTCAGTAAACCATTGGCGGTACATACCGCCGCGCTCACAATGGACACCCACAAACAAAACAACACTACACTGGACAAGTCAAACAACACACACCTAACACCCATACACACACCACACCCACACGATTGTAAAACACCCACCCACATTACCCACAACCCCTTACGAATACAAATCATTGCCACCAGATAGACACCAAGACCAATGCCACAACTAGACACACACAGCATTCACACCCATTCACCCCTCACGCACTTCACAACACTCACCCCAACACATCACCCAATACACCCTCACCAACACACAACACATGACACCCATGGCACCACAAAGGCACCCCTGTTTCACTGAGGAGGAGTTAAGGGTCATGGTGGAAGAAATTGTCAGGGAAGAGGCACAGCTATTTGGAGCACAGTTGTAGCAGACATCAATAACAAGGAAGATGGAGCTATGGCGGAGAATCATGGACAGGGTCAACACCAAGGGACAGCATCCATGAACAAGGGATGACATCAGGAAGAGGTGGAACGACCTATGTGGAAGGTACATTCCATAGCAGCAAGACACCAGCTCACTATCCAGAGGACTGGTGGTGGACCCCCACCTCTTCATCCACAACGCACAGCATGGGAGGAGCAGGTGTTGGCAATACTGCATCCTGAGGGCCTGGTCGGAGTTGGAGGAGGACAGGACACTGGTAAGTCAACTTTTAAAAATTATCACCCCCATACCTGCATGCCATCACACACCCTCACCCTCACTCCCATCACTCCACTCCATCCCACACACTCCACCATCACATCACACTAATCCCAATGCCAAGCCCTGCATGCTGTACCAACCCATGGACACCCCTCCCAGGCATGCAGGGACACTCATCACCAAAGTATGCACAGCGTAGGGAAACTAACATAACCACAATACACCAACATGCGCGAGCGAAAGCTGGCAGGAGAACAACAACCATAGGGAGAAATACAAATGTCAGACACCTGAAGCATAATACATCATTGTCATCCCCACAGGTATCCCAGCCAATGTCACTGGAGTGGAGGTGCAACCACTATCCAGTCCCCCAACAGAAGAGGCCCACAGTGATGACAGTAACTCTGGACTTATGGATCTGGACGATCTACGCTGCCGATTAGGGACCACTGTACAGTCGGTCACCCAAGCCCAGTCACAGACCCCATCAGGAACCAACACCACAGCACCCATCCAATGTACCCACACCCCTGTCCCCAGGACACGTCAATCAGCAGTGTGCCCACCTGTACAGGTATCCCATGCCACACCTCACATACAAGACAATCAGGGACCTGGGGTAAGTGGACACATGGTTCAGGGGACAGAGGCACAGGCCAACAGGGACACTGGGAGGGCTGCTGTGCATTAGGAGGAGGACAGGACCAGGGAACCGACTCTCCAGGAAGCACTTTCTGAGATCCTGGGAGCCTAGCAACCTTCCCAGGACACGATGGGCCAGATCCTAGACAACATGCATGAGAACAGGCGGCAGCAGGAGGGACAGTATCAGGAGATCAGGGAGGACTTATAGGCCACCAACAACACCATGGTCTCCATAGCAGGGGTGCTGGCATACATGGCCAACATTATGAGGGAGGCAGTGTCATACCAGCAGGCGGCTACCAGTAGCCAGTCATCTGAACAGCCCTTCACTTCTGCTGCTGCTAGTGGCCAGCAGGGCCCGCCACAGAACCAACAGGCCACCAGCACCCTTCCCCCTGCAGAAGGTGAACCACCCCACAAGCATTCCCTGCGAACAAGACAGAAGCTAGAGACCCTTGTCAAGACCACCGCCAGGAAATGAGACTCTCCTGATTGTCCCCCTTGTGTCCCACTCAGTCAACATGTCCACCTTGAACTGTCATTGCTCCCCATTCCACAGGCACTCACACAAACACCATTCAGTTGCAGACACAACAACATCCACTATCTCCACTGTCTCCCCCTCCTCCTCCTTCTCCACCTGCCACCCAGTTGTGTCTACACTCACAACTGCATGCACTACATCAATATCCACTACCAGCATCATCACCACACCAAGCAGATCACACACTTCACTGACAGACACCTCCACAACATCCATGCACACGTCCCCTGTGTCCTCTTCCCTCCTTCCTAATGTACACAAATACAAGCACTCACACACCCAACAGCCATCCACCTCACAACAGCATACAGCCCATGCACCTACACCCAAATGCAGCAGACAAACACATCCAACAGCCACTCCCTCATCCTTCACTCCCATTACTCCTCCTCTTCCTGCCACAACGTTCCTAAAAAGCTTTTCCTTTCCACGATCGACCTCTTCCCTACCCCTAGCCCCCCCCGTCCTGCACGTATGGGCAGTGTAGCAATGACCCAGCCAAGCACCTCAGCCAAACAGTCCACAAGCCCCGAGTTTGCATCACCTACTTGTGGTGGAAAGGATTCCAGGCCAACAATACTGACAGGGAAGGAGCCTGCAGCTGCTGCTAAGAAGGGGAAGGAGCCTGATGCAGCTGCTAAAAAGGAGAAGGAGCCTACACCAGCTTCTAAGAAGGGGAAGGAGCCTGCAGCAACTGCTAAGAAGGGTAAGGAGCCTGCAGCAGCTGCTAAGAAGCCTGCAGCAGCTGCTAAGAAGGGGAAGGAGCCTGCAGCAGCTGCTAAGAAGGGGAAGGAGCCTGCACCAGTAGGCAGAGGGGGAAGAGTCCATCCACCAGTGCCAGGAAGGGTAAGGGATCCCCAACCCATGAGCAGGAGGAGAGGAGGCACTCTACGCCAGCAGAGCTGGCAGCCAAACACTGCCACCACCAGCAGCTGTCACAGGGCCCCCACTGCCAGCCATGGTTGTGCAGCCATCAGAGGGTGTAGGGGCTGAGCAGGAGCCTCCCACAACCACCACCACACTGCAGCCATCAAAGGGTGCAGGGGCTGAGCAGGAGCCTCCCACCTCCCACAAACACAACCACAGTGCAGCAATCAGAGGGTGCAGGGGCTGAGCAGAAGCCTCCCACAACCTCCACCACAGTGCAGCCATCGGAGGGTGCAGGGGCTGAGCAGGAGCCCCCCGCAACCACCACCACAGTGCAGCCATCACCGCCTGCGGACACCATATAGTTCAGCCTCCAAGGGCTGCTGTGTGGCCTGCCCCCACCAGAACCAGTGAGTGAGACACCCACTTGGGAGACTGTGACCTTGCACTTCCCAGGACAAAGAGCAATGGGGATATTGCTCACTCCAGAACTAGTGGGTAAGACACAGGGGCATAGCTACCAGTTATGCAGCAGGTACAATACACCAGGACCCTGAGGGACCCATTGAACCCTTTATTAATGCTATATTTTACTACAACCACATCAGTCAAAGCGGCTATTTTCATTGCTTTCATCGGGCCCATCACATCTTTGCTACACTACTGCAAAGGTCTGTGCAGTTGAAATGGGACTATGAACTCTTAAAGGTTAAAAAACTGTCTGAATCTAAACAGAATTAGCCTGGGCTGTCTCAAAAACAGAACGTAAATGAACAAACTTATTATTTGAAAACTCTAGATAGTCTGGGATCGATACAAATGTTTAACAAGGGGGCCTGTTAAAAACCAGGTCTCCAGCTGGAAGAGGTATTCACCCTGTCCAAGAACGGATCACAGCTCTAATTAGGGCAAGTCAATGACATGCCATAAATTAGCCTGTGCTCACCTTCTGGTAGCTTAGAACGGAGAAGGCAGGCCTAATATAGAAGGCAATGTGTAAAGTACTTGTGTCACACACACAATAATCATGTGAGGTACACCACAGAAAAAGACTTCACACAGGTATATAGAAAAATAAAGCTTGTTTATCTGATTACGTTTAAATATGATACAGAAATACTTAACTTTCTAGACTAAAGATAGTAAGATTAATGTGCAAGAAAAGAGCAAAACGATGGGGCTGGGGACTCGTCGGCATGAGTGTCCAATGTCCATGGTTTTGCTGCTACCATGAGCAGGATGCGGCTGTGCAGGGCCAGACCCGCTCAGGTTGGAGTTGTTCAGGTGTGACTAGTGAAACTGTGCAGAAGCCACTAGGGTGAAGTTGAAGAGGTGCAAAGTGAGGTAAGAGTCCGCTCAGGTGAAGTTGGTGAGATGCAAGTGGCGAAGCAGGGCAGAAGCCGCTCAGGTGAAAGTCGAAGCGTTGCAATGGGAGTGGCTAAGAAGGACAAGCAACCGCTCAGGTGAAGTTGAAGAGATGTGAGTGACGAAGCTGCTTGGGTGAGGTTGTTGTGATGCAAGCGGCAAAGCAGGTCAGAAGCCGCTTGGGTGAGGTTGATGCAATGAAAGTGGCAAAGCAGGGCAGAAGCCAATCAGGTGAAGTTGATGCAGTAAGAGCAGAGAGGCAGGTTAGAAGCCACTTGGTGGAAATCAAGGAAGTGCTATATGAGTGGTGAGGGAAAGCAGGACTGTTCGGAGTCACTCTGGGCTTGGAGGTCGAGTCTTGGCTCACTGGGCAGAGATCTGCAGGCAGCAGGGTGGCAAAACCAAGCAGAGCAGCAGTTCCAGAGAGCAGGGCAGCAGTTCCAGAGAGCAGGCAGGCATGTTTTTAGCCCAGATGTGTACTCTTATAGGTGGGCCATGGGTCCAGTATTTATATCAAAATATGCCTTTGATGTGTGGAATGACTACAAAAAGTTCTTGTGAAGTGCACAGATCCCCCTTTTAGGTTATCCTCGTATCTAGACTATGAGTGAGAGGTAATCATCCCCTTTGTTTGGACTCCAGACACAACCACTCTGAAGTGTAAGTGTGAGAACTTCCCAAGTTCCTCCCGAGGATGACCAATGAGTATGCACATGCATGCAGATGCATTGAGTATCCTGTATTGTGAGTGTCTGAAGGGAATGCACAAGTGTAGCTGTCACCTAACCCAAGCCAGAAGTGTATTGGAGATAAGATGTGGGCACACAGACCAGGGAGTGTAGAGAAATGCTTACTTTCTAAAAGCGCATTTCTAAAATATTAATAATAAACCCTACCTTACCAGGAGAGAGGATTTATAATTACCATTTCAATTGTACTAAACATGATGCAGATACTTCTCTCAGATCAGGAATTACAGCTTAAAGGAAATATAAAAAAATCTCAGTGCGGGCCTATGACAGGGGCAGGCCTCACTGTAATGAAAAATGACTTTGGAGAGTTTTTCATTACCAGGACATGACCACTTAAAAGTATATGCGCTACCTTTGGCGCCCTGCCCTATGAGCTACCTAGGGCCTACCTTAGGGGAGATTAAGGCTTAGCAGAAGTTTTAAATGCCAATTAGGGGTGGCAGATAGACTGTCCACACAGCCTCTGTGGTGGCAGGCCTGAGATATGTTTACAGGACTACTTATGTGGGTGGCACAATCAGTGCTGCAGGCCCAGTAGTAGCATTTAATTTACATGCCCTCGGTGTATTGTATACCACTCTACAAGGGACTTATAGGTAAATAAAATATGCCAATTGTGGGCACACCAATGTTACCATGTTTTGGGGGAGAAAGACATGCACTTTAGCACTGATCAACAATGGTAAAGTGCTCTGAGTCCTAAGGCCAACAAAAAGATACAGCAACAAAACAGGAGGAAGTAAAGGCAAAAATGCTGGCGATAGACCACTCTAAGGATGCCAGGTCTAACAGGGCCTCTTGAAAAGTGGGGGCCCTGGGCCAGAGTACTTGTTGCCCATGCCTTATTATGTCACTCACACTGCATCGAAAGTTGCTGCACTGCATTTTGTCAATGGAAAAGACAAAATAGTGCCATATCTATAAAGATTGATGCTGCGTTTCCTTTTCCAGCACTGGCACACTTTTGGCTGCTATGCACCAATCTACACATCCTAGTACTGGAGTACAAGTGTGTGTGTGTGTTCTGTCATGAATAGGTATTGTACTGGAAGGGGACCCTGCCAATACAACTATAGTTTAATACTTTTCTCACTTTTGGTGTGTGCTGTATTGCATAGCAAACATGCACAGTTTGGAGTGCTTTTCTAAAAAAACATGCACCTGCTTTGAAGGGGCGTACATTTTTAGTGCAAATCTTGTTAGCAGATTTGAATCAAAACTCATGAGTGGGTGCATGGGAGCCTCCACGCAACACACATAGAATCCTCGCTTGCCGCAAAGCAGCACAAAGTAGGCCACAGGCAACACAGCATTATACATTAGATTTGCATCACTTTTATGAAGTATTATCTATTGGAATTCAAGAGTTCTTACATTGCCTGATAGGAGCACAGAATCACAGAAGAAGAGACATGACTTAATGCTCAGGAGGAAGGAATTTTCCACCTTGGGTCAAAAGGCGGCAGCCTCATCTTTCTTTTAATGCTAGAGAAGTGACTTGCACTAGATAACTGCTGCGGGAACCAGAAGGCTTTTAGCTTAGGGGGTGCCTTTGTGTGTGATTTTTGATGACACAGTTGTGGGTATGTTTGGAGACATGGTTTATGGCCTTTTGTTTCTGTCCGGGTCTGTCTGTTAGGTGCAGCTTTGTTAAGGTGCCATCTATTAGACTTCTGGTTGGAAGAGGTGATATAAATAGGTGCTCACCTTAATGTAATTAAATGTGGGGCTATTCTCCCTATAAGTGTTCCTCCAATATTATTAGGACATGTATCTCTTCTGGCTTTTTAATAAACACATTTAGAAAAAAAACAATAATAATTGTGCCCTATATCATATACCTCATTACTACGATTAAGTACTGCTTCCGTACTAGACATCATAGCAAGCCTTCTATATTCTCCATTCTAGCCACCCTTCTTGGTGTGGGATGGTCCAGCACTCACAAGTTAGGTTATGACAGAATTCACTCTATGGCTCATTGCTTCAATCTCAAATTTTAGGACTGTTCGTATCAGATGGTTATTAGTCCTACTAAGCTGAAATTAATAGTATTTTGGCACATGCAGACTCTGAGTAGCTACAATGTATCTCTTAGTTATCTTCTGCCCAGTGGCTCTAAGCACTATAATTGGCATAACGTTTGTGTCAACGGTTTGCCTTTGTGGGAATGGCAGCCACATTTCAGAAATGCTCCTGGGTCTCCTCTGTCATCCGTAGCGATCCTGTCATCTACAATGAACCAGACATGCTCCAGCCTTACTGTGCAGCAGCTGTGGGCCCCCACTGTGGTTGAGGTGCTGAAAGTCACCAATTTGCTGGATGTCGGCTGGTTGATTTGGAGGCACGGCTGTCCGCTTGCCAGGTGCTGTGCCACCGCTCTAGCTATGGAGCGGAGGACTTGCTGAGGTGCCCCAGAAACCCTGGACTGTTGAGACTGAGGGTTATGTCCAGCAGGATATGCAGACACTGAATAGCAGAGGGGAGCCCAACTGAAGAAGCCATCAGCCGCAATGAGATTCCACTTCCCACCATGTCTCCGCCCGACTGTTGATACTCACCACACACGGAATGCAGAACATACAGCCTAACAAATTTGTGCCCACTAGACTTTGAGCTGGTCACATAGATGTGTAATGATGGTGTTGTGATGCTGAGCAGTTACAATGCAGTTTTGATGCTGAGCTGCTGCACCAAAAAACAGCAAATGTCCAGCATTATGGCAGAGTAACCTGGCATAAACTAGAGGACCTCATAGATGAATCTTCCTGCCGAGACATGAGAAATCAGATAATAAGCAGAAGAAGATTGAACAGTTTGAGCATCGCAGAACACTACCCACAACTGCTTACAACAGATAACACTGCTGATTGGAAAGCACAGCCTGCCTCACAGCATAATAATTAGCACCACTTGGAATAAACCACACTGCTGGCTCAAATGAGATGCATGAAAGCTACACTGGCTAACAATGTGGACATAGTTGGAATAAACATGGTCATGATGCAGACACATCTGGATTCAAAGAAAGGAAGAGGTTTAAATAAAAAAAAATATAGAGGGCTGCGTGTGTACAACTGAACCTGGAGTGCATGCTTTTAAAGAATGGGTTTTGGTGCTATGTCAGGACTTCAAGATGGTGCATGCAGTGCATGAGACACTCGATGATCAGACATGTACAGCCAAAAGGAATCATTTTTGGTTATTGGGTGTGATGACATCAAACCACATAGAGCCCTTTGTTCAGACACTGTTATCAAACCTTATCCCAGAAACTAAACTGTCTATAAAAATGTACAGATTACCGCAGTACTGCCTTGAAAGTACCCCAGAACTTAAAAAAATAAATTAAAACAAATATGTAAAAAATTAACAATACAGTGTATTATTTATATTTTACAGATATGGTGCACTACAGTGTATTTTCAATGGTTTACAAATGTAAATCTTTACAAAAAAACTCTATGGAGTACTCTGGTAATGCCTACAAGTTACTGTACAAATTATATATTTTTTTTAAAAGACCAAAGTTCTCCTTAAAGTGCATTAAAAATATATAGAAACATATAAATTAATTTATCTACCTATTTCCACTTTAAAACCTACTGCTTACCTATTTTTAAAGCCCTAACCCAGATCCCATCAAAAGTGTGATGAAAACAAAATGGCTGCCTTTAAGGTTTTGTAAAGACAGCAACTAGTCAATCACATACTGCTTCTCATCGGCATGTACTGCAATAAACCGCAAACTTACAGTAGTATACTGTGGAGCACTATATAACTAAGGCCGGATTTAGAGGTTGGCAGACTGGTTACCCCATCACAAACATGATGAATATTCCATCCACCGTATTACGAATTCTATTGGCTATAATGGAACTGTAATACAGCGGATGGGATATCCGTCATGTTTGTGACAGAGTAACCCCCTCTGCCAAACCCCAAATCAGGCCCTAAGTATTTGAATACTTATAACTTTAACACTACTATTTACACCTAGTACCAAACATTACCATTTCATCATAATCTATATTCCTGCAACATTCCATCTACAGCCATTCATCCACTTTCAGGATCTATCTGTATACATCCACATAATGCCACACAACTTTGCTGTACTCTATTACACTCTGCCACTCAATTCTACATAACTCGACTGTGTGCCACTCTACTCTATGCTAATCCACTGTATGGCACTCCACAGTGCCCCACTCTACTCTACACCACTCCACTCTACACCACTCAAATGTATGCTATTACACTCTACGCCACTCCATTGTACGACACTTCAGTGAACACGCCTCTACTCTACGGTACTCCACTCTATACAAGTCAACTGTACGTTATTACACTGTATCCTCTTCCACTTCATACCACTCCTCTGTATGCCACTCCAGTCTAAACCTCTACAATATACGATACTCCCCTGTACCCCACTTCACTATATGCCACTCCACTGTACTCCATTCTACTTTAGATCACTCCAGAGTATAATATTCCACTGTATGCCACTACACTACAGTATATCTCATTCCAGTCTATGTCATTCCACTGTACACCACTCCCACTCTACGCCATTTCACGTTATTCCACTCTATGCTACTCCATTCTATGCTACTCCACTCTGACCCACTCTAGTGTACGCTATTTCACTGTATGCCACACCCCTGTATGCCACTCCACTCTAAGCCACTCCACTGTATTCAATTCCACGGTATACCACTCCACTCTACCATGCTCCACTCAACGCCACTCCAGTGTAAGCTATTCCACTGTATGTCATTCCACTCTACAGCACTCCACTCTATGCGGTTGCACTCTATGCCACCAAGATTTTCTTCCCTTACCGCCATAAATTTAGTAAATACAGCATGGATTTTCCTTCAACGGTCTTTCCATATTAACTGAGGGGTCATCTCACTGTAGGCTTTCATACTCAGTAGAGCAACTCCTTGATTGTACGTGGGCCAGCTTAGATGTTTCAGCACTATTCTTGCAGTGTCTCTGTCCTGCAGAAAAAGACCATAGGTCCTTATCTAACCGGAGGAAGATCCCTTCTAGGATGTGAAGAATGTGTTTTGCATAACATATATTAGCTTTGCGTGGGAGATAGCTAAATCACATTACATCCATTTGTAAGTCAGCTGATATCTTAAATTCATGTTGTATGACCGTATTTAATCCTAAAAAGAAATTCCATCTGTTACCAATGCAGTCAAACCCAGGTAAGGATTCTAGAATATCATGACCTTCCTCAAACATACCATACCCACATTCTGACCCTGACTCAGCCAGGAAGCATGCCAACACCTGAACACGTTAATTGTGACTAAGTTTCCAGATAGTCAAATAAAATTCTCCCCCAAGAACACTGTCTCACCATCTCCCCTGTAAATGCAAATGTCTGTATTAAATCCCCCAAGAAGTGTGACTTCTATGTAGAATTCTTCCCAATAATGTCAGTTTAATGCAAACCACCAATTGTTACCCAGATGTCTAACCCCTCCAATCATTGTCCCAGTCAGTTGCTACAGTGCCCCACTGCATGTATTATACCTTGGCATAATTATATTTTGACAGTGTACTATAAAAAGTAATAAATAATAATTTTGGCGTGTATCAGTCTTTGCATGCGGCCTTCACCCAGAAATGGACAAATGCTCCACTGGGGCTGGAGAGCCCTGTGTTAAACCCCTGTTTAGCATTAGGATCTGTATGTCCCAGCATTTACCCGCCCTTTTTCAGCTGTTGATTATTGGCAGGTTTGACCTGAGAGAAAAATCTACAGAGCGGGACCTTTAACACATCGCTTGTACTTGTAGCCCCTTTGCAAGCAAGGGTTTGTGCAGGAGCTGCATTTTAAGGAGGGACTCATAATGGAAGCTTAACTGCCATGCAGTTTTGGAAGCAGTTGGCCTCAACAGTGATTGTGTTTCCAACTGCAAAATAAGTTTGTCCTGGGCCTTATTGCAGGCATAAAAACTCTCCCAACCCTTTGTTTGGTCGTAAAAAACAAAATACATATATTTGTGGTGCAGTAAGCTTCTACTTTCCCACACTCTCTAGGCCAGTTGCCACTGCATCTGCTTCAAAATTGATAGTAACGACCTTATGAGTTTGTTGAAGAATTAAAATAACGCCTACTGCAAACATTAAGCCACATATTTGGTTTTATTGCATGCAAAGTTCATATTTTTGCTTCAAACTGCTTTCCATTTATTCAGCACATAAAATTCACGTCATTGTTAGTGCCTTATTAGGGTACCTTTGGCAGTCTGCTACATTGCAGATCAGAAACATTTCTCTTCCTCTGGAATGGACTCAACATTTTCAAGGCAAGGGCAAAATCTAAATTATGCTGGCATAATTTGTGTAATTTTGGCTCTTGCAAAATTCCCAAAATCACGCAGTTACCCCACCTCATGTAATTGCACTCCATTCGTGTTAAACCACTACCTCCAAATTTGCCATTTGCAGCACAAAATGTGTTTTGGATGGCTGGGGTAGGGGTTGATGTCCCTTGCTTACTCGTAGGGTGTGGCTCAGCACTTTGAATTTGACCTCTACCTCCAGGCGGAGAACTTACAACACAAATAATGCTATTTGTGTACATTCACACGTTAATACATGCCTCATAAAGTGTTTCCCTAGAAGCCTTTACAATTGTAAGAGCTATCTTTCTCCTCATGCCCTGACACTAATGAACGTTTCCAAGACTTTACTTTGTAAGATGCTGCTTACTGGAGCCGCTTATGTCCTTGTTTGAGAATATAAAGGTGTGTTTATCCCGTGCTTTAAAAGAGTTTTACAAATTATTCACTGTCAATATTACCCAAATTAATGGCAAGATAGGAAAGCAGAGGAAATGAAACAGGTGCTGCTTGAGTGTCAGAGGCCCTATTCAAGGGAGGGCAGGTAGCCAATTAGAGTAGCAAGCAGGGTCGGACTGGAGCAGAAAATATGCCTGTAAACCAAAATAACAGCGGACCCAGTTAGAGAAACATGTAGCCTACATTCTGAAAACCGTTCTATTTTTCACCTTGTAAATACACGCTGCATTAGTGCTTTGCAACATATGGGAGACTGGCTGCATTTTTGCTTCCTGCAAGCTACAGGCAATGAATGTTGTTGGAACAGCAGGGAAATCAGCAATAAAAACGGGCCCAAAAGACAGTAAAACAGGTTTGCAAGCAGCCAAAAAACTAACCCACGCTGGCCTGTGATTTTTGGCAATTGATGCCTCTCCCAGTCTGTGGTGCTTTCTGCAGGCCATGTCACTAGGGCATAAATCATCAGATTGAGATCTTTTATATGGTGCAAAGTGCTTTCCTTGTTAGTGTTTCCAGACCATAACTAGAAGACGTGTGGCCATGCATATGTGCAGCGGCTGCCGCTGCAAAGCTCAAGTGAAGGGCAGGTGTGGGTGTGGATGGGGACGGGGAAAATTTACATAACAATTCTTTTTTTTTTAAACAAGCGCGCTGTGTAAAACCCAGAGAGATCGAGCTCTGTAGAAAAGAAAAAGTAGTCCAGAAACCATGTGGAAAACAAGGAGCCTCGTATGTTTTCAGTAGTTAGCCGGTGCATGCAAAAAGGGCTGAACACCAGAAAAGGCATGACGTATGCATACCTTTCACAAATGAAATCAAGCAAATTTTAAAATGCAAGCCTGTGAACCCATGAAAGTGACAGGCATGACATGGGCATGGTTAAAAGCCCACAGAGAGATTACAACAGGACAGAGTGATTGCACGCTCTACTCCTATGACAAAATAATGAAGTAAAAGTATCAGACAATGGGGGTCATTCCGACCCCGGCGGTGCCCCGCAGGGCATTCTGACCGCGGCGGTTTGGCCGCGGTCAGACAAGGAAAACCGGTGGTCTCCCGCCGGTTTTACGCTGCCCTGGGAATCCCCCATGGCGGCGCAGCTTGCTGCGCCGCCATGGGGGATTCCGACCCCCTCACCGCCATCCTGTTCCTGGCGGCTCCGACCGCCAGGAACAGGATGGCGGTGAGGGGTGTCGTGGGGCCCCTGGGGGCCCCTGCAGTGCCCATGCCAATGGCATGGGCACTGCAGGGGCCCCCGTAAGAGGGCCCCACTTTGTATTTCAGTGTCTGCTTTGCAGACACTGAAATACGCGACGGGTGCCACTGCACCCGTTGCACATACCCACTCCGCCGGCTCCATTCGGAGCCGGCTTCCTCGTGGGGAGGGGTTTCCCGCTGGGCTGGCGGGCGGCCTTCTGGCGGTCGCCCGCCAGCCCAGCGGGAAAGCCAGAATGGCCTCCGCGGTCTTTCGACCGCGGAGCGGCCATTTGGCGGCTCCCTCCAGGCGGGCTGCTCCCGCCGCCCGCCGGGGTCAGAATGACCCCCAATGTGCCCCATTATGCTGCATAATTTGCCTTTTCTAATCGCATAATTTGGTCAACTCTGCCACATAAATTGGCCCTCTCCTGTCGCAGAATTCCAGTGGCCCTGAGCATAGTGTATTTCCTCATTCAACAGAGGAAAGATCTAGAAAGGCACACTGAGAAAAAATTAGCATACATGAGCCTGAGCATATTGGGACAACAATGTTTTTTATTTGCATGGCCCAAAGGTGTTCAAAATGATGATTTGCTTTATTCTGCATCATAGGTGGGACAGAATAATAACTCTGTAGGCTGAGTGCCAGGCTTGACTTGGAGTTCTATGATAGGTTACGTCCTGTAAGCATGGTGGGGTTAGGCCAGGTAATGTTTTTTTCTTTCACTGGACGTGTTTGATTTGAACTCTGCATTATGAATAATATCATAACAAAGTATGTTTTTTCCCAGGAAAATAAATGATTTTTGTGGCAGGTAATCTTCCATACATAGGTGTTGGTCTCTTGTACATAAATTTCACAGAATTATATTTCCTTCCCACTTCAATACTGCACCTGTGGAATGACACATTGAGAAAGCCAATTTTCTTGGCTTTTAAAAATGTTTAAATGAGTAGTCCCAATCTTCGTTAACACGTAGAGTCCGGTTATGACTAGCAAGGTGCGGATGGGGTAGAAACTGTGCACCAGTGTAACACCCTACGAGTACAGTGCAATAACAGGTTCATACCCACAGAATTCCAAATTGTCTGTAGAATAATTCACATGCAAGGGGTGGGGTTCCCCCATTGGGTGGCGGTGAAAAAATGGCACAAGGAAATCTAAGAGATGTCCTTGCGCCATTTTTTTCAGCACATACCATTATTTATAATGGGCCTCTACGTAATCTGCAGGAGTAGCGCCAGCATTTTGGCACAACTCCTGCAGAGTACATCAATAGCATAAAAAAATGACACTATTGCCCCCTACTCTGCACCATGGTGCACTGTATTTTAAATACGGCGCACACATAGTGTCAATAGAGAGGCACTAAGAGGCGCAATAAAAGTGGCGCTGTGCTGGGTGCAGCGCCACTTTCCTTACTTCTGCCCCTAAGTATTCACACGTAATTTTCAGGCACAATACATGCACCATTCATAGCTTTCCACATATTCATAGAAGAAGAATGTCTTATACATTAGCGCTATAAGTATCATTTCACACACAGAGCAGAGTCAGCATTCCTCAAAGATTTGCGGAGAACAGATGCACCTATGTAACATGAGTGGAAGTTTCTCTCACACACAGTGGTTTAATGTAGTGTCATCCTCCTGCTTCTTCATCAAGCACATGTTATGTAAGATCTCCAACTGGATTCCTCAAAACTTGAAACGCAAGCCCTTGCCAACAGTTGACTGTGATACAGAAGCACACTCTATGTGGGGATCAAGACTGTAGGAAAGTACCATATGTTTTGGCATGTTACCCCCAATTTTTATCTGTATGTCAGTATGTTTTGCCTGCCTCACTGGGATCCTGCTGGTCAGGACCAGTGTGCTCATAGTTTGTGGCCTAATGTGTGTGTTGTCAGTAGTGCTTAACTGTGTCACTGACGTTCTGCTAACCAGAACTTCAGTGCTTATGCTCTTTCTGCTCTCAAATTAGTCACTATAGTTTAGTGACTTCATTTACTAATTCCAATTGGCACACTGGACCCCCCTTATAAGTCCCTAGTATATTGTAACTAAGTATCCAGGGCATTGGGGTTCCAGGAGATCATTATGGGCTGCAGCATTTCTTTTGCCATCCATAAGGAGCTCAGACAAACCCTTTCACAGGACTGCCACTGCAGCCTGTGTGAAATAGTGCACACACCATTTCACAGCCATTTTCACTGCACTTAAGTAACTTATCAGTCACCTATAAGTCACCTATATGACTAACCTTAATTTACTGAAGGCTAGGTGCAAAGTTACTAGGTGTGAGGGCACCCTTGCACTAGGAAAGATGCCCCCACGCTGTCAAGGGCCAATTCCCCTGACTTCGTGAGAGCGGGGACGCCATTACATGCATGCACTACATATTGGTCAATTCCTATATGTAGCTTCACAATGGTAACTGTGAATATGGCCATGTAAGGTGTCTGAGATCATGGAATTGTCCCCCCCATTCCAAATCTGGTATTGGGGAGCCAATTCCATGCATCTGGGTGCTTCACCATTGACCTCCAGTACTGCCAAACCAGCTCTCTGAGGTTTGCACTGCAGCTACAGCTGCTGCCACCTCACAGACAGGGTTCTGCCCTCCGGGGGTCTGAGCAGCTCAGTCCCAGGAAGGCAGAACAAAGTATTTCCTTTGGGAAGAGTTACACCCTCTCCCTTTGGAAATAGGTGTTACAGGCTTGGGAGGGGTAGCCTCCTAGTGCCTCTGAAAATACTTTGAAGGGCACAGATGGTACCCTCCCTGCATAAGCCATTCTGCTCTGGTCCAGGGACCCCCAGTCCCTGCTCTGGTGCAAAACTGGACAAAGGAAAGGGGAGTGACCCTCCGCTGTCCATCACCACCTCAGGGGTGGTGCTCAGAGCTCCTCCAGTGTGTCCTAAGCATTAGACATCTAGTTTTCCAAGGTGTGGAGACACTCTGGAGGCCCCTCGGTGGCCAGTGCCAGCAGGTGACGTCAGAGACCCCTCCTGATAGGTGCAAACCTGGTTAGGTAGCCAATCCCCCTCTCAGGGCTATTTAGGGTCTCTTCTGTGGTTTCCTCCTTAGATTCTACTTGCAAGTTTCCATCAGGAATCCTCTGCAACTACTGCTTCATCCTCTGACCTCAGATCAACCGCAGACTGCTCTAGGAACCGCTGTAACTGCAACAAAGTATCCAGAAGGGCTACTTTGACTCTGCAACTT
This sequence comes from Pleurodeles waltl, assembly GCF_031143425.1. Classification (NCBI taxonomy): domain Eukaryota; kingdom Metazoa; phylum Chordata; class Amphibia; order Caudata; family Salamandridae; genus Pleurodeles; species Pleurodeles waltl. Next base: position 565,315,185 of record NC_090442.1, read on the forward strand.
CAGCTCCAGCCAGCAACTGCAACAGTTTCCATGGTGTGCACGCTCTGGGGACTCCCTGTCTTCACCCTGCACCAGAAGGACTGAAGAAATCTCCAGTGGAGTGATGGAGTCACTTCCCTGCTCCAGCAGGCACCTTCTAAGATGACAACCGGATCTCTTGGACTCCTCTCCTGGCAACGAGCATGCTCCTTGGAACACAGGTGGTAGACCCCTTCGGCACAGACTGTCATAAGGTCGTGCTGTCCAAATTTGGAGGAGGTAAGAGTTTGCCTTCCTCATTTGTGACAGTACCCCTGTGCACCATGTCATCTTCACCTCCTGAAGTCTCTGTACACTATTTGCAAGAATCCTTCATGCACAGCCTGGCCCAGGTCACCAGCACTCTATCTTGCGACGCTCAATTCACTGAGTTGTTCTCCGGCAGTGTGGGACCTTCTTTTGTAGTGCTGAAGCAACTGCAATTTGTGCCTTCTTTGTCCCCATGTACTGGGACTTCCATGGGTGCTGCCTGTTCATCTGTGGATTCCCTCCAGTGTTGGGAGTCCCCTCTACCTCTTCAGTCCGAGTTGAGGCCCCAGGTCCCTCCTGCATCCAGGCAGCGCCATTTTGACGCAATCCTTGATATTGCATGAATCAAGGCTTGTTGGATGAACCCAGCACTGCAGCTTGCCTGCATCCAACATCTTCACGTGGGACATCCTTTGTATCATGCAGGAACCCTCAGCCATCTTCTTTGGTGCTCTTCTGCAGACTTCTTCCAACCAGAGAATCCTCTTATGCACCATCTTTGTAGGTTGGCAGGGGCTCGTGTCCTTCCTGGAATCTTCGGTGACTTCTGGACTTGGCCTCCTCTCTTTACAGGTCTTCAGGTCCAGGAATCCACCATTTGATGCTTGCAGTCTTGCTTGGTTCTTGCAATAACTCTAATGACGACTTGTAGTGTGTCCTTTACTCCTACTTTCCTGGGCTCTGGCGTGGGGTATTTTACTCACCTTTGTGGTTTTCATACACTCCTAGCGACCCTCTACACACTACACTTGCCTAGGGGGGAATTGGTGATTTTCATTCCATTTTCTTAGTATATGGTTTGTGTTGACCCTAGGCCTATTTCTTCCTATTGCATTCTAGGGTATTTTCTATTGTTTGCATTATCCTATGACTATTTACTTACCTGATTTGGTGTCTAGTGTATATATTGTGTATAATACTTAGCTACAGAAGGAGTATTGCCTCTAAGATATTTTTGGCCTTGTGTCACTAAAATGAAGTACCTTTATTTTTTGGTAACACTGTCTTTTATTGTGTATAAGTACTGTGTAACTATAGTAGTATTGCAGGAGCTTTGCACTGCAGCGAAAGGATGCCTGCATTAGAGGCAGGATTGTTTTTGTGCAGAAAGGCACACCTTCCTGTACACAAAAAAACATCCTTAAAGACATGTTACTCTTTCTGTGCATGCCGCAGAATGCAGCAAGTATAGAAAGAGAAAGTAAAGAGTAGGAGTAATGATATTTCTCCTTGTAGTGCCTGTTTCGGGGAAGCGTAGTTTTTTTACAACTTCCCATGTTTACAGGTGTTTGTAAATCTGGGAATCTGACAAACTCCATGGGTGGATGCATGGGGATACCCATGCTCCACCCATGGAATGCCTTTCAAACAGAAGGTAACACAAGGCAATACAATGCAGCAGTCACTGAGTAAACTCAATGCCCCACTCTGACAGTCCGAGTGATTGGCACCTGAAGATTGGCAATGTCGCTTTATATCAGCACCCAAAGGGGTGAGTGCCAATTAAAAGTGGCAGCCAAAGAGTCAGGTGAATTTTCTCATATGCCTTTAATAACAATTGTACATATCCTGGATTTAATTTATTTCCTCACAGGCTACATTGCAAGGAAAACATCGCAGTGGGAACAATATCAGTATTTTAGGCTTAAAAGCAGCATTGCAGCTGATCAACTGGATGCAGTTATTGTTTTTTCTTTGCCCAGTGCTTAATTTGTACACAAATAAGTGTTGGGCCCAAAGTTTTGCCCAGAAGCCTGCAGCTGTCAATATCGAAAGTCAGGGTGCAGAATACCAAGACTGCATAATCCTTGTTTCACCTCATGCCTTTAATCCACTTTCAGACTTGGCCTTTTCTGCAGGGTCACCCCTAAACGTTCTGCCTGCACCCTGTAGGAAAGTACCATCTTGCCTGGCATGTTATCCCCATTTTTACTGTATGTATGTTTGTTTTTGCCTATGTGTCACTGGGGTCCTGCTAGTCAGCACCCCAGTGCTCATAAAGTATGCCCTGTATGTGTTCCCTGTGTGGTGCCTAACTGTATCACTGAGGACCTGCTAACCAGAACCTCAGTGTTTATGCTCTCTCTGCTTTTAAAATTGTCACTGCAAGCTAGTGATTAATTTGACCAATTCTCATTGGCACACTGGAACACCCTTATAATTCCCTTGTATATACTACCTAGGTACCCAGGATATTGGGGTTCCAGGTGATCCCTATGGGCTGCAGCATTTCTTTTGCCACCCATAGGGAGCTCAGACAATTCTTACACAGGACTGCCACTGCAGCATGAGTGAAATAACGTCCACGTTATTTCACAGCCATTTTTCACTGCACTTAAGTAACTTATAAGTCATTAAACAATAAGAGGGACTGGGAGATTACTGGTCCAGTGTACGTTCTCCCTGAGCATAAACTAATCGAAACACAAGCGTACACTGTTCCAAAAAGAAAAATCCAGATAGGACGCCGGATATCGGTATAATGATAGGAGTGCACTCATGCGTCAATGAAGACGCTGAGCATCATCATTGGGCTAACTCCTCATCAGACCGGCACTGCAATATCTGACGGGTCACCACACAAATGGTGGTGGCTCTATACCGAAAAATGGTCGCGCAGATCCATAGGTATCTGCAGTACGTGCTGACAAAAAGAGAAGGAGAGTGCAATGTGAAATTAAAATTGGCTCTGCACATCCAAAGACTAAATTTAATAACTCAAAAATGGCTGTCAGGCCAAGATTAAAATCAGTGGAGGAGTGTTCGGAGGAAATAATGACCACCGTCACTCCTACATAGGGGGAAGGAAGAGAAATGCTCTAACCTTCCACTAAGGGGTCGACATGTTTCGCGCTCATGCACTTCATCAGGACCAAGATTCGTCACTTCTCCTACAGAAGAGAGTGCAGTGTGTGCTGAAAAGTCACGTACTGTACGTCGGTTAGTCGTCAAGGTCAGACACCCAATAGGTCGCCCTAAAAAACATAAAAAACATAAAAACATATATTGGTGCCTAGGCACAACACAAGTGCCCATAATTAAAGGGGGTAAACATCATACCTAGATGGCATCATCAGGCACAAATCACACAATAAAGCAGGCTTACCATCCCAGGTGGAAACCAGGCATCTTAGGGACGCGTAGCCCTCAGACAAACGGAGAATGCACTATGTAGAAGCATAGTAGCGAAATGTCTCGTCAAAAAACAATCATGTGACATATAAAATTCGAAGAACATATACTCATGTTAACCTCTCTGTGTACACCTATAGTCATGTAAGGGTGACACCAATGATATAGTGGCTGTAAGGAGAGGTGAATCATTATGCTGGTGTAGGCTAAAAGTATCATACTCATGAAGCAGGCAGAACTGATTAGTTAAATACAGCTGTCATATAGTGTTTGCATCAAAATATAGTTATTGTAATAAACGAATAAAGCACAGAGCAATGGTCAAAACTAAGACATCGCCGCTATTCAAATTCGGAGCCAGAGCAACGTTCTAAAATAAACCAAAACGCCATGTTTGGTGGCGTCGGTAACGTTTGGAAATGACGTAAGAGCGGCTCGCACAAAAGCCGGTAAAGTCAGCAAAGGCCTCAAAGGCCGCCACGGTGAATTCTCCGGTCGATGCACATACCGGAGAAGCTGGCAAAAAGTAACCCAAAAGCCCAAAGAGGGGCCAGTACCCGCCCGGGTGTAGAGTAACCGATGAGTAAATCGGTGTGCAAAGCAAGTCCGTGAACATCGTTACCAGCAAGCTGCACCCACAGGTGCCAAAGTTTTAACTTACTTCATATCTTCCTGTCGTCCAGCCGTTAAACCTACCCGGAGACGCGTGCCTGAAAAGTAAGGCACAACGCGTGCGGGAGGTTATAAATAGAGATTGGAATAACAGGGCTGTGAGCCGGCACAGCGCGTGACCGGCTAAACACTAAAGCAGGACTATCTGAGCCAGTAAGAGCACTGTAGTAAAACTGGCGGCCATCATGGAATGGTCCTGAAAGCAACTTCACACTTGTTAAATCCCTATGTCATATAGACCACCAGAGGTAAAAATAAACCCAGGGAGGCCAAAAAAAACACCAAAAATTTTATATTCATACTCCACTAAACAAGTATGGTCCAGAATGGAGATATATAGAGTTATGTAGACTGAGAAAAATATATACATGGACGTCAGTATATGAACTCAGGATATTGGCATATATAAGGGTCAGAGGGTCCACCAAGGAATCTCGTTGTTGAGGCCTTCGTTGGATGTCTTTAATTTGTGTATCCAACGCTGTTCTAACCTGAACAGATAGTTAGGATCATTGTCATTGCGTGGGGGCACCTGTAGAACAGTCCACCACAAGTCATCAGGACCATGTTTAACTTCAAGAAAGTGCGCGCTAAGTCTGGTCGTGATGCGTGAGCATCTAATATTGCTACGATGTTCGTTTATTCGCTGTTTGACTGGTCTAGTTGTCATGCCTACATATTGGAGATTACAGGGGCACGTAATCAAGTAAATGCAATGGTAAGTGTTGCAGTTTGTGTGTTTAGTCAATCGCCACACACCAACATGCTTAAGGTCTAGTGAGTCTGTCCGTTTCGTCAGTGGGCAGACATTGCAAGAGCCACAAGGAAAATGCCCAGTAATAGGAGGTAAATTCCATAGGGTGGATTGTACACTAGAGCTGCCTTGTTTACGAGGCCGCGTATGTACAACCAGATCTCTAATATTAGGAGATCACTTGAATGCAAAAAGAGGTCTGTCAATCTGTGTCCCACCACTTTGTAGTATGTTCCATCTTTTGTTAATAAGTTTTTTAACAGTATTGGACATAGGAGTGTAAGTGGATACACAAGTCAAACGTGATTGCTCTGCCCACATACTAGGTGCAAGGAGAGCGTCTCTATAGTTATGGCGGGCTCGTTTGTAAGCTGGGTTGATAATCTTAGTAGGATAGTGACGATGACGTAGTTTATCCTTCAGTTCCAATGACTGTGCTTCAAACAGTTGGGCTGTGGAACAATTCCGGCGTAGCCTCAGAAATTGACCAAATGGAAGGTTGTCGCGTAGAGCCTTAGGATGCTGGCTGTCATACAACAGTAAACTGTTCCGATCAGTACTTTTATGGTACGTGTCAGTAACTAATTTACCATTCACAATTTGTATCATAAGGTCTAGAAACGGGACTTGGGTGGTAGAAACGTGTGCTGTAAATCTCAAAAAAGGATCCAACGTATTGATCCAGTCGGTAAACATATTGATGATCTGTAGCGGACCTTGCCAGATAATAAGAATATCATCAATATAGTGATGCCATAGTTTGATATGGTCGAAAAAAGGATTGTCAGTTGGCAAAATAAACAGTTTCTCAAACTGATACATATAAAGGCATGCCAGGCTGGGGGCAAACGTGCTCCCCATCGAAGTCCCTCGAATCTGATGATACAGTGTGTCTTCAAATTGAAAGAAATTCTGTTTCATTGCCAGGGTAGCACAGTGCATAACAAAATGCACCGGAGTGGGTGAGGTCCACGGGTGTTGGAGGAGGGCTGCCTCAACTACCTGTAAGGTGGCTGTTTGAGGAATATTTGTATACAGAGACTCAACATCTAAGGTAATCAGAGCCTCGACAAAGGTGGTGACATTGATGGCCTCTATTAAATTGAGAACGTCTTTGGTGTCTTTCAGGTAAGTACTTGAATTCTTCACTAAGGGTTGAAGAAATGAGTCACAGAAGGTAGAGAGTGGTTCCAACAGTGACCCAATGCCAGACACAATGGGTCGTCCAGGTGGAGGAAAAGTACCCTTGTGTATTTTCGGGGGGCAATAGAAATATGGGGTGCGTGGATGAGAAGTCACCAAAAATTCAGCTTCCCTAGGGGTGACCCAAGCATTTGCCTTGGCTTCTTCAACTATGACTTTGATCTGGGACAATAACCCATTGGTAGGGTCCCGAATAAGGGGAGCATAGTAGGTGGTGTTGCTTAAAAGGCGAAGACACTCCTGCCTATAGTCCATTGCATCCAAAATAACTATTGCTCCACCTTTGTCAGCTGGTTTGATAATAATTGAGGGATCATTAGCCAAAGTCTTAAGTGCGTCTCGTTCAAGAGTTGGTAAATTAATGAACGGGCGTTTGAAAGTAATCTGGTCAAGATCGGTTAAGATAGCTTTCTCAAATGCTAATACTTCGCAAGGAAGCAAGTTAGTTGGGGGCATAAATGTAGAAGGTTTTTTGAGACCTGTATCAATGATAGGAGTTGGATCAGGCCGGTCTTTAAAGAAAAAATGAAGGCGTATTTTCCAAAAAAATTGCGACAACTCGCAGTTCAAGCGAAAAGAGTCCTCTGAGGGAGTCGGGACAAAACCTAGGCCACGGTTGAGGACTCTAGATTCATCCACAGACAATTGTCTTTGAGATAGATTCACCACTAGGTCTTTGGAGGAGCTGTCTTGTTCTGGTCCCGTGTGACCATCTGTGGTTCTTCCCGGGCCCAATATACTCTTCTCCCTCTTCCTCTCCTTCTGCCTCTTCCTCTGCCCGGGCCGCGGCCTAAAGAAGGCCCATAAGGTGGCATAGGGCGAGGCTGAAAGAATGGGTAAGGGGGTTGCCAGAAGAGAGGTTGATTGTGAGGATATTGGGGAAAGTTGTAAAATGATGGGGGCACGTTCTCATCCGTGCTCCATCCATCAGAAGAAGAGCTACTACTGTAATTACGTGTCTTCTTGTGGGAGGTAGTAGATTCATCTGATGACCGGGACTGAGTATCAGTCTCAAAGTCCTCTTTGATATATGGATAGACCTTTTCCCGTTCGAACTTGCCAATATCTTTTTGTAGTATTGAAATTTTTTGTTGTGTAAGGAACTCCCTGGTTTCATTGAGTTCCGTGTTGATCTCAGAAAGGCGACTCTTAAATGCCGCTAAAGTGACAGTTGTCTTAATGGTGCTCTCAATACAATTGATCTGTATTGTAATTGAATCAGCTAGGCGTTTTGAAGTGTTGATAATCAATACTAGCCAGTCACGGGTGCATTTCCATGCAATCTGTGCCCAGTCCTTCCTAAAGGCCAAATCCTGTAGGAAGATCCTGGGCATATTTGAGACCAATAACCCATTCGGGGCAATATTGGCTCTCAAATATTCAGTCATGATTGTGCCATGTATGATGGTTTTTATCAATTCACGTTTCAAAGAGGATAGTTTGTCTCAATCCTCTTTCAGACTCCCTGACGGAGCAGAGCCGTCATTCGAAAGAATGGATGGGGTCTGCAATATAGCTGAGACAACATCGTCGTCGAAGCTTAGCCCCTGGAAATTATCCATGGCCATGAAGATTATTACAGGAATACAATATGTCCCACAGCAAGACTGCTGTGCAATATCATTAAACAATAAGAGGGACTGGGAGATTACTGGTCCAATGTACGTTCTCCCTGAGCATAAACTAATCGAAACAAAAGAGTACACTGTTCCAAAAAGAAAAATCCAGATAGGACGCCGGATATCGGTATAATGATAGGAGTGCCCTCATGCGTCAATGAAGACGCTGAGCATCATCATTGGGCTAACTCCTCATCAGACCGGCACTGCAATATCTGACGGGTCACCACACAAATGGTGGTGGCTCTATACCGAAAAATGGTCGCGCAGATCCATAGGTATCTGCAGTACGTGCTGACAAAAAGAGAAGGAGAGTGCAATGTGAAATTAAAATTGGCTCTGCACATCCAAAGACTAAATTTAATAACTCAAAAATGGCTGTCAGGCCAAGATTAAAATCAGTGGAGGAGTGTTCGGAGGAAATAATGACCACCGTCACTCCTACATAGGGGGAAGGAAGAGAAATGCTCTAACCTTCCACTAAGGGGTCGACATGTTTCGCGCTCATGCACTTCATCAGGACCAAGATTCGTCACTTCTCCTACAGAAGAGAGTGCAGTGTGTGCTGAAAAGTCACGTACTGTACGTCGGTTAGTCGTCAAGGTCAGACACCCAATAGGTCGCCCTAAAAAACATAAAAAACATAAAAACATATATTGGTGCCTAGGCACAACACAAGTGCCCATAATTAAAGGGGGTAAACATCATACCTAGATGGCATCATCAGGCACAAATCACACAATAAAGCAGGCTTACCATCCCAGGTGGAAACCAGGCATCTTAGGGACGCGTAGCCCTCAGACAAACGGAGAATGCACTATGTAGAAGCATAGTAGCGAAATGTCTCGTCAAAAAACAATCATGTGACATATAAAATTCGAAGAACATATACTCATGTTAACCTCTCTGTGTACACCTATAGTCATGTAAGGGTGACACCAATGATATAGTGGCTGTAAGGAGAGGTGAATCATTATGCTGGTGTAGGCTAAAAGTATCATACTCATGAAGCAGGCAGAACTGATTAGTTAAATATAGCTGTCATATAGGGGGTTATTCTAACTTTGGAGGAGTGTTAATCCGTCCCAAAAGTGACGGTAAAGTGACGGATATACCACCAGCCGTATTACGAGTTCCATAGGATATAATGGACTCGTAATACGGCTGGTGGTAAATCCGTCACTTTTCCGTCACTTTTGGGACGGATGAACACCTCCTCCAAAGTTAGAATAACCCCCATAGTGTTTGCATCAAAATATAGTTATTGTAATAAACGAATAAAGCACAGAGCAATGGTCAAAACTAAGACATCGCCGCTATTCAAATTCGGAGCCAGAGCAATGTTCTAAAATAAACCAAAATGCCATGTTTGGTGATGTCGGTAACGTGTGGAAATGCCGTAAGAGCGGCTCGCACAAAAGCCGGTAAAGTCAGCAAAGGCCTTAAAGGCCGCCGCGATGAATTCTCCGGTCGATGCACATACCGGAGAAGCAGCCAAAAAGTAACCCAAAAGCCCAAAGAGGGGCCGGTACCCGCCCGGGTGTAGAGCAACCGATGAGTAAATCGGTGTGCAAAGCAAGTCCGTGAACATCGTTACCAGCAAGCTGCACCCACAGGTGCCAAAGTTTTAACTTACTTCATATCTTCCTATCGTCCAGCCGTTAAACCTACCCGGAGACGCGTGCCTGAAAAGTAAGGCACAACGCGTGCGGGAGGTTATAAATAGAGATCGGAATAACAGGGCTGTGAGCCGGCACAGCGCGTGACCGGCTAAACACTAAAGCAGGACTATCTGAGCCAGTAAGAGCACTGTAGTAAAACTGGCGGCCATCTTGGAATGGTCCTGAAAGCAACTTCGCACTTGTTAAATCCCTATGTCATATAGACCACCAGAGGTAAAAATAAACCCAGGGAGGCCAAAAAAAACACCAAAAATTAAATATTCATACTCCACTAAACAAGTATGGTCCAGAATGGAGATATATAGAGTTATGTAGACTGAGAAAAATATATACATGGACGGCAGTATATGAACTCAGGATATTGGCATATATAAGGGTCAGAGGGTCCACCAAGGAATCTCGTCGTTGAGGCCTTCGTTGGATCTCTTTAATTTGTGTATCCAATGCTGTTCTAACCTGAACAGATAGTTAGGATCATTGTCATTGCGTGGGGGCACCTGTAGAACAGTCCACCACAAGTCATCAGGACCATGTTTAACTTCAAGAAAGTGCGCGCTAAGTCTGGTCGTGATGCGTGAGCATCTAATATTGCTACGATGTTCGTTTATTCGCTGTTTGACTGGTCTAGTTGTCATGCCTACATATTGGAGATTACAGGGGCACGTAATCAAGTAAATGCAATGGTGAGTGTTGCAGTTTGTGTGTTTAGTCAATCGCCACACACCAACATGCTTAAGGTCTAGTGAGTCTGTCCGTTTCGTCAGTGGGCAGACATTGCAAGAGCCACAAGTAAAATGCCCAGTAATAGGAGGTAAATTCCATAGGGTGGATTGTACACTAGAGCTGCCTTGTTTACGAGGCCGCGTATGTACAACCAGATCTCTAATATTAGGAGATCGCTTGAATGCAAAAAGAGGTCTGTCAATCTGTGTCCCACCACTTTGTAGTATGTTCCATCTTTTGTTAATAAGTTTTTTAACAGTATTGGACATAGGAGTGTAAGTGGATACACAAGTCAAACGTGATTTCTCTGCCCACATACTAGGTGCAAGGAGAGCGTCTCTATGGTTATGGCGGGCTCGTTTGTAAGCTGGGTTGATAATCTTAGTAGGATAGAGACGATGACGTAGTTTATCCTTCAGTTCCAATGACTGTGCTTCAAACAGTTGGGCTGTGGAACAATTCCGGCGTAGCCTCAGAAATTGACCAAATGGAAGGTTGTCGCGTAGAGCCTTAGGATGGTGGCTGTCATACAACAGTAAACTGTTCCGATCAGTACTTTTATGGTACGTGTCAGTAACTAATTTAATATTCACAATTTGTATCATAAGGTCTAGAAACGGGACTTTGGTGGTAGAAACGTGTGCTGTAAATCTCAAAAAAGGATCCAACGTATTGATCCAGTCGGTAAACATATTGATGATCTGTAGCGGACCTTGCCAGATAATAGGAATATCATCAATATAGCGAGGCCATAGTTTGATATGGTCAAAAAAAGGATTGTCAGTTGGCAAAATAAACAGTTTCTCAAACTGATACATATAAAGGCATGCCAGGCTGGGGGCAAACGTGCTCCCCATCGAAGTCCCTCGAATCTGATGATACAGTGTGTCTTCAAATTGAAAGAAATTCTGTGTCATTGCCAGGGTAGCACAGTGCATAACAAAATGCACCGGAGTGGGTGAGGTCCACGGGTGTTGGAGAAGGGCTGCCTCAACTACTTGTAAGGTGGCTGTTTGAGGAATGTTTGTATACAGAGACTCAACGTCTAAGGTAATCAGAGCCTCGACAAAGGTGGTGACATTGATGGCCTCTATTAAATTGAGAACGTCTTTGGTGTCTTTCAGGTAAGTACTTGAATTCTTCACTAAGGGTTGAAGAAATGAGTCACAGAAGGTAGAGAGTGGTTCCAACAGTGACCCAATGCCAGACACAATGGGTCGTCCAGATGGAGGAAAAGTACCCTTGTGTATTTTCGTGAGGCAATAGAAATATGGGGTGCGTGGATGGGAAGTCACCAAAAATTCAGCTTCCCTAGGGGTGACCCAAGCATTTGCCTTGGCTTCTTCAACCATGACTTTGATCTGGGACAATAACCCATTGGTAGGGTCCCGAATAAGGGAAGCATAGTAGGTGGTGTCACTTAAAAGGCGAAGACACTCCTGCCTATAGTCCATTGCATCCAAAATAACTATTGCTCCACCTTTGTCAGCTGGTTTGATAATAATTGAGGGATCATTAGCCAAAGTCTTAAGTGCGTCTCGTTCAAGAGTTGGTAAATTAATGAACGGGCGTTTGAAAGTAATCTGGTCAAGATCGGTTAAGATAGCTTTCTCAAATGCTAATACTTCGCAAGGAAGCAAGTTAGTTGGGGGCATAAATGTAGAAGGTTTTTTGAGACCTGTATCAATGATAGGAGTTGGATCAGGCCGGTCTTTAAAGAAAAAATGAAGGCGTATTTTCCTAAAAAATTGCGACAACTCGCAGTTCAAGCGAAAAGAGTCCTCTGAGGGAGTCGGGACAAAACCTAGGCCACGGTTGAGGACTCTAGATTCATCCACAGACAATTGTCTATGAGATAGATTCACCACTAGGTCTTTGGAGGAGCTGTCTTGTTCTGGCTCCGTGTGACCATCTGTGGTTCTTCCCCGGCCCAATGTACTCTTCTCCCTCTTCCTCTCCTTCTGCCTCTTCCTCTGCCCGGGCCGCGGCCTAAAGAAGGCCCATAAGGTGGCATGGGGCGAGGCTGAAAGAATGGGTAAGGGGGTTGCCAGAAGAGAGGTTGATTGTGAGGATATTGGGGAAAGTTGTAAAATGATGGGGGCACGTTCTCATCCGTGCTCCATCCATCAGAAGAAGAGCTACTACTGTAATTACGTGTCTTCTTGTAGGAGGTAGTAGATTCATCTGATGACCGGGACTGAGTATCAGTCTCAAAGTCCTCTTTGATATATGGATGGACCTTTTCCCGTTCGAACTTGCCAATATCTTTTTGTAGTTTGGAAATTTTTTGTTGTGTAAGGAACTCCCTGGTTTCATTGAGTTCTGTGTTGATCTCAGAAAGGCGACTCTTAAATGCCGCTAAAGTGACAGTTGTCTTAATGGTGCTCTCAATACAATTGACCTGTATTGCAATTGAATCAGCTAGGCGTTTTGAAGTGTTGATAATCAATACTAGCCAGTCACGGGTGCATTTCCATGCAATCTGTGCCCAGTCCTTCCTAAAGGCCAAATCCTGTAGGAAGATCCTGGGCATATTTGAGACCAATAACCCATTCGGGGCAATATTGGCTCTCAAATATTCAGTCATGATTGTGCCATGTATGATGGCTTTTATCAATTCACGTTTCAAAGAGGATAGTTTGTCTCAATCCTCTTTCAGACTCCCTGACGGAGCAGAGCCGTCATTCGAAAGAATGGATGGGGTCTGCAATATAGCTGAGACAACATCGTCGTCGAAGCTTAGCCCCTGGAAATTATCCATGGCCATGAAGATTATTACAGGAATACAATATGTCCCACAGCAAGACTGCTGTGCAATATCATTAAACAATAAGAGGGACTGGGAGATTACTGGTCCAGTGTACGTTCTCCCTGAGCATAAACTAATCGAAACAAAAGAGTACACTGTTCCAAAAAGAAAAATCCAGATAGGACGCCGGATATCGGTATAATGATAGGAGTGCCCTCATGCGTCAATGAAGACGCTGAGCATCATCATTGGGCTAACTCCTCGTCAGACCGGCACTGCAATATCTGACGGGTCACCACACAAATGGTGGTGGCTCTATACCGAAAAATGGTCCCGCAGATCCATAGGTGTCTGCAGTACGTGCTGACAAAAAGAGAAGGAGAGTGCAATGTGAAATTAAAATTGGCTCTGCACATCGAAAGACTAAATTTAATAACTCAAAAATGGCTGTCAGGCCAAGATTAAAATCAGTGGAGGAGTGTTCGGAGGAAATAATGACCACCGTCACTCCTACATAGGGGGAAGGAAGAGAAATGCTCTAACCTTCCACTAAGGGGTCGACATGTTTCACGCTCATGCGCTTCATCAGGACCAAGATTCGTCACTTCTCCTACAGAAGAGAGTGCAGTGTGTCCTGAAAAGTCCCTTACTGTACGTCGGTTAGTCGTCAAGGTCAGACACCCAATAGGTCGCCCTAAAAAACAGAAAAAACATAAAAACATATATTGGTGCCTAGGCACAACACAAGTGCCCATAATTAAAGGGGGTAAACATCATACCTAGATGGCATCATCAGGCACAAATCACACAATAAAGCAGGCTCACCATCCCAGGTGGAAACCAGACATCTTAGGGACGCGTAGCCCTCAGACAAACGGAGAATGCACTGTGTAGAAGCATAGTAGCGAAATGTCTCGTCAAAAAACAATCATGTGACATATAAAATTCGAAGAACATATACTCATGTTAACCTCTCTGTGTACACCTATAGTCATGTAAGGGTGACACCGATGATATAGTGGCTGTAAGGAGAGGTGAATCATTATGCTGGTGTAGGCTAAAAGGATCATACTCATGAAGCAGGCAGAACTGATTAGTTAAATATAGCTGTCATATAGTGTTTGCATCAAAATATAGTTATTGTAATAAACAAATAAAGCACAGAGCAATGGTCAAAACTAAGACATCGCCGCTATTCAAATTCGGAGCCAGTGCAACGTTCTAAAATAAACCAAAACGCCATGTTTGGTGATGTCGGTAACGTGTGGAAATGCCGTAAGAGCGGCTCGCACAAAAGCCGGTAAAGTCAGCAAAGGCCTCAAAGGCCGCCGCGATGAATTCTCCGGTCGATGCACATACCGGAGAAGCTGACAAAAAGTAACCCAAAAGCCCAAAGAGGGGCCGGTACCCGCCCGGGTGTAGAGCAACCGATGAGTAAATCGGTGTGCAAAGCAAGTCCGTGAACATCGTTACCAGCAAGCTGCACCCACGGGTGCCAAAGTTTTAACTTACTTCATATCTTCCTGTCGTCCAGCCGTTAAACCTACCCGGAGACGCGTGCCTGAAAAGTAAGGCACAACGCGTGCGGGAGGTTATAAATAGAGATCGGAATAACAGGGCTGTGAGCCGGCACAGCGCGTGACCGGCTAAACACTAAAGCAGGACTATCTGAGCCAGTAAGAGCACTGTAGTAAAACTGGCGGCCATCTTGGAATGGTCCTGAAAGCAACTTCGCACTTGTTAAATCCCTATGTCATATAGACCACCAGAGGTAAAAATAAACCCAGGGAGGCCAAAAAAAACACCAAAAATTAAATATTCATACTCCACTAAACAAGTATGGTCCAGAATGGAGATATATAGAGTTATGTAGAGTGAGAAAAATATATACATGGACGTCAGTATATGAACTCAGGATATTGGCATATATAAGGGTCAGAGGGTCCACCAAGGAATCTCGTCGTTGAGGCCTTCGTTGGATGTCTTTAATTTGTGTATCCAACACTGTTCTAACCTGAACAGATAGTTAGGATCATTGTCATTGCGTGGGGGCACCTGTAGAACAGTCCACCACAAGTCATCAGGACCATGTTTAACTTCAAGAAAGTGCGCGCTAAGTCTGGTCGTGATGCGTGAGCATCTAATATTGCTACGATGTTCGTTTATTCGCTGTTTGACTGGTCTAGTTGTCATGCCTACATATTGGAGATTACAGGGCACGTAATCAAGTAAATGCAATGGTGAGTGTTGCAGTTTGTGTGTTTAGTCAATCGCCACACACCAACATGCTTAAGGTCTAGTGAGTCTGTCCGTTTCGTCAGTGGGCAGACATTGCAAGAGCCACAAGGAAAATGCCCAGTAATAGGAGGTAAATTCCATAGGGTGGATTGTACACTAGAGCTGCCTTGTTTACGAGGCCGCGTATGTACAACCAGATCTCTAATATTAGGAGATCGCTTGAATGCAAAAAGAGGTCTGTCAATCTGTGTCCCACCACTTTGTAGTATGTTCCATCTTTTGTTAATAAGTTTTTTAACAGTATTGGACATAGGAGTGTAAGTGGATACACAAGTCAAACGTGATTTCTCTGCCCACATACTAGGTGCAAGGAGAGCGTCTCTATGGTTATGGCGGGCTCGTTTGTAAGCTGGGTTGATAATCTTAGTAGGATAGAGACGATGACGTAGTTTATCCTTCAGTTCCAATGACTGTGCTTCAAACAGTTGGGCTGTGGAACAATTCCGGCGTAGCCTCAGAAATTGACCAAATGGAAGGTTGTCGCGTAGAGCCTTAGGATGGTGGCTGTCATACAACAGTAAACTGTTCCGATCAGTACTTTTATGGTACGTGTCAGTAACTAATTTAACATTCACAATTTGTATCATAAGGTCTAGAAACGGGACTTGGGTGGTAGAAACGTGTGCTGTAAATCTCAAAAAAGGATCCAACGTATTGATCCAGTCGGTAAACATATTGATGATCTGTAGCGGACCTTGCCAGATAATAGGAATATCATCAATATAGCGACGCCATAGTTTGATATGGTCAAAAAAAGGATTGTCAGTTGGCAAAATAAACAGTTTCTCAAACTGATACATATAAAGGCATGCCAGGCTGGGGGCAAACGTGCTCCCCATCGAAGTCCCTCGAATCTGATGATACAGTGTGTCTTCAAATTGAAAGAAATTCTGTGTCATTGCCAGGGTAGCACAGTGCATAACAAAATGCACCGGAGTGGGTGAGGTCCACAGGTGTTGGAGGAGGGCTGCCTCAACTACTTGTAAGGTGGCTGTTTGAGGAATGTTTGTATACAGAGACTCAACGTCTAAGGTAATCAGAGCCTCGACAAAGGTGGTGACATTGATGGCCTCTATTAAATTGAGAACGTCTTTGGTGTCTTTCAGGTAAGTACTTGAATTCTTCACTAAGGGTTGAAGAAATGAGTCACAGAAGGTAGAGAGTGGTTCCAACAGTGACCCAATGCCAGACACAATGGGTCGTCCAGATGGAGGAAAAGTACCCTTGTGTATTTTCGTGAGGCAATAGAAATATGGGGTGCGTGGATGGGAAGTCACCAAAAATTCAGCTTCCCTAGGGGTGACCCAAGCATTTGCCTTGGCTTCTTCAACCATGACTTTGATCTGGGACAATAACCCATTGGTAGGGTCCCGAAAAAGGGGAGCATAGTAGGTGGTGTCACTTAAAAGGCGAAGACACTCCTGCCTATAGTCCATTGCATCCAAAATAACTATTGCTCCACCTTTGTCAGCTGGTTTGATAATAATTGAGGGATCATTAGCCAAATTCTTAAGTGCGTCTCGTTCAAGAGTTGGTAAATTAATGAACGGGCGTTTGAAAGTAATCTGGTCAAGATCGGTTAAGATAGCTTTCTCAAATGCTAATACTTCGCAAGGAAGCAAGTTAGTTGGGGGCATAAATGTAGAAGGTTTTTTTAGACCTGTATCAATGATAGGAGTTGGATCAGGCCGGTCTTTAAAGAAAAAATGAAGGCGTATTTTCCCAAAAAATTGCGACAACTCGCAGTTCAAGCGAAAAGAGTCCTCTGAGGGAGTCGGGACAAAACCTAGGCCACGGTTGAGGACTCTAGATTCATCCACAGACAATTGTCTATGAGATAGATTCACCACTAGGTCTTTGGAGGAGCTGTCTTGTTCTGGCTCCGTGTGACCATCTGTGGTTCTTCCCCGGCCCAATGTACTCTTCTCCCTCTTCCTCTCCTTCTGCCTCTTCCTCTGCCCAGGCCGCGGCCTAAAAAAGGCCCATAAGGTGGCATGGGGCGAGGCTGAAAGAATGGGTAAGGGGGTTGCCAGAAGAGAGGTTGATTGTGAGGATATTGGGGAAAGTTGTAAAATGATGGGGGCACGTTCTCATCCGTGCTCCATCCATCAGAAGAAGAGCTACTACTGTAATTACGTGTCTTCTTGTAGGAGGTAGTAGATTCATCTGATGACCGGGACTGAGTATCAGTCTCAAAGTCCTCTTTGATATATGGATGGACCTTTTCCCGTTCGAACTTGCCAATATCTTTTTGTAGTTTGGAAATTTTTTGTTGTGTAAGGAACTCCCTGGTTTCATTGAGTTCTGTGTTGATCTCAGAAAGGCGACTCTTAAATGCCGCTAAAGTGACAGTTGTCTTAATGGTGCTCTCAATACAATTGACCTGTATTGTAATTGAATCAGCTAGGCGTTTTGAAGAGTTGATAATCAATACTAGCCAGTCACGGGTGCATTTCCATGCAATCTGTGCCCAGTCCTTCCTAAAGGCCAAATCCTGTAGGAAGATCCTGGGCATATTTGAGACCAATAACCCATTCGGGGCAATATTGGCTCTCAAATATTCAGTCATGATTGTGCCATGTATGATGGTTTTTATCAATTCACGTTTCAAAGAGGATAGTTTGTCTCAATCCTCTTTCAGACTCCCTGACGGAGCAGAGCCGTCATTCGAAAGAATGGATAGGGTCTGCAATATAGCTGAGACAACATCGTCGTCGAAGCTTAGCCCCTGGAAATTATCCATGGCCATGAAGATTATTACAGGAATACAATATGTCCCACAGCAAGACTGCTGTGCAATATCATTAAACAATAAGAGGGACTGGGAGATTACTGGTCCAGTGTACGTTCTCCCTGAGCATAAACTAATCGAAACAAAAGAGTACACTGTTCCAAAAAGAAAAATCCAGATAGGACGCCGGATATCGGTATAATGATAGGAGTGCCCTCATGCGTCAATGAAGACGCTGAGCATCATCATTGGGCTAACTCCTCGTCAGACCGGCACTGCAATATCTGACGGGTCACCACACAAATGGTGGTGGCTCTATACCGAAAAATGGTCGCGCAGATCCATAGGTATCTGCAGTACGTGCTGACAAAAATAGAAGGAGAGTGCAATGTGAAATTAAAATTGGCTCTGCACATCCAAAGACTAAATTTAATAACTCAAAAATGGCTGTCAGGCCAAGATTAAAATCAGTGGAGGAGTGTTGGGAGGAAATAATGACCACCGTCACTCCTACATAGGGGGAAGGAAGAGAAATGCTCTAACCTTCCACTAAGGGGTCGACATGTTTCGCGCTCATGCGCTTCATCAGGACCAAGATTCGTCACTTCTCCTACAGAAGAGAGTGCAGTGTGTGCTGAAAAGTCACTTACTGTACGTCGGTTAGTCGTCAAGGTCAGACACCCAATACGTCGCCCTAAAAAAACATAAAAAACATAAAAACATATATTGGTGCCTAGACACAACACAAGTGCCCATAATTAAAGGGGGTAAACATCATACCTAGATGGCATCATCAGGCACAAATCACACAATAAAGCAGGCTTACTATCCCAGGTGGAAACCAGGCATCTTAGGGACTCGTGGCCATCAGACAAACGGAGAATGCACTGTGTAGAAGCATAGTAGCAAAATGTCTCGTCAAAAAACAATCATGTGACATAAAAAATTCGAAGAACATATACTCATGTTAACCTCTCTGTGTACACCTATAGTCATGTAAGGGTGACACCGATGATATAGTGGCTGTAAGGAGAGGTGAATCATCATGCTGGTGTAGGCTAAAAGGATCATACTCATGAAGCAGGCAGAACTGATTAGTTAAATACAGCTGTCATATAGTGTTTGCATCAAAATATAGTTATTGTAATAAACGAATAAAGCACAGAGCAATGGTCAAAACTAAGACATCGCCGCTATTCACCCTCTCCCTTTGGAAATAGGTGTGGAGGGCCTGGGAGGAGTAGCCTCTCCTGGCCTCTTGAAATGCTTTGAAGGGCACAGATGGTGCCCTCCTTGCATTAGCCAGTCTACACTGGTTCAGGGATCCCCCCAGCCCTGCTCTGGCTTGAAACTGGACAAAGGAAAGGGGAGTGATCACTCCCCTGACCAGCACCTCCCAGGGGAGGTGCCCAGAGCTCCTACAATGTGTCCCAGACCTCTCCCATCTTGGATGCAGATGTGTGAGGGCACAATGGACAGCTCTGAGTGACCAGTTCCAGCAGGTGACATCAGAGACCCCTCCTGATAGGTGCTTCCCTATTTCAGTAGCCAATCCTCCTCTGTGGCCTATTTAGGGTCTCTCCTGTGAGTATCTCACCAGATAACGAATGCAAGAGCTCACCAGAGTTCCTCTGCAGTTCCCTCTTTGACTTCTGCCAAGGATCGACCGCTGAGTGCTCCAGGATGCCTGCATAACCGCAACAAAGTAGCAAGAAGACTACCAGCAACATTGTAGTGCCTCATCCTGACGGCTTTCTCAACTGTTTCCTGGTGGTGCATGCTCTTGGGGCTGTCTGCCTTCACCCTGCACTGTGAGTCAAGAAGAAATCTCCCATGTGTCGATGGAATCTTCCCCGTGCCAACGCAGGCACCAAACTTCTGCATCACCGGTCCTCTGGGTCCCCTCTCATCCTGATGAGTTTGGTCCCTGGAACACAGGAGCTGGGTCCAAGTGTCTTCGACAGTCCAGTGGCCCTTCTGTCCAAAGTTGGTGGAGGTAAGTCCTTGCCTCCCCACACCAGACAGTAATCCTGTGTACTGCGTGAACTGCAGCTGCTCGGGCTTCAGTGCACTTTTGCAAGACTTCCTTTGTGCACAGCCTAGCCCAGGTAGCCAGCACTCCGTCCTGCATTGCCCAACTCGCTGAGTTGGACTCCGACATCGTGGGACCCTCTTTTGTGACTCTGAGTTGACTGTTGTCCTCAGATCTTCTAAGTGCCTGCTCAGGTGCTTCTGCAGGTGCTGCCTACTTCTGTGTGGGCTCTCTGTGTTGCTGAGCACCCCCTCTGTCTCCTCCTCCAAGGGGCGATCTCCTCGTCCTTCCTTGGCCCTAGCAGCACCCAAAATCCTCAACTGCGACTCTTGCAGCTAGCAAGGCTTGTTTGCAGTCTTTCTGCATGGAAACAACCCTGCATCCTCCAGCACGCCATGGGACATCTTCTGACCAAAGGAGAAGTTCCTGGCACCTGCAGAATCTTCAGCTTCTTCCACCCGGAGGCATTCCTTTTGCACCTTCATCCGGGGTTTAGTGGGCTCCTGCCCCCCCCCGGACCATTGCGTGACTCTTGGACTTGGTCCTCTTCCTTTACAGGTCCTCAGGTCCAGGAATCCATCTTCAGTGTTTTGCAGTCAGTTGTTGTTCTTGCAGAATCCCCTAGCTCGACTTTACTGTCTTTCTGGGGTTGTAGGGTAACTTTACTCCTACTTTTCAGGGTCTTGGGGTGGGGTATCTCGGACACCCTTAGTGTTTTCTTACGCTCCCAGCAACCCTCTACACACTACACTAGGCCTGGGGTCCATTTGTGGTTCGCATTCCACTTTTGGAGTATAAGGTTTGTGTTGCCCCAGGCCTATTTCTCCCTATTGCATTCTATTGTGTTCTACATTGTTTGCACTACTTTTCTAACTGTTACTTACCTGATTTTGGTTTGTGTCTATATATTTGGTGTATATTACTTACCTCCTAAGGGAGTATATCTTCTGAGATACTTTTGGCATATTGTCACTAAAATAAAGTACCTTTATTTTTAGTAACTCTGAGTATTGTGTTTTCTTATGATATAGTGCTACATTATATAAGTGGTATAGTAGGAGCTTTGCATGTCTCCTAGTTCAGACTAAGGTGTTCTGCTATAGCTACCTCTAACAGCCTAAGCTGCTAGAACACCTCTATTCTACTAATAAGGGATAACTGGACCTGGCACAAGGTGTAAGTACCACAAGGTACCCACTACAAGCCAGGCCAGCCTCCTACACACCCTCATATTTTTCTGAAATAATTTTTGTTGGGTTCAGGACTCTGTGTACTTTACCACTGCTAAACAGTGCTAAAGTGCTTGTGCTCAAGCCCTAAAACATGGTAAAATTGTCTCACACCTGATTGCCACCTTTAATTTACTTTAAAGTGAAAGTCTACTAGTGGGCCTGCAGTGCTTATTGTGCCACCCACTTAGTTAGCCCCTTGAAACATTGTTGTGCAATGCATCTTGACACAGTGCATCACAAAGCAGGCTTACAGCTCCCTTGGAACAGCTGCTGCTGTGACACATCCCTGATGCAGGACATTGCATCACAGCCCAGCAGTTCCTCTGAACCACCACTTTGCGATGCATCACAGTCGAGGGACCTCCCAACGCTCCCTGACAAGGATTTAAGGAACTTTCTATAGCAATCCTAACTTGGTCCCTGTATCAGGCCCACATTCCATTACAGTCAGCCTGAACTTGTGACTTTGTTCCAGTCCAGCACAACCAAATAACCATAGCTGCTACTTTGTGCAATCATAATTTTTATCTGAGCCTTTATCTCTGGTTCTACCAATTGGATTTTAGTTGTTTTGGTGTCATATAATTTATTAACATTTACTCTATTTCTCTAAATTGGTGTGGGATTTTCTTGTGTTGTGTTTTCCCTTTATTACTGTTTGTGCACTGCATAAACACTTTACGCATTGCCTCTAGGCTAAGTCTGACTGCTTTTTCCAAGCTACCACAGGGCTAAGTACAGGTTAATTTAGTTTATATAGGTGTTCACCCTGACAGTGTTTGTGGCTGTTGCTTGAGCAGGTTTCCACCCCCACTCAACCAACAACCTAATTTCTCACATCTACCACCCCACACTCCCAGCCTCTTTCTCTCAGACACTTACATGGTTCTTTTTCATCCCTGATTTCATCAGTTGTGACTCTTTTTCTCTCATTCATTTCCTACTTCTTTCCTGTTTTTGTGTGTTTATCTGTCTTGCTCTGGATCAAAGTGTGTTTAGGAAATATAAGTGCCTGTCCCCAGAAATGAGTGCTAGTTGGCCACACCTGCTAGTTCATATTAAGCACTGGCCCTGCCCCAAGAGAGTTATTATTACTGTATACAAGCAGAGTTTAAATTAAGGCATTCAATAAGTGAAATGAGGATAGTGTAAACATACGCCAAAAGTGTAACTTATACTCAGATTTTGCAAATAGCCAAAAAGTAGTAAACATACTCAAAGTATATAGCCACAGGCTCTTCAATTTATTAGAGACATGTAAGTGCCACTTTTGACTAAAGTTACACAAGGATTTTGTGAAACTTAAGAGTGTTTATTACTCCAAAGTGCAAGTTACCTTTGTGAATCAGCTCCTGTAATTGCATCTAGATAAGTGTTGTTGGTTCAGAATTAAGTGTATTTATTAATGGCTTTGGGGTGAATAGAAATCTGCGACAGGTTTAACTTATAAGTGTGAGAAAGAGCTGTCTGACAATGATTCTGTGTCATGATTGTGGCTGGATTGTGGATGGAGGAACACTAGTTTCAATTCCCACATATTTGCAGAGAGAAGGAAATTGAATTTTTTGGTAGAGAGGTAAGGTCTTGATGAAGTATACCGATTGAACTTGCGAAGGATGTGTTAGAGTGAAAGAACATTTTGGGAGACTGATGGTGAAGCAGAGGATTATGAGGTAAATTGGACTTGTCACCTAATGTCAGTGGTGTAATTACAATGGCGAAGCAACCAGGTTCCTTTTTTTTAAGCCAGGTATGCATCTAAATATTCATTAAGGGTGAATTCAACATACTCATAAAAACCTGGATGAAAAACTGAAAAACTGACATTGGCTTTCTTCTAATTAATTAATCTCCTTATCCTTAGTGACCCTCTTCCATCCTTCTATTTCTGAGTATAGCCTCCTCTCATTATCATACCTGTCAATTTCAATCTCTCTGATTTTAATTTTGCAATTGGCTCACACCTCATTTTCTTACATTGCAACCTCTCATTTTTTTAACCGTATACCTGCAACCTAACATGACCCTACCCCAACAAGCGTACTTATCTGACAAACCATTTGTCTGAAACCACATAGCACCCTCTAACTCTTACTAATTTCAATCTACCACAAAGAAAATGGCCTATTCACATGCCTTTTTTGAAGACATGACTGATTAGGAATAACCAATAGGGAAGAGATGTGACTTAATGGTCTCAGATGCCGACTTTGGAACTGTGGAACCAGGTTTGAGTCCCGGCATCATCTCAACATTGTGACATTCTGTGCAAATCACTTAGGGCCAGACTTAGAGTTTGGTGGACTGGCTACTCCACTACGAACATAACAGATATCCTGTCCGCTGTGTTACGATTTCTATTGGCTATAATGGAATCTTAATATGGCAGATGGGATTTCCGTCATGTTTGTGACAGAGCAACCCCCTCTGCTAAACTCTAAATCAGTCCCTTATTCTCCCTTGCCTAACAAAATAAATAAATGAAAATCTGGTTTTGTGTGATGTAATCTGGAACTCATATAAAGGGCTCTGATACCTTTGGGCTATGTTTGCACTGTATAAAACTACAAATAAAGTCCAACAATACCACTGCAGTAACTTTCGAATCTGGAGTAACATACTGCTTGCTGAAATGTGTTTCAGCGCCTCGTCAGTGGTAGTAAGCACGATCTAAACACAATTAGGGTTTGTGTCAGTCAGTACCATGGTATAGCATCTTCGCTGCAAAGATACTTGAAAGACCTTAGGCCACAAAAAGTGGTCTAAAATTATATACATATTATTTAAGGGATTTATATGCATTTTAAGAAAGTGCTTGCGACATTACCCTAGCCTGCATCTTCATTTCTACCCACTTCTCGCCTTATTGAAATCCGGGCAGGGAAGAAAAATAGACACACCGCCTCAAAGGTAACAGGAGAATATAGGAACACAAAAAAAATTGAATAGAGAAAATATTGTTTGCAACAGACATTCTCTAATAACATACTGAAAAAAAATATTTCTTTTAGTGAAACTTAAATGACGGGTTGTCACGGTCAGTAGAAAAAAAGCAAACACCAGAGGCTGAAAAGACAGTTACTAGATGAACTAATTAAAAATAAATAAAAATACTTTACCAAAAAACGATCTATATTAGAACACGAACAGTATAGTCTCTCACAGCCAAATGGCAGGTTTGGTTATCAACATAGACCTATGCAAAAACCCAGTGCTCCCGAACAGACATCAGTAATACACACCTCACTCTCCGCTCTGCTACAAGCCTTTGACCAAGGACACACTGCAAGGTAAAAGCACCACTCTGTAACAGTTGCAAAATGTGCAAAACTCAAGAAATATATAATTACATAATTTTGTGACGTTTTTTACTTGAGGGAAAATGGTTCGAAAAGAAAATGTCTCACTAAAAGATATTTCTGTCTTGTCCTGCTGGTGTCTTGTGTGACTTTTTGGACATTCCACAAGATGGTAGAAGACCAGCACTACAGTAGAGCTACGAAAAGATGCATTTGCCAGTTCACCACAAGTCATTCTGGTAATAATAAAAATGTCAAATTAAATTTGGAGATTTAATTCACAACCCCAAACACTGCTTTACATTTTACATTCTGACTCTGAGATATTATAAAATATTGACGGAGCCATGCGCTGCAGGACATCTTGCAGTGCTGAGCTGCACCATTAGGAGAGTGCATGATTGTGTCGCATTTATAGAAATACGGCACATGCCTGTACTTTCCGCAGTGCTGGCACACAATTGGCTGCCCAGTGCCAATGCAGACACCTTTATACTATGGCACAAGGGTGCCTGCGTTGCAAATAAACAATCATTAATAGTGTTGTCCACCTTCGATGTGTGCAGCAGAATGCAGCACACATAGAAAGAGGAAAACATGAGGAAAAGTTATTTCTCCTCAATGTGTCACTTTTATGCCACCCCTGGGGTGGCGTAGGAATCTAACACATTCCCAGCCTTGTACATCTGAAAATGCATCCGATTCCATGGTGGCTTTGCATGGCTTTGTAAATATGGGCTGGCACACTGAGCCACCAGAGCATCAAAAAAGTGACGCTCCGGTGGCACTAGGGGCTTGTAAATATGTCCCTCAATGCCTAGCCACATGGATGAAATGTGACTCTTTCTCCTTGTAGCAATACACTGCTATACACTGATTTACACAATTACTGTCTCTATATAAAATGTATGTTTGTGATGTAAAGCGCTCTGACAAACTACATTCGTATGAGTGGCATTATGAAAAAATAAATGAATATGAGAGAGGGAGTATGAAGAGATAAGAGGCACCATTGTGTATTTTAGTGAGGAAATCCATTGAGAAGGAGGTCACTGGGGGGTGCAATAAACATGAACGCACCTGTCATTAACAGCTCTAAAGCCAGCCCTGAGTATTACCACTGATGCCAGTGATAACGTTCCTATCATACTTACTTCAAACAAAATATAATTTATTTCAGGATATCTTCTAAACTGGGTCACATGTAAGCTCACTTTCATCAGTGCAAATGTTCTATTACTTATCAGTAATCTTCATTACTCCTGGTCCTGTTGTAATCGTCCCATACATAACAAGTGAGATATTCCTTTCTCGCGGACAGAAAAAAGAAGTAAGGAATTCTGGGAAACCTGGACCTCTTCCTCCTCCCCCCACTGTGAGTACTTAAGGCGTAAATACCTAGCATTCTGCCTGAACTACCAAGCCCAATAATGAAGCCCGGTCATCCAGGAGAGAGGAAGGGAAGGGCGTAATGAATGTGAGGAGGACAACAGAACTAGAAGTAATGAAAATTACCAGTACGTAATAGGACATTACCCTGTGGTTCCCCCTTGTCCTCCTTCCATTTATGGCAAGTGACAAATACCCAAGCCAACAATCCAGCCTTCATATGAAGAAAAAAAACAACACAGTGTAGGAAAAGGGTCAAGTCTGATTTGCATATGGCTGGGTCCAAACTAGGATGGCGTTGTGGGTGAAAAACGATGGATTAAACCCAGATCTTTGTGACTGGGGGGTGAATGTTTGCATTGTTCAGCATTCTGTTCATCATCTATTCTTTTTGCTTTTGTCGTCCTAAGTGGGAAGGGTATGCCCAGGCATGGGTCCCGTGCTCACCTAGCCACTAGATTCAAGCTAGTCTAGCTGATCAGTGGCGATACCGTGAAACTCATCCCAGGATGCTTGTTTCCAGTCCAGGAAGCACCTGGCCTGGTAGTTTGGGCTGGACTGTTTCCATGGGAAGCACGGTCAAAGCTGATTTTCATATGGCTGGGTCCACACTGGGGTACTGTGGGGGCAAAAAACAATGGATTAAACCTAGATCTTTGTGATTGGGGTGTATGTTTGCATTGTTCAGTATTCTATCCATCATCTGTTTTTTGTCACCCTAAATTAACAAGCAGCACACCAAGGCACAACCCCAGACAGACCAGAAACACAGGGTACAACCCAGATCGTAAATCCTGCATCCAAAAAACTGGACACAACTCACCAGCACGGGCAGGAGAAGGGAACAAAAAGAATCCCAAGCAGCAACAAACAGAAAGGGAAGCCAGCCCAAAGGCGGGCACCGCAGACACCCACCCGGAAGAGAAAGTAGAGGCCAAGCACGTAGCAGTCCGTATTGAAAGAACAATCACCTGAAAAACGAGGCAACAGGGACATCCCATGGACCCGCTGAAGCACCACAAAGGTACAGCCTGGACAACAGAAGATGAAAAAGACAAAGAAGATAACCACTAATAACATAGCGAAACCCATCCGGACATATCCACACGCTGCTCACCACAGGCTAAGTAGGGGTGCAGGGGACAGCAAGAACACCACCAACAGGTGAAAAAAAGGACACCCCAAACAGGTAACACCAGATGTGAAACTCCTAGAGGAAACCAAGGATGCTGAGGAGAACCAAAAATGCACCCAATCAGCACCAAGGAAAACTAACAACCCCAAGCAATTCAATGAGCAGGCAGGGCAGAATCCCCAGACAAAACACAACTCTGTAAAAGACTCCAACTACAGACAAGCGGGAACCATTGGGGGGCGGACCCAGCCACAAAGTACCCCACAGACACCGCCAAAGTGGCCATAAAGGAGGCACTCAGCAGCGTCAAAACCTCTCTGACCCAAAAGATGGGGCAGGCAGAAAACACAAGAACTACAAAATGTGAAAACAGGCGCTGTCCGAGAATGTCCCGGACCAAAAACAGTGGGCAGAAACCAGAGGCAGTGAACAGGAGGAAAAAGGGCCAACCACCAACAGGGGAAGCTGCAACAACCCCAGGCCCGAGGAGAGAGTTTGAGGCCCCCAAAATCACACAGGAGCAGACCCCAAACATTAAAACAGGATGGGAAGCAACCTGCGCGGAACACAAGGTCCCTCAGCATCAACTTTGGAACTGGATACCCCAACATGGCCCGAAAAGACAGGAGTCCCAAAGAATGAAAGAGGGCAAAGAACACACAAGTCCCAGGAGCAACAAATCCAAAAACCGGAGAGGAGACCAAGAAAAACAGTCGGAAAATCCCAAGAGATGCTAAGGGCTTGAAAGGGTGACACCAATTCCTCAGAACCACCCAGATAAGCCACCTAAAACCAGTCCCCATGGAACCAACCCAAGGGAGGTGCCAGGAGCAGGGGATACAGCCATTACCCTAGAACAGAAACCAACTCTGAGCCCAGGGACACGACCAAAAAGAAGAGGCCAGACGACAAACTCCAACAGGTGCACCAGCCTGGTAAAACAAAGGAGAAGAGCAGGAGAAAACAAACCAGACAGGCAGGTTGACATACAACAGCAGGAAGAACAGAAAGTCACCCAGAAAATCTAATGAGTCTCATTCACACTGCCATGTCCTCGCCCAGAAAAGAAACTGTATTATGGTGCGCAAAGAGCCCTAAAACATAATGGGACAACAAGCACCAAGAGAACCCAAAGGCAAAAGAGCACCTTAAAACGCACCCCTACTGACACAGAACAGCCCACAAAAGAGGAAGACCCCCAACCAAATGGGGAGAGAATGCCACAGAATCAAGAAGCCCCAAGGCACAGTCCGGCAGACAGACCTCAGGAAAAAAACTCAGACCGCAAAAGGCATCCAGACCCCTTGTACCTGGCATGGAGAGCAAACACGTCTCCCCACATGTCCACTTGACCCCAACGCCCCAAAGGCAACCGCAACTCACAAGGAGCGAGGGAGGGACTCTACCAAGTAAAGGTGGACTTAAGACGGGGAAGCCAGTAGGCCACCCCAGCTGACTGACCCTAAACCCCCAAAAGCCTCAAGGCAGGGACACACTAGCAAACTCCTTTCCAGAAGGCCCCAATCAACAAGGGGCCATGGGAGGGCAGCCACCAGCTCCACAAAGGACCCCAGGCAGGAACCCAAGTCTTGAACAATGCACCAAGCACCACCAAAAGGGAAGGTGCAAATGGCAAGCCACTGACAGATGGGGAACATCTGCTGGAAGCGGCAGGAGGGACCAAACAGAAATCCCTGCCAACAAAAAACAAAAGAAGCAGCTGGACACAGGGTAGATGCCAACCCGGAACAGCAAGGCCCCACACAGGAAGAAACCCTCTAGAGGCCAAAAAACAGCTCAAAAAGCCCAAAAAACTCTAACAGAAATGGAACCTAGTGACCACCACACCACACTTCAGACACCCTTGCAGGAGAGGAGACCACAATCAGAAGACACAGGGAAAAACACAGTAACTGAAGACACACAAAGCCAGGTCCACACTCATACCAGAAAAGGAGACTTGCAAAACCCACCGACAAATGTCCGAGCAAATGTGCAATGGCATCCGGCACATCACCTCCCCAGGACCTGCTATGCCTGATAGGCAGGATGCATAGCCTGGACCACTAGGGCCCAAGGCACCCACTGAGAAGGGCAGAACCAGGCCACCTCAGAGGACCCCATGAAGACTGGAGGGATCACTCCCAATGACCGAAAAACAACCCGAAAGCAACAGCCCTAAAAACAGGAGTGCCACAACGCACTGGCCCAGACGGAATACACACAAGAACATCCCATGGCCACAACTTAAGAGTGCCTCCTCAGGACCCCCGAGTGAAAGCCACTGACTAGGCAAAGAGGCACCCCTGGAAGA
The DNA here is from genome assembly GCF_031143425.1 of Pleurodeles waltl. Lineage (NCBI taxonomy): Eukaryota > Metazoa > Chordata > Amphibia > Caudata > Salamandridae > Pleurodeles > Pleurodeles waltl. The sequence goes on from NC_090442.1 coordinate 565,344,437, forward strand.
ATCTGAAGATGCGGAACAAGGATGAAAGTTTGAGAACACAAATCCCATAGTCATCCATGACCAGGGTCCGGAAATCCACACAACTCTCAGGAAGCTGACCTCCCCAAGAGGAGCATCACACAGCCAGCCCGCAAACTTGCCTTGTTGGGGAGGCCAGGCAGAAAACGAAAAACTGATGAGCAGAAGTCGAGAAAATGTGGCACCCAATGGAAATCCTAAGTCCATGCTATCCACTCTAGAAGTCAGAGGTATCAACTGGGAAACCCTATTAGCATGGAGCCACAAACACAGGACCCCTTTTTTGTTATTTTTTGTTTTTATTTTCTTATGAAGCGCCAAAGCCACCCAAAGGTTTTGGAATGCCTCACATGAGTATCAGTTATATTGCACAAGATCACATGCATTGGAAATAGGCATGCAGAGTTTATGTGAATTGCCCATAATCACTGAAAGTTGAGTAGATGCCAAGACTTGAACGTGGTCCCGCAGTTTCACAGTCAGTAGATCTGACTGTAATGCCACATCCTGGGAGTGGGACACAAACAGTGCAATTCCCTTTTTTCTCAGTTTCCCTGGCTACGTGATAAGGAGACTGCAGGTTGTGCAAAACGCGGCCGCACGTCTACTCAAGAATACACTTAGATATATATCGGCCAAACCTGCATTAGCCTCTCTTCACTGGCTCCCCATAAAGCAGCTGATTAATTTTAGGGCCCTATGTATGACACACTAAGCCCTTCACAACAAGGGTCCTAAATTCCTTAGGCAAAGCATGTCATTCTACGTTCCAGCAAGGCCCCTGGGATCCTCTGCTGCCTTGCTAGCTCACACTCTACACTTCAAGAAAACTATATTGTGAGGTAACTCCTTCTCAGTCAAAGCCGCACACCTTTGGAATTCCCTCCCCTTGGAACTCCGGCAAGAACACTGAGAACTACCCTTCCATAAGAAATTGAAGACATTTTTATTCTCATCATAGATATTCCCTTGGGCTTATGCTCTGGGTTTCGACTTACCTTTTTAGCACTGGGAAGTCTCCGGGTAGCCATGTGCTCTATACATTTATTAAACTAAACTAAACTTAACCTACCCACTCAGCCAAAGCACTCCCAGTCCGCCACGCCAAGGTGGGAGAGAACTAAGAAGTGTATGCACAAGCGCACCACACAGCATGCACACAGAACATCCAGAAGTCTTGAGTGTTTCACATGTGTAAATACACAGTGAATCATAGAAAACCACCAACATCCCTTGGTGCTGGAAACCACAAGGCCCGTGGGACCCATTAGCGAAGTTGCTAGGTAGATTAGGCGGGGATGAGAAATGAACTCAATATCTGCAGATCACAGCTGTAGCAGCCGGCTTCCTTCTGAGCCCTCAGAAGTGCCACAAAGCAATAGACGGCATAAAGAAGATGAGCCCCAGAGCATCTCTCCTGCAGCCCCGCAAGCAGGGAGACACAAATCCTGTCCCTTCCACCCGTGTTCATGTGGGGATGATGCCAATAAACAGCCGAATAAAGCAGGGAAGTACTCATCCAACAAAACAGAACTCAAGCGCTGCCCCCAGGAATCCTTGTCCAAAAGAACAGGAAGCTGCATGTGCATGTCCCCACTATCTCACAGAGAAGCACATGCACCCGGAACACCCCAGCAGGTAGACATCCCACCAGCAACTGTGAAGTATACCGGTCCCTGATCACCACACGACTCCCCACAAGCCTTGAAGGCAGGGAGACGTGCAACAAGCCAACTCATGCCAGCCAGCCATGACGACTGCAATCCAGGAGGAGTCCCAGTCCAGCAGGAACCAACCTCATCCACAATATCCTGTTGGCAGACCAAATAAAGAACAGGTAGACTGCTGGGTAGGTACAACTTAAGAACTCCAGGTGTGAGGGGGTGGAGAGCAGGTTTCCTAGCATCCCTTTGTTCTTTTTTCTGTCCACAAGGTAGAAATTTCTCACTTATGAATGGGATGAGGACAAGGGGACCGGAGGGGGAGGAGGGTAGGGACATCTGCTCTGTTAGCAAGCATTGGCAAAACCAATAGGCAGGGATGGCCTTGCATTGATAGAGGCTTGGCAAAAAGAAAGTTGGAGCCCTTACTAATTCTCTGTTCAAAACTGTAGGTGAGAGGCCAGGGAATGTACAAGTATAAGGAGGGTTGAGGGGTATGGGGAGAAAGGTAAACAGAGTTAAACTAATGGAAGTAAGATAAATGAGGAAAATGAATAAAAAGATTTATAGAGAGGCCTGCAGAAAATGAACAGATGCTGACAGTTTACATACTTATTTCAAGCAGGTTCCTAGGTAGACTCAATGTACCCCTCTGAAGCAAGATGCCCTGGGACTGGGACAAACTTGTCTATTCCTAATGCTGGCCCTGCTAATAGTTTATAAGTTCATTTTTAATTTACTGTTCCACAATAGCATTTGCCATTTCAGAGCAGGAAAACCAAATATATAAAATATGCATGGGATGGCACTTAACCTGGGTAAACGAAGCACCAGGTAGCAGTGTACGACCGGGAGGGCCTTGTGTTAATAATCTGAAAAGTACAAGGAGTATCGGTGAAGGGTGGGGAGGTAAGCAAGAGAAGGGTAGAAAAGAAGGAGCAAACTTGACTGGCCCAGTAGCCATGTGCAGATGCTAGCCACTGCAAAAAGCAAATTAATCAGTAAACAATAATGTGAGAGAAGGCGTGAAGAAAAGATTGAAGCACTCCAATAAAGTGCTAAAACAAATTTTAAAACAAATCCACTCACATCTACTGCAGAAGGTTACAACTGATCTAAACCAAAAACTGTGATATTGAAATACTCACGAATGGGCTGAACACAAGAATGAACAAGAAAGGCACAAAAGCCATTAAATTGAATACTTGCCAACATTTGAGAGAAGGAAAGAGGGAAGTTTTGTAAAATAACGGAGAAATGTATTTTTCTCATTAACTTTGATTGAAGTGAATGAAATTTCAGGAGGGAGGCAGCTAAAATAAAGCCTTTTTTTGCTTAAAAATTTTGAGTCTTCTCTTTGAATCAGGGGTGTTGGCATGTATGAAACTGTAAGCATGGGATGGAACCAAAGTCCAATTATAGGCCTTCATTAAATGTGGCCCAATATATTCCGGTAAGATTGTTAAATCCCATTATCACAGATTCTGGAATCATATTTTTGGTTGGAAAGTGACAAAATCCACATTATTACCCAGAAAGTTGCAATAGGTATAACATATTACGCATGATAAATTCTGACCCATTATAGCTAATGTAGTGTGGCTACCAAATTGAATACACTCTGTATGGAGATGGACAAGTAATTAATTTAAGGTGTTCAATAAATTATAAATTAAATGTATAAGTGTAATTTAGAAATTTAATTTTTTTGTGTATTTTAACCTTTGTAACTAAAGATTAAATAGAGTTATATAAATGTAAAAGTATTGCATAAATTATAAATTTAATGTATAACTATAATTGAAGTTTTTTCATTTTTTGTATTTTAAGTTTGGTTTCAATAGAAAGAATAAATAAAACTTTCCTAACTATAACAAGGGTTTAACCTTTGTTTGCTTTCATTGATATACATGCATAAAAAATGTGATCATCAAGAAATGAACTGCATACTCTATATAAAATATAGAAATAACCCGCCAAACAACTGAGTGTAATGGAATGGGCCTCATCATGACCCTGGCCAACAGGCTGGTAGTACATGCTGCCACATTATGAGATTGGCGGGTTGGCTGCAGCCAACCTGCCATTTCTCCACTCATACTGCCATGGCAGTATGAGCCACCGGGCCGGAGAGGTCTCCAGCCTGGCAGCCGACATAGTACCGCCTATGGCATTATGAGCCGGCCTACCACCATGATTTAGCAACGCCACACAAACCATGGCTGTAGACCCTACCGGAGGCAGGGAATTTCTTCCCTGTCACCTATAGGTGGCTCCCCAACACTCATCTGATGCCCCCCACCCACCCAATACTCAAATTAATCCACACACCCCCTCTGATCCACTCACTCACCCCTCCACCCTGTCCGATCCACTTATTCACCCCCTCACCCCATACACGACCACACCTGCAGACATGCACGCACCACACAACTGACCCCACCCCATAGCCACACATACTTCACCCCTACCCCCACTACAGTCACAGCACCCCTCACCACACACCTCCCCTCCCTGCATACACACACACAGACACCCACACGCACCACGCATACACCCATTCAATTACACTGGCATACACACATTCATACACACAATGGCATACACACATTCATATATGCATACTTCCAGACATACTCACACACATTCTTATACACAATCACACTGACATGCAGACATGCCCTCATTTCACCATTCTTACATGATTACAACCATGCAAACAACACAACACACACAGACGCATTCACACACACGCTCACACATTCATGCACACACTCAGACACACACACACACAACACCTCCCACCCTCCCAATCCCCTCCCCTGTCGGATGCCCAACTTGCCTTGTCCAGCGAGGAGGTTGTCCGGCAGGGAACGGGAAGGGGTGCTGCTACCACCAGCAGCGCCCCGCCAGCAAAACTCTGCCAGGCTATATTACTGGTCATAATACGGCTGGCTGAGTCCTTCTGGTGGGGGGGTGCTAGCAGTGCCAGTTTACTACTGTCCACTACCATGAGCACTGCTGGATTTCCGCCCTTATTGTGGTGAAAGTCAGGCAGTGCTCATAATATGGTGGCTAGATAGTAGCCACAATGGGGGTATGCTGGCAGCCGTCACTGTGGCGGTAGGCAGTATTTACCGCCAATGTCATAATGAGCCCAAATATATTGTAATTAAATAGCAAACCTTGCAAAAAATAAACTGGAACACAGTTTGAAGCAGATTTAACCTGCCAGAAGTACTAGCTCATATTGCTCAGTTGAGGTAAGTTGAAAAAAGTGTTGACTCTTATTTGTCGAACCTGGCATAACTTGTCACTGGCAACTGCTAAATCTCTTTTCCAAACCTCACAGTAACTGCTAGAGAAAATAATGCAGCACTTCATCCCCCCAACAGGCTTCAAAACACACTTTCACCCCAACAATGCCTTTTATCAAACAGACAAAAATTCCATACTCTGATATGGAGTAGTTCTTTATGACTCCCTCCCAAAATATATTTTAAGAAATGGTATTTGGTACAGAGGTTGTCGATCCTATGAGCCCCCTACAGACAGTAGGTATTTCCAGCCCCCTTCCCTAAGGTGCCCCCTTGCCTAACTGCCCAAATGGTGCTAGGCTTTTGCCCTCTCCTGATAGATGAAGCACCTCTCAGGAATCCTACAGCTTTAGATTTATGCTGGGCAATGTCTTTTTTACTTTTCTGTATGAGGCTGGGCTGGTTTGTAGTGGGTACCTTGGGTACTTACACTTTATACCAGGTCCAGTTATCCCATATTGGTGAAGTAGTAGTGTTGTAGCAGCGTAGGCTGATAGAGGTAGCTATAGCAGAGCAGCTTAGGCTGAACAAGGAGGCATGCAAAGCTCATGCAATACCACTTATAGTTACACAGTACTTATACACAAGTAAAGACAATACTCAGTGTTACCAAAAATAAAGCTATTTATTTGGGTGACACAGTACCAAAAATATCTTAGAGATAATACTCCTTCTGGAGGTAAGTATTATACACAATATATACACTAGACACCAAAATTAGGCAAGTAAATAGTCATAGAACAATGCGAACAGTAGGGGATTCTATAGAATGCAATGGGAGAAAATAGGTCTAGGGGCAACACAAACCATATACTAAGAAAGTGGAATGTGAATCACAAATTCCCCCTAGACAAGTGTAGTGTGTGTAGAATTGCTGGGAGAGTAAGGGTAAGTAAATTACCCCACCTCAGAGCCCAGAAAAGCAGGAGTAAAGTACTGCAAGTTTCCTTAGGACACACTACACCTTGTTTGTGGGATTTTGCAGCAGCCAACCAAGTCTGCAAAGAACACCTGCTGGATTATTGGACCTGAAGACCTGCAAAGGAAGAGGACCAAGTCCAGAAGTTGAAAGAAGTTCCAGGAAGGACAGGAGCCCCTGCCAACCCAGGAGAGGGTGCAAAAGAAGTGTACCCAATTAGTTGAAGACTGCAGGAATGCACCCTAGGAAGATGCCAGTGGATTCCTGCATAATGCAAAAGATGTCCCATAGAATGAAGATTGTTGTAGATGAGATTTCGTGTTGGAAGTCACAAACAAGCCTTGGCTACTACAAAAGTGCATTTTTCATCAAAATGGTGCTGGATGGACGCAGGAGGGACCTGGGGGCCTCAACTCTGTGTGATGAGGAAGCGTAGGCTCTCAGCACTTTAGAGAGCCCTCAGGATGACAGCCAGCACACCCAGGAGTCACAGGATCTGGGTTCAAATGAAGTGCAAAACAAAAGTGTTGCAGCACAACAAAAGAAGGTCCCACGCCGCCAGAGAACAACTCAGCGAGTTGAGCGTCGCAGGATGGAGTGCTGGGGACCTGGGCCAAGCTGTGCATGAAGGAATTTTGTAAAGAGTGCACAGAGGCCTCAGGAGAGGAAGAAGACACAATACACAGGGGTACTGTCATTCTCAAGGAAGGTGAGGTCGTACCTCCTCCAAACTGCATCAGCAGGACCTCAGGACAGTCTATGTCAATGATGTCCAACCTCTGTGTCCTTAAGAGCATGCTTGTTGTTGTGAGAGGAGTCACAGGGTACCGGTTGAAGTCTTGGAAGGTGCCTGCTTGGAGCAGGGGAATGACTCCTTCACTCCACAGGAGATTTATTCGGTTCTTCTGGTGCAGGAGGAAGACAGCGAGTCCCCAGAGCGTGCACACCATGGAAACTGTTGCAGTTGTTGACTTGGACCTGAGGTTGCTGAAGAAAAGTGTCTCTTGTAGACTTTGTTTCAGTTACAGCGTTTCTTGGAGCAGGCTGCGGTTGATCTGAGGTCAGAAGAGTCTGAAGTTGTTGCAGAGGATTCCTGAAGGAAACTTGCAAGCAGAATCTGAAGAGAACCCACAGGAGAGACCCTAAGTAGCCCTGAGAGGGGTATTGGCTATCCTATCAGGTATGGACCTATCAGGAGGGGTCTCTGACGTCACCTGCTGGCACTGGCCAATCAGAGCCCTCCAGAGTGCCCCCACACACAAGTAAGATGGCTGAAGTCTGGGACACACTGGAGGAGCTCTGGGCACCACCCCTGGGGTGGTGATGGACAGGGGAGTGATCACTCCCCTTTCCTTGGTCCAGTTTCCTGCCAGAGCAGGGGAGAAGGGGTCCCTGAATCAGTGTAGACTGGCTTATGCAAGGAGGGCACCATCTGTTCCCTTCAAAGCATTTCCAGAGGCTGGGGGAGGCTACCCCTCCCCAGCCTGTAACACCTATTTCCAAAGGGTGAGGGTGTAACACCCTGCTCTCAGAGGAAATGTTTTGTTCTGCCTTCCTGGGACTGGGCTTCCCAGACCCCAGGAGGGCAGATCCTTGTCTGCGAGGTGGCAGCAGCTGTAGCTGCAGTACAAGCCTCAGAGAGCTGGTTTGGCAGTACTTTGGGTCCATGGTGGAGCCCCCAGGATGCATGGAATTGGTTCCCCAATACCGGATTTGGAATGGGGGGAAAATTCCATGATCTTAGACATGTTACATGGCCATATTCGGAGTTACCATTGTGAAGCTACATATAGGTATTGACCTATATGTAGTGCACGCGTGCAATGGTGTCCCGCACTCACAAAGTCCAAGGAAATGGCCCTGAACTATGTGGGTGCAACTTTGCTAGTGCAAGGGTGCCCTCACACTTAGTAACTTTGCACCTAACCTTCAGCAAGTGAAGGTTAGACATATAGGTGACTTATAAGTTACTTAAGTGCAGTGAAAATGGCTATGAAATAGCATGTGCGTTATTTCACGCAGGCTGCAATGGCAGGCCTGTGCAAGGGTTTGTCTGAGCTCCCTATGGGTGGCAAAAGAAATGCTCTAGCCCATATGGATCTCCTGGAACCCCAATGCCTGGGTACCTAGGTACCATATACTAGGGACTTATAAGGGGGGTCCAGTATGCCAACTGAAATTGGTAAATGAAGTCACTGGCCTACAGTAACAAATTTAAAAGCAGAGAGAGCATAAGCACTGAGGTTCTGGTTAGCAGAGCCTCAGTGACACGGTTAGGCACTACACAGGCATAGACATTAGGCCACAACCTATTAGCACTGGGGTCCTGGCTAGCAGGATCCCAGTGAGACAGGCAAAACACACTGACATATAGGTTTTTATCGGTGAGCACTGATGTCCTGGCTAGCAGGATCCCAGTGACACAGTAAAAACACACTGACACACACTCACAAACGGGCCAAAAGTGGGGGCAACCATGCTAGAAAGAGGCTACTTTCCTACATTTCCCCCCTGTGAAATGTTAACTTTTTTCTTTTCTCTGCTTATGCAGTTAACATGCAGTCACTCCCCAGCTTCCTTCTCTCTCCTCCTCTATCCATTTCCAGAAATGCAGACATCGGCCTGACAACACAGTGTGTGGGGCAGCGGGAGGAAGCTTCTCAAACACCTGAAACCAACACACTCTGAAGTCTGCAGCAGACACTTTCACACCATCACACTCCTTAACCTCCTGCTCCAAACACACTCTGTTTAGTCAGTTATTGAATTCTCCCCCACTCTCCCACCTTATCTCTTATACAAGTCTCCCACGTGAATCTGTTCAACGGTGGGGGGGAGTTCCCAGTTTGCAATGTGAAGTGTGTTAAAAAGACTGGATTAGAGAGTATATCTATCAAAATTATTGCTAATTTCTCAAATGCCATTTTCATGCATTTCATTTTATCCTGCTTCTGAAATCCATACAGATACAAGCTATTAGAAACATTTTTTTCCATGTACCACTTTTCCAGTTGGTAATGTTGATAGATGTTTTTCCACCGCTCAGTTAACACATCGAGCTCCCTCCAAAAGCACAGTTCATAATAAAATAAAATACATTGTTTACTGACTCTGTCAACCATATTTGGTTATATTGTATGATTAGATCTCCATTGCAGTTTTGTAAAACACAAATATCTAAGTGAGCCAAATTAAAATATTACAATTTGTTTTTAAAACATCAAACATTTGCTGGCAGAAGCCTGTTTCTGTGTTGGACAATGTGGGTAAGTTGGGAATATGTTGGAGGAGTTACAAGTAATGTGATTCAATGAGGCAGAACTGGTATATGATGGAGATTTATCTATATATCCATTACTTTACTCCTACTAAATCATTACTTTACTCCTAATGTAAAAAATAAATAAATACATTTAAAAAAAAATTCAACTTTCTCCAGTTTCTACCTCTACTCTCTGAATTTTCCTATTTCTCATTTTACTACTATGATCTCCCTAATGAATCTTTCTAGACTCTTCCCTCCTCTACCCCTCCTGTGACACATCCCAAACCTCATCTTACTACCATCATCTCCCACATAACACTTTCTGGACTCGTCCCTCCTCTATCCTTCCTGTGACTCATCCCAAACCTCATTTCACTACTATTTTCTCGCAAATTACACTATCTAGACTCTTACTTTCTCGATCCGTCCTTTAACCTATTCAATCCAACTCACATATCCACTGCTTTAATTAACAACTATGATTCGCCTATACTAATCCACCACTAATTCACTTTGGGTACTGGAGTAGTGTGTTACTTGCTCAAAAGTGATTCAACGCCTCGTCAGGAGTAGTAAATGATACATAAATACAATTACAATTGCAATGTCAGTGTATGCATCTTCTTGTCCTGGTATTTGACACTGGTTGTCTTGATGCACGCCTGTGTCTGTCTGTTGCAGCAAGTTTGTGAGTGTGTGTTGGTTTGTTTCTCCCCATCCTGACATATGTGCCTGCATTGCTCTGTTACTGTGTGTTTTCCAGTGATTTCAAGTCCTTCTACAGTGTCCTTTAACCCCTTCTGTGCCGGGGACGTAATGGTTACATCCACCGGCACAGTGCTCATGTGCCGAGGACGTAACCATTACGTGCTCCGCACTGAGCTCAGAGGGAGCGCTAGTGCTCCCTCTGTGGTCTTCCCTCCCACCCCCCCAAGGCAGGGATGGAAGGGGAAGCCCTTCCCCTTCCATCCCCGACCCCGCTTCTGACTACCCCAGTGAAGTCCGATGACGTCAGCGCGCAAATGCGCTGACCTCATCAGAGGCCACTTCCCCATCGCACTGGAAGCTCAGCTTCCAGCGCGATTGGAAGAGAAATGGTTTGGATTTCTCTTCCGATCATGTGATGGGAGCCCTGAGAGGCTTCAAAGGAAGGAAATGAATTTCCTTCCCTTTGAAGTTTCTCAGAGCATTTCAGAAGCCGGATCGTAAAGCGATCTGGCTTTCGAATTGCCCACTAGACACCAGGGATATTTTAGAAAACATTAACTGGCACAAGGGGAGCGACCCCTTGGGCAAGGGTCGCCCCCCATGGGGGCAATACTTTGCAAGGCCTTTTCTGCCCCCTCCTGGGGGCAGATCGACCTATTGTTGTTAGGCCAATCTGCCCCTAGGGGGGCAGAATCCACTAGGCGCCGGGGATCATTTTTTATTTGTTTGTTGTTTTCAGTTTTTTTGTTTTGTTAGAGTTGGGGAGCAACCCCTTAGGCAAAGGTCGCTCCCTAGGGGGAAATTATATTTAGGCGATTTCTGCCCCCCTTGGCCTATTTTTATGAGGCAAGTCTGCCCCCAAGGGGGCAGAAACCACTAGACACCAGGGAGTTTTTTTTTACGGTAAATTCACGGAAGGGGAGCAACCCCTTAGGCAAGGGTCGCTCCCTGGGAGGGGGTCAAATTTATTTTAGGTCATTTCTGCCCCCCCGGGGGCAGATCAGCCTATTGTTATTTGGCTGAACTGCCCCCGGGGGGGGGGCAGAAACCTCTAGGCGCAAAGGATTGTTTGTTTGTTTGTTTTTTTATTTTTAGAGGTGGGGAGTGACCCTTTAGGCAAGGGTCATTCCTCTGGGAGGGAAATCGAATTTAGAGGGGGCAGAAACCACGTAGGCACCAGGGACTGGTGTGTGTGTGTATATAAATGTGTTTTCTTCAGTGGGCCAGCCCCTTGGGTAAGGGTCGCTCCCCAAGGGGGCACATTACTGTATGGCCATACCCCCACCGAAAATAAATGGGGCCAAAGTTGTTCTGCCACCAGTAGGCAAATGGGGCAATTACCCTTGATCCACACCCCAGGGGGGGGCAGAAAGTCTACTAGATGCCAGGGAATTTTTTTTAAACAAAAAGTATTGGGGTGGTGGCTACCAACCAGTATGGGCCTGGTTATGCCCCACCCCAACTGAAGGGGGTAACAGTCTTTCAGCTCTCCCCTGCACTCTAAAACATCTTATCCCACAGCAAGCAAGAAGACATTTGATTATTTTGGGTTTTGGTTTTACATTTGGGTCATGAGAGCTTGGCTAACTCTCAAAATCGTCCCACTTGAAATGGTGAGGGCTGCACTTTATGGACTTTGGGATGCTGCCATGTAGAAAAATCCACAAGAACTAGACACATCTGAAAACTAAACATCTGAGTGATTCCAGGGTGGTGTGTTTCACATGCACCCGCACCATTTTTGTACCCACAATGCCCTGCACACCTCCAACTTTGCTGGAAATGACACACTTTTTCCACGTTTTTGTGATGGAACCTTTGAGAATCTGCAGGAATCCACAAAATTCCTACCACCCAGCATTGTCTCATCTATACCGATAAAAACTCTGCTGTACTTGTCAACCTAAAAATGTTTTTGGGCAAACTGCCCTTTTGGCCCCCTTTGGTTCCCCCTCAACATCGACATGTTTTTGGCTCTTCCATTTCACAAGCACTTGGCCCCCCTACAAAACTGAGGTATCATCTTTACCAGGAGACTGAGGGGAACATTGGGTGGTATGAAATTTGTCCCGGTGTTTTGATCCCACACAGAGATGTGGGAAAAATGTGATTTTTTAGCTAAATTTGAGGTTTGTTAAGGATTCTGGGTAAGAAAACATTGGGGGATTCATGCAAGTCACACCTCATTGGACTCCCTCGGTTGTCTAGTTTTCAGAAATGTCTGGGTTTGGTAGGTTTCCCTAGAAGGCTGTTGAGCCCAGGACCAAAAAAGCTGTTGCCCCCACACAAAAACAGGTAGTTTTGTATTTGATCATTTTGATGTGTCCAGATAGTGTTTTGGGGCATTTCCTTTCGCGGGCAGTAGGCCTACCCATAAAAGTGAGGTACCATTTTTATCGAGAGACTTGGGGGAACGCAGGGTGGAAGGAATATTTGTGGCTCCTCTCTAATTCCAAAACTTTCTGTCACCAAAATGAGAAGAAAAAGTGTTTTTTGGCCAAATTTTGAGGTTTGCAAATGATTATGGGTAACAGAACCTGGTCAGGGTCCCACAAGTCACCCCATCTTGGATTCCCCCTAGGTTTCTAGTCTTCAAAACTGCGCGGGTTCGCATGGTTTCCCTAGCTTCCGGCTGAGCTAACGGCCAAAATCCACAGCTAGGCACTTTGCAAAAATCAGCTCTGTTTTCTTTGTGAAAATGTGATGTGTCCACGTTGTGGTTTGGGGCATTTCCTGTCACGGGAACTAGGCCTACCAACACAAGTGAGGTAAAAATGTTATCACAAGACTTGGGGGAACGCTGGGTGGAAGGAAATTTGTGGCTCCTCTCAGATTCCAGAACTTTCTGTCACCGAAATGTGAGGAAAAAGTTTCTTTTTAGCCAAATTTTGAGGTTTGTAAAGGATTCTGGGTAACAGAACCTGGTGAGAGCCCCACAAGTCACTCCATCTTGAATTTCCCTAGCTGTCTAGTTTAAAAAAATGCACAGGTGTGGGAGGTTTACCTAGGTGCTGGCTGAGCTAGAGACCAAAATCCACAGCTAGGCACTTTTAAAAAAACAGCTCTGTTTTCTTTGGGAAAATGTGACGTGTCCACGTTGTGTTTTGGGGCATTTCCTGTCCCGGGCACCAGGCCTACAAACACAAGTGAGGTACCATTTTTATTGGGAGACTTGGGAGATCGCAGGGTTGAAGGAAATTTACGGCTCCTCTCAGTTTCCAGAACTTTCTAATAACGAAATGTGAGGAAAAAGTGTTTTTAGCCAAATTTTGAAGTATGCAAAGGATTCTGGGTAAAAGAACCTGGTGAGAGCCCCACAAGTCACCCCATCTTGGATTTCCCTAGGTTTCTAGTTTTCAAAAATGTACAGAGTTGTTAGTTTTCCCCAGGTGCTGGCTGAGCTAGAGGCCAAAATCCACAGCTAGGCACTTTTTAAAAAACAGCTCTGTTTTCTTTGGGAAAATGTGACGTGTCCACGTTGTGTTTTGGGGCATTTCCTGTCCTTGGCACTAGGCCTACCCACACAAGGGAGGTACCATTTTTATCGGGAGACTTGGGGGAACTCTGGGTGGAAGGAAATCTGTGGCTCCTCTCAGATTCCAGAACTTTCTGTCACCAAAATGTGAGAAAAAAGTGTTTTTTAGACGAATTTGGAGGTTTGCAACGCATTCTGGGTAATAGAACCTGGTGAGAGCTCCACAAGTCACTCGATCTTGGATTCCCCTAGCTGTCTAGTTTCAAAAATGTGCAGGTTTGGGAGGTTTCCCTAGGTGCCGGCTGAGCTAGAGGCCAAAATCCACAGCTAGGCACTTTTAAAAAACAGCTCTGTTTTCTTTGGGAAAATGTGATGTCTCCACGTTGTGTTTTGGGGCATTTCCTGTTGTGGGCATTAGGCCTACCACACAAGTGAGGTACCATTTTTATCAGGAGACTTAGGAGATCGCAGGGTTGAAGGAAATTTGTGGCTCCTCTCAGATTCCAGAACTTTCTATTACAGAAATGTGAGGAAATATTGTTTTTAGTCAAATTTTGACGTTTGCAAAGGATTCTGGGTAACAAATCCTGGTGAGAGATCCACAAGTCACCCCATCTTGGATTCCCCTAGGTGTCTAGTTTTAAAAAATGCACAGGTTTGGTAGGTTTCCATAGGTGCCGGCTGAGCTAGAGGCCTAAATCCACAACTACGCACTTTTTAAAAAACAGCTGTTTTCTTTGGGAAAATGTGACGTGTCCACGTTGTGTTTTGGGGGCATTTCCTGTCCTTGGCACTAGGCCTACCTACACAAGGGAGGTACCATTTTTATTGGGAGACTTGGGGGAACTCTGGGTGGAAGGAAATCTGTGGCTCCTCTCAGATTCCATAACTTTCTGTCACCAATATGTGAGAAAAAAGTGTTTTTTAGACGAATTTGGAGGTTTGCAAAGCAATCTGGGTAATAGAACCTGGTGAGAGCTCCACAAGTCACTCGATCTTGGATTCCCCTAGCTGTCTAGTTTCAAAAATGCGCAGGTTTGGGAGGTTTCCCTAGGTGCCGGCTGAGCTAGAGGCCAAAATCCACAGCTAGGCACTTTTAAAAAAAAGCTCTGTTTTCTTTGGGAAAATGTGATGTCTCCACGTTGTGTTTTGGGGCATTTCCTGTTGTGGGCACTAGGCCTACCCACACAAGTGAGGTACCATTTTTACCGGGAGACTTGGGAGATCGCAGGGTTGAAGGAAATTTTTGGCTCCTCTCAGATTCCAGAACTTTCTATTACTGAAATGTGAGGAAAAAGCATTTTTTAGCCAAATTTTGAGGTTTGCAAAGGATTCTGGGTAACAGATCCTGGTGAGAGCACCACAAGTCACCCCATCTTGGATTTCACTAGGTGTCTAGTTTTTAAAAATGCACAGGTTTGGCAGGTTTCCGTAGGTGTCGGTTGAGCTAGAGGCCAAAATCCACAGCTAGGCACTTTTAAAAAAACAGCTCTGTTTTCTTTGGGAAAATGTGACGTGTCCACGTTGTGTTCTGGGGCATTTCCTGTCGTGGGCACTAGGCCTACCCATACAAGTGAGGCACCATTTATATAGGGAGACTTGGGGGAACGCTGGGTGGAAGGAAATTTGTGGCTCCTCTCAGGTTCCAGAACTTTCTAATAACGAAATATGAGGAAAAAGTGTTTTTAGCCAAATTTTTAAGTATGCAATGGATTCTGGGTAAAAGAACCTGGTAAGAGCCCCACAAGTCACCCCATCTTGGATTTCCCTAGGTTTCTAGTTTTCAAAAATGTACAGAGTTGTTAGTTTTCCCCAGGTGCTGGCTGAGCTAGAGGCCAAAATCCACAGCTAGGCACTTTGCAAAAAACAGCTCTGTTTTCTTTGGGAAAATGTGATGTCTCCACGTTGTGTTTTGGGGCATTTCCTGTTGTGGGCATTAGGCCTACCACACAAGTGAGGTACCATTTTTATCGGGAGACTTGGGAGATCGCAGGGTTGAAGGAAATTTGTGGCTCCTCTCAGATTCCAGAACTTTCTATTACAGAAATGTGAGGAAAAAGTGTTTTTAGTCAAATTTTGACGTTTGCAAAGGATTCTGGGTAACAAATCCTGGTGAGAGCCCCACAAGTCACCCCATCTTGGATTCCCCTAGGTGTCTAGTTTTAAAAAATGCACAGGTTTGGTAGGTTTCCATAGGTGCCGGCTGAGGTAGAGGCCTAAATCCACAACAAGGCACTTTTTAAAAAACAGCTCTGTTTTCTTTGGGAAAATGTGACGTGTCCACGTTGTGTTTTGGGGCATTTCCTGTCCTTGGCACTAGGCCTACCCACACAAGGGAGGTACCATTTTTATCGGGAGACTTGGGGGAACTCTGGGTGGAGGGAAATCTGTGGCTCCTCTCAGATTCCAGAACTTTCTGTCACCAAAATGTGAGACAAAAGTGTTTTTTAGACGAATTTGGAGGTTTGCAAATCATTCTGGGTAATAGAACCTGGTGAGAGCTCCACAAGTCACTCGATCTTGGATTCCCCTAGCTGTCTAGTTTCAAAAATGTGCAGGTTTGGAAGGTTTCCCTAGGTGCCGGCTGAGCTAGAGGCCAAAATCCACAGCTAGGCACTTTTAAAAAAAAGCTCTGTTTTCTTTGGGAAAATGTGATGTCTCCACGTTGTGTTTTGGGGCATTTCCTGTTGTGGGCATTAGGCCTACCACACAAGTGAGGTACCATTTTTATCGGGAGACTTGGGAGATCGCAGGGTTGAAGGAAAATTTTGGCTCCTCTCAGATTCCAGAACTTTCCATTACTGAAATGTGAGGAAAAAGCATATTTTTGCCAAATTTTGAGGTTTGCAAAGGATTCTGGGTAACAGATCCTGGTGAGAGCCCCACAAGTCACCCCATCTTGGATTCCCCTAGGTGTCTAGTTTTAAAAAATGCACAGGTTTGGTAGGTTTCCGTAGGTGTCGGTTGAGCTAGAGGCCAAAATCCACAGCTAGGCACTTTTAAAAAAAAACTCTGTTTTCTTTGGGAAAATGTGACGTGTCCACGTTGTGTTTTGGGGCATTTCCTGTCGTGGGCACTAGGCCTACCCATACAAGTGAAGTACCATTTTTATAGGGAGACTTGGGGGAACGCTGGGTGGAAGGAAATTTGTGGCTCCTCTCAGGTTCCAGAACTTTCTGTCACCGAAATGTGAGGAAAAAGTGTTTTTAGCAAAATTTTGAGGTTTGCACAGGATTCTGGGAAAAAGAACCTGGTGAGAGCCCCACAAGTCACCCCATCTTGGATTTCCCTAGGTTTCTAGTTTTCAAAAATGTACAGACTTGGTAGTTTTCCCCAGGTGCTGGCTGAGGTAGAGGCCAAAATCCACAGCTAGGCACTTTGCAAAAAACAGCTCTGTTTTCTTTGGGAAAATTGATGTCTCCACGTTGTGTTTTTGGGCATTTCCTGTCGCGGGCACTAGGCCTACCCACACAAGTGAGGTACTATTTTTATCAGGAGACTTGGGAGATCGCAGGTTTGAAGGACATTTGTGGCTCCTCTCAGATTCCAGACCTTTCTATTACTGAAATGTGAGGAATAAGTGTTTTTAAGCCAAATGTTGAGGTTTGCAAAGGATTCTGGGTAACAGATCCTGGTGAGAGCCCCACAAGTCACCCCATTTTGGATTCCCCTAGGTGTCTAGTTTTAAAAAATGCACAGGTTTGGTAGGTTTCCGTAGGTGCCGGCTGAGCTAGAGGCCAAAATCCACAGCTAGGCACTTTTTAAAAAACAGCTCTGTTTTCTTTGGGAAAATTTGATTTCTCCACTTTGTGTTTTGGGGCATTTCCTGTCATGGGCACTAGGCCTACCCACACAAGTGAGGTACCATTTTTATCAGGAGACTTGGGGGAACGCTGGGTGGAAGGAAATTTGTGGCTCCTCTCAGATTCCAGAACTTTCTGTCACCGAAATGTGAGAAGTAAGTGTTTTTTAGACAAATTTTGAGGTTTGCAAAGGATTCTGGGTAACAGAACCTGGTGAGAGCTCCACAAGTCACTCCATCTTGGATTCCCCTAGCTGTCTAGTTTCAAAACTGCGCAGGTTTCGGAGGTTTCCCTAGGTGCCGGCTGAGCTAGAGGCTAAAATCCACAGCTAGGCACTTTTAAAAAAACAGCTCTGTTTTCTTTGGGAAAATTTGATGTCTCCACGTTGTGTTTTGGGGCATTTCCTGTCGCGGGCACTAGGCTTACCCACATAAGTGAGGTACCATTTTTATCAGGAGACTTGCGAGATCGCACGGTTGAAGGACATTTGTGGCTTCTCTCAGATTCCAGAACTTCCTGTTACTGAAATGTGAGGAAAAAGTGTTTTTTAGCCAAATATTAAGGTTTGCAAAGGATTCTGGGTAACAGATCCTGGGGAGAGCCCCACAAGTCACCCCATCTTGGATTCCCCTAGGTGTCTAGTTTAAAAAAAGGCAGAGGTTTGGTAGGTTTCTGTAGGTGCCGGCTGAGCTAGAGGCCAAAATCCACAGCTAGGCACTTTTAAAAAAACAGCTCTGTTTTCTTTGGGAAAATTTGATGTCTCCACGTTGTGTTTTAGGGCATTTCCGGTCGCGGGCACTAGGCCTACCCACACAAGTGAGGTACCATTTTTATCGGGAGACTTGGGAGATCGCAGGGTTGAAGGACATTTGTGGCTCCTTTCAGATTCCAGAACTTTCTGTTACTGAAATGTGAGGAATAAGTGTTTTTTAGCCAAATTTTGAGGTTTGCAAAGGATTCTGGGTAACAGAACATGGTGAGAGCCCCACAAGTCACCCCATCTTGGATTTCCCTAGGTTTCTAGTTTTCAAAAATGTACAGATT
The DNA here is from genome assembly GCF_031143425.1 of Pleurodeles waltl. Taxonomy (NCBI): domain Eukaryota; kingdom Metazoa; phylum Chordata; class Amphibia; order Caudata; family Salamandridae; genus Pleurodeles; species Pleurodeles waltl. Next base: position 565,362,647 of record NC_090442.1, read on the forward strand.
TGGTAGTTTTCCCTAGTTGCTGGCTGAGCTAGAGGCCAAATTCCACAGCTAGGCACTTTGCAAAAAACAGCTCTGTTTTCTTTGAGAAAATGTGATGTCTCCACATTGTGTTTTGGGGCATTTCCTGTCGTGGGCACTAGGCCTACCCACACAAGTGAGGTACCATTTTTATCAGGAGACTTGGGGGAACGCTGGGTGGAAGGACATTCGTGGCTCCTCTCAGATTCCAGAACTTTCTGTCACCGAAATGTGAGAAGTAAGTGTTTTTTAGACAAATTTTGAGGTTTGCAAAGGATTCTGGGTAACAGAACCTGGTGATAGCTCCACAAGTCACTCCATCTTGGATTCCCCTAGCTGTCTAGTTTCAAAACTGCGCAGGTTTCAGAGGTTTCCCTAGGTGCCGGCTGAGCTAGAGGCTAAAATCCACAGCTAGGCACTTTTAAAAAAACAGCTCTGTTTTCTTTGGGAAAATTTGATGTCTCTACGTTGTGTTTTGGGGCATTTCCTGTCGCGGGCACTAGGCTTACCCACATAAGTGAGGTACCATTTTTATCAGGAGACTTGCGAGATCGCACGGTTGAAGGACATTTGTGGCTTCTCCCAGATTCCAGAACTTCCTGTTACTGAAATGTGAGGAAAAAGTGTTTTTTAGGCAAATATTAAGGTTTGCAAAGGATTCTGGGTAACAGATCCTGGGGAGAGCCCCACTAGTCACCCCATCTTGGATTCCCCTAGGTGTCTAGTTTAAAAAAGGCAGAGGTTTGGTAGGTTTCTGTAGGTGCCGGCTGAGCTAGAGGCCAAAATCCACAGCTAGGCACTTTCAAAAAAACAGCTCTGTTTTCTTTGGGAAAATTTGATGTCTCCACGTTCTGTTTTAGGGCATTTCCGGTCGCGGGCACTAGGCCTACCCACACAAGTGAGGTACCATTTTTATCGGGAGACTTGGGAGATCGCAGGGTTGAAGGACATTTGTGGCTCCTTTCAGATTCCATAACTTTCTATTACTGAAATGTGAGGAATAAGTGTTTTTTAGCCAAATTTTGAGGTTTGCAAAGGATTCTGGGTAACAGAACCTGGTGAGAGCCCCACAAGTCACCCCATCTTGGATTTCCCTAGGTTTCTAGTTTTCAAAAATGTACAGATTTGGTAGTTTTCCCTAGTTGCTGGCTGAGCTAGAGGCCAAATTCCACAGCTAGGCACTTTGCAAAAAACAGCTCTGTTTTCTTTGAGAAAATGTGATGTCTCCACATTGTGTTTTGGGGCATTTCCTGTTGCGGGCACTAGGCCTACCCACACAAGTGAGGTACCATTTTTATCAGGAGACTTGGGAGATCGCAGGGTTGTAGGAAATTTGTGGCTCCTCTCAGATTCCAGAACTTTCTGTCACCGAAATGTGAGGAAAAAGTGTTTTTAGCCACATTTTGAGGTTTGCAAAGGATTCTGGGTAACAGAACCTGGTGAGAGCCCCCACAAGTCACCCCATCTTTCATTTAGCTAGGCTTCTAGTTTTCAAAAATATACAGATTTGGTCATTTTCCCTAGGTGCTGCCTGAACTAGAGGCCAAAATTCACAGTTAAGCACTTTGCAAAAAAAGCTCTGTTTTCTTTGGGAAAATGTGATGTCTCCATGTTGTGTTTTGGGGCATTTCCTGTCACGGGCACTAGGCCTACCCACACAAGTGAGGTACCATTTTTATCGGGAAACTTGGGAGATCGCAGGTTTGAAGGAAATTTGTGGCTACTCTCAGAATCCAGCGAAATGTGAGGAAAAAGTGTTTTTTTAGCCAGATTTTGAGGTTTGCAAAGTATTCTGTGTAACAGAACCTGGTGAGAGCCCCCAAGTCACCCTATCTTAGATTCCCCTATCTGTCTAGTTTTCACAAATGCAAAGGTTTGGCAGGTTTCCCTAGGTGCCGGCTGAGCTAGAGGCCAAAATCTACAGGTAGGCACTTTTAAAAAAACAGGTCTGTTTTCTTTTGGAAAATGTGACGTGTCCACGTTGTGTTTTGGGGCATTTCCTGTCCTGGGCACTAGGCCTACCCACACAAGTGAGGCACCATTTTTATCGGGAGACTTGGGGGAACGTTGGGTGGAAGGAAATTTGTGGCTCCTCTCAGATTCCAGAAATTTCTGTCAACGAAATGTGAGGGAAAAGTGTTTTTTTAGCCAAATTTTGAGGTTTGCAAAGGATTCTGGGTAACAGAATCTGGTGAGAGCCCCACAAGTCACCCCATCTTGGATTTCCCTTGGTTTCTAGTTTTCAAAAATGTACAGATTTGGTAGTTTTCCCTAGCTGCTGGCTGAGCTAGAGGCCAAATTCCACAGCTAGGCACCTTGCAAAAAACAGCTCTGTTCTCTTTGGGAAAATGTGATGTCTCCACGATGTGTTTTGGGGCATTTCCTGTTGCGGGCACTAGGCCTACCCACACAAGTGAGGTACCATTTTTATCGGGAGACTTGGGAGATCGCAGGGTTGAAGGAAATTTGTGGCTCCTCTCAGAATCCAGAAGTTTCTGTTAGCGAAATGTGAGGAAAAAGTGTTTTTTTAGCCAAATTTTGAGGTTTGCGAAGGATTCTGGGTAACAGAACCTGGTGACAGCCCCACAAGTCACCCCATCTTGCATTTCCCTAGGTTTCTAGGTTTCAAAAATGTACAGATTTGGTAGTTTTCCCTAGTTGCTGGCTGAGCTAGAGGCCAAATTCCACAGCTAGGCACTTTGAAAAAAACAACTCTGTTTTCTTTTGGAAAATGTGATGTCTCCACGATGTGTTTTGGGGCATTTCCTGTTGCGGGCACTAGGCCTACCCACACAAGTGAGGTACCATTTTTATCGGGAGACTTGGGAGATCGCAGGGTTGAAGGAAATTTGTGGCTCCTCTCAGATTCCAGAACTTTCTGTCACCGAAATGTGAGGAAAAAGTGTTTTTAGCCACATTTTGAGGTTTGCCAAGGATTCTGGGTAACAGAACCTGGTGAGAGCCCCCACAAGTCACCCCATCTTGGATTTTGCTAGGCTTCTAGTTTTCAAAAATGTACAGATTTGGTCATTTTCCCTAGGTGCTGCCTGAACTAGAGGCCAAAATTCACAGTTAGGCACTTTGCAAAAAAATCTCTGTTTTCTTTGGGAAAATGTGATGTCTCCATGTTGTGTTTTGGGGCATTTCCTGTCGCGGGCACTAGGCCTACCCACACAAGTGAGGTACCATTTTTATCGTGAGGCTTGGGAGATCGCAGAGTTGAAGGAAATGTGTGGCTACTCTCAGAATCCAGAAGTTTCTGTTAGCGAAATTTGAGGAAAAAGTTTTTTTTAGTCAAATTTTGAGGTTTGCAAAGGATTCTGGGTAACAGAACCTGGTGAGAGCCCCACAAGTCACCCCATCTTGGATTTCCCTATGTTTCTAGTTTTCAAAAATGTACAGATTTGGTAGTTTTCCCTAGTTGCTGGCTGAGCTAGAGGCCAAATTCCACAGCTAGGCACTTTGCAAAAAACAGCTCTGTTTTCTTTGAGAAAATGTGATGTCTCCACATTGTGTTTTGGGGCATTTCCTGTTGCGGGCACTAGGCATACCCACACAAGTGAGGTACCATTTTTATCGGGAGACTTGGGAGATCGCAGGGTTGAAGGAAATTTGTGGCTCCTCTCAGATTCCAGAACTTTCTGTCACCGAAATGTGAGGAAAAAGTGTTTTTAGCCACATTTTGAGGTTTGCAAAGGATTCTGGGTAACAGAACCTGGTGAGAGCCCCCACAAGTCACCCCATCTTTCATTTAGCTAGGCTTCTAGTTTTCAAAAATATACAGATTTGGTCATTTTCCCTAGGTGCTGCCTGAACTAGAGGCCAAAATTCACAGTTAGGCACTTTGCAAAAAAATCTTTGTTTTCTTTGGGAAAATGTGATGTCTCCATGTTGTGTTTTGGGGCATTTCCTGTCGCGGGCACTAGGCCTACCCACACAAGTGAGGTACCATTTTTATCGTGAGGCTTGGGAGATTGCAGGGTTGAAGGAAATGTGTGGCTACTCTCAGAATCCAGAAGTTTCTGTTAGCGAAATTTGAGGAAAAAGTGTTTTTTTAGTCAAATTTTGAGGTTTGCAAAGGATTCTGGGTAACAGAACCTGGTGCGAGCCCCACAAGTCACCCCATCTTGGATTTCCCTATGTTTCTAGTTTTCAAAAATGTACAGATTTGGTAGTTTTCCCTAGTTGCTGGCTGAGCTAGAGGCCAAATTCCACAGCTAGGCACTTTGCAAAAAACAGCTCTGTTTTCTTTGAGAAAATGTGATGTCTCCACATTGTGTTTTGGGGCATTTCCTGTTGCGGGCACTAGGCCTACCCACACAAGTGAGGTACCATTTTTATCGGGAGACTTGGGAGATCGCAGGGTTGAAGGAAATTTGTGGCTCCTCTCAGATTCCAGAACTTCCTGTCACCGAAATGTGAGGACAAAGTGTTTTTAGCCACATTTTGAGGTTTGCAAAGGATTCTTGGTAACAGAACCTGGTGAGAGCCCCCACAAGTCACCCCATCTTTCATTTAGCTAGGCTTCTAGTTTTCAAAACTATACAGATTTGGTCATTTTCCCTAGGTGCTGCCTGAACTAGAGGCCAAAATTCACAGTTAGGCACTTTGCAAAAAAAGCTCTGTTTTCTTTGGGAAAATGTGATGTCTCCATGTTGTGTTTTGGGGCATTTCCTGTCACGGGCACTAGGCCTACCCACACAAGTGAGGTACCATTTTTATCGGGAGACTTGGGAGATCGCAGGTTTGAAGGAAATTTGTGGCTACTCTCAGAATCCAGCGAAATGTGAGGAATAAGTGTTTATTTAGCCAGATTTTGAGGTTTGCAAAGGATTCTGTGTAACAGAACCTGGTGAGAGCCCCACAAGTCACCCTATCTTAGATTCCCCTATGTGTCTAGTTTTCACAAATGCAAAGGTTTGGTAGGTTTCCCTAGGTGCCGGCTGAGCTAGAGGCCAAAATCTACAGCTAGGCACTTTTAAAAAAACAGCTCTGTTTTCTTTTGGAAAATGTGACGTGTCCACGTTGTGTTTTGGGGCATTTCCTGTCCTGGGCACTAGGCCTACCCACACAAGTGAGGTACCATTTTTATCGGGAGACTTGGGAGATAGCAGGGTTGAAGGAAATTTGTGGCTCCTCTCAGATTCCAGAACTTTCTGTCACCGAAATGTGAGGAAAAAGTGTTTTTAGCCACATTTTGAGGTTTGCCAAGGATTCTGGGTAACAGAACCTGGTGAGAGCCCCCACAAGTCACCCCATCTTGGATTTTGCTAGGCTTCTGGTTTTCAAAAATATACAGATTTGGTCATTTTCCCTAGGTGCTGCCTGAACTAGAGGCCAAAATTCACAGTTAGGCACTTTGCAAAAAAATCTCTGTTTTCTTTGGGAAAATGTGATGTCTCAATGTTGTGTTTTGGGGCATTTCCTGTTGCGGGCACTATGCCTACCCACACAAGTGAGGTACCATTTTTATCGTGAGGCTTGTGAGATCGCAGGTTTGAAGGAAATTTGTGGCTACTCTCAGAATCCAGCGAAATGTGAGGAATAAGTGTTTTTTTAGCCAGATTTTGAGGTTTGCAAAGGATTCTGTGTAACAGAACCTGGTGAGAGCCCCACAAGTCACCCTATCTTAGATTCCCCTATGTGTCTAGTTTTCACAAATGCAAAGGTTTGGTAGGTTTCCCTAGGTGCCGGCTGAGCTAGAGGCCAAAATCTACAGCTAGGCACTTTTAAAAAAACAGCTCTGTTTTCTTTTGGAAAATGTGACGTGTCCACGTTGTGTTTTGGGGCATTTCCTGTCCTGGGCACTAGGCCTACCCACACAAGTGAGGTACCATTTTTATCGGGAGACTTTGGAGATCGCAGGGTTGAAGGAAATTTGTGGCTCCTCTCAGATTCCAGAACTTTCTGTCACCGAAATGTGAGGAAAAAGTGTTTTTAGCCACATTTTGAGGTTTGCAAAGGATTCTGGGTAACAGAACCTGGTGAGAGCCCCCACAAGTCACCCCATCTTTCATTTAGCTAGGCTTCTAGTTTTCAAAAATATACAGATTTGGTCATTTTCCCTAGGTGCTGCCTGAACTAGAGGCCAAAATTCACAGTTAGGCACTTTGCAAAAAAATCTTTGTTTTCTTTGGGAAAATGTGATGTCTCCATGTTGTGTTTTGGGGCATTTCCTGTCGCGGGCACTAGGCCTACCCACACAAGTGAGGTACCATTTTTATCGTGAGGCTTGGGAGATTGCAGGGTTGAAGGAAATGTGTGGCTACTCTCAGAATCCAGAAGTTTCTGTTAGCGAAATTTGAGGAAAAAGTGTTTTTTTAGTCAAATTTTGAGGTTTGCAAAGGATTCTGGGTAACAGAACCTGGTGAGAGCCCCACAAGTCACCCCATCTTGGATTTCCCTATGTTTCTAGTTTTCAAAAATGTACAGATTTGGTAGTTTTCCCTAGTTGCTGGCTGAGCTAGAGGCCAAATTCCACAGCTAGGCACTTTGCAAAAAACAGCTCTGTTTTCTTTGAGAAAATGTGATGTCTCCACATTGTGTTTTGGGGCATTTCCTGTTGCGGGCACTAGGCCTACCCACACAAGTGAGGTACCATTTTTATCGGGAGACTTGGGAGATCGCAGGGTTGAAGGAAATTTGTGGCTCCTCTCAGATTCCAGAACTTCCTGTCACCGAAATGTGAGGAAAAAGTGTTTTTAGCCACATTTTGAGGTTTGCAAAGGATTCTGGGTAACAGAACCTGGTGAGAGCCCCCACAAGTCACCCCATCTTTCATTTAGCTAGGCTTCTAGTTTTCAAAACTATACAGATTTGGTAATTTTCCCTAGGTGCTGCCTGAACTAGAGGCCAAAATTCACAGTTAGGCACTTTGCAAAAAAAGCTCTGTTTTCTTTGGGAAAATGTGATGTCTCCATGTTGTGTTTTGGGGCATTTCCTGTCACGGGCACTAGGCCTACCCACACAAGTGAGGTACCATTTTTATCGGGAGACTTGGGAGATCGCAGGTTTGAAGGAAATTTGTGGCTACTCTCAGAATCCAGCGAAATGTGAGGAATAAGTGTTTTTTTAGCCAGATTTTGAGGTTTGCAAAGGATTCTGTGTAACAGAACCTGGTGAGAGCCCCACAAGTCACCCTATCTTAGATTCCAATATGTGTCTAGTTTTCACAAATGCAAAGGTTTGGTAGGTTTCCCTAGGTGCCGGCTGAGCTAGAGGCCAAAATCTACAGCTAGGCACTTTTAAAAAAACAGCTCTGTTTTCTTTTGGAAAATGTGACGTGTCCACGTTGTGTTTTGGGGCATTTCCTGTCCTGGGCACTAGGCCTACCCACACAAGTGAGGTACCATTTTTATCGTGAGACTTGGGAGATCGCAGGGTTGAAGGAAATTTGTGGCTACTCTCAGAATCCAGAAGTTTCTGTTAGCGAAATGTGAGGAAAAAGTGTTTTTTTAGCCAAATTTTGAGGTTTGCAAAGGATTCTGGGTAACAGAACCTGGTGAGAGCCCCACAAGTCACCCCATCTTGCATGTCCCTAGGTTTCTAGGTTTAAAAAATGTACAGATTTGGTAGTTTTCCCTAGTTGCTGGCTGAGCTAGAGGCAAAATTCCACAGCTAGGCACTTTGAAAAAAACAGCTCTGTTTTCTTTTGGAAAATGTGATGTCTCCACGATGTGTTTTGGGGCATTTCCTGTTGCGGGCACTAGGCCTACCCACACAAGTGAGGTACCATTTTTATCGGGAGACTTGGGAGATCGCAGGGTTGAAGGAAATTTGTGGCTCCTCTCAGATTCCAGAACTTTCTGTCACCGAAATGTGAGGAAAAAGTGTTTTTAGCCACATTTTGAGGTTTGCCAAGGATTCTGGGTAACAGAACCTGGTGAGAGCCCCCACAAGTCACCCCATCTTGGATTTTGCTAGGCTTCTAGTTTTCAAAAATGTACAGATTTGGTCATTTTCCCTAGGTGCTGCCTGAACTAGAGGCCAAAATTCACAGTTAGGCACTTTGCAAAAAAATCTCTGTTTTCTTTTGGAAAATGTGATGTCTCCATGTTGTGTTTTGGGGCATTTCCTGTCGCGGGCACTAGGCCTACCCACACAAGTGAGGTACCATTTTTATCGTGAGGCTTGTGAGATCGCAGGTTTGAAGGAAATTTGTGGCTACTCTCAGAATCCAGCGAAATGTGAGGAATAAGTGTTTTTTTAGCCAGATTTTGAGGTTTGCAAAGGATTCTGTGTAACAGAACCTGGTGAGAGCCCCACAAGTCACCCTATCTTAGATTCCCCTATGTGTCTAGTTTTCACAAATGCAAAGGTTTGGTAGGTTTCCCTAGGTGCCGGCTGAGCTAGAGGCCAAAATCTACAGCTAGGCACTTTTAAAAAAACAGCTATGTTTTCTTTTGGAAAATGTGACGTGTCCACGTTGTGTTTTGGGGCATTTCCTGTCCTGGGCACTAGGCCTACCCACACAAGTGAGGTACCATTTTTATCGTGAGACTTGGGAGATCGCAGGGTTGAAGGAAATTTGTGGCTACTCTCAGAATCCAGAAGTTTCTGTTAGCGAAATGTGAGGAAAAAGTGTTTTTTTAGCCAAATTTTGAGGTTTGCAAAGGATTCTGGGTAACAGAACCTGGTGAGAGCCCCACAAGTCACCCCATCTTGCATGTCCCTAGGTTTCTAGGTTTAAAAAATGTACAGATTTGGTAGTTTTCCCTAGTTGCTGGCTGAGCTAGAGGCCAAATTCCACAGCTAGGCACTTTGAAAAAAACAGCTCTGTTTTCTTTTGGAAAATGTGATGTCTCCACGATGTGTTTTGGGGCATTTCCTGTTGCGGGCACTAGGCCTACCCACACAAGTGAGGTACCATTTTTATCGGGAGACTTGGGAGATCGCAGGGTTGAAGGAAATTTGTGGCTCCTCTCAGATTCCAGAACTTTCTGTCACCGAAATGTGAGGAAAAAGTGTTTTTAGCCACATTTTGAGGTTTGCCAAGGATTCTGGGTAACAGAACCTGGTGAGAGCCCCCACAAGTCACCCCATCTTGGATTTTGCTAGGCTTCTAGTTTTCAAAAATGTACAGATTTGGTCATTTTCCCTAGGTGCTGCCTGAACTAGAGGCCAAAATTCACAGTTAGGCACTTTGCAAAAAAATCTCTGTTTTCTTTGGGAAAATGTGATGTCTCCATGTTGTGTTTTGGGGCATTTCCTGTCGCGGGCACTAGGCCTACCCACACAAGTGAGGTACCATTTTTATCGTGAGGCTTGTGAGATCGCAGGTTTGAAGGAAATTTGTGGCTACTCTCAGAATCCAGCGAAATGTGAGGAATACGTGTTTTTTTAGCCAGATTTTGAGGTTTGCAAAGGATTCTGTGTAACAGAACCTGGTGAGAGCCCCACAAGTCACCCTATCTTAGATTCCCCTATGTGTCTAGTTTTCACAAATGCAAAGGTTTGGTAGGTTTCCCTAGGTGCCGGCTGAGCTAGAGGCCAAAATCTACAGCTAGGCACTTTTAAAAAAACAGCTATGTTTTCTTTTGGAAAATGTGACGTGTCCACGTTGTGTTTTGGGGCATTTCCTGTCCTGGGCAATAGGCCTACCCACACAAGTGAGGTACCATTTTTATCGTGAGACTTTGGAGATCGCAGGGTTGAAGGAAATTTGTGGCTACTCTCAGAATCCAGAAGTTTCTGTTAGCGAAATGTGAGGAAAAAGTGTTTTTTTAGCCAAATTTTGAGGTTTGCAAAGGATTCTGGGTAACAGAACCTGGTGAGAGCCCCACAAGTCACCCCATCTTGCATGTCCCTAGGTTTCTAGGTTTAAAAAATGTACAGATTTGGTAGTTTTCCCTAGTTGCTGGCTGAGCTAGAGGCCAAATTCCACAGCTAGGCACTTTGAAAAAAACAGCTCTGTTTTCTTTTGGAAAATGTGATGTCTCCACGATGTGTTTTGGGGCATTTCCTGTTGCGGGCACTAGGCCTACCCACACAAGTGAGGTACCATTTTTATCGGGAGACTTGGGAGATCGCAGGGTTGAAGGAAATTTGTGGCTCCTCTCAGATTCCAGAACTTTCTGTCACCGAAATGTGAGGAAAAAGTGTTTTTAGCCACATTTTGAGGTTTGCCAAGGATTCTGGGTAACAGAACCTGGTGAGAGCCCCCACAAGTCACCCCATCTTGGATTTTGCTAGGCTTCTAGTTTTCAAAAATGTACAGATTTGGTCATTTTCCCTAGGTGCTGCCTGAACTAGAGGCCAAAATTCACAGTTAGGCACTTTGCAAAAAAATCTCTGTTTTCTTTGGGAAAATGTGATGTCTCCATGTTGTGTTTTGGGGCATTTCCTGTCGCGGGCACTAGGCCTACCCACACAATTGAGGTACCATTTTTATCGTGAGGCTTGTGAGATCGCAGGGTTGAAGGAAATGTGTGGCTACTCTCAGAATCCAGAAGTTTCTGTTAGCGAAATTTGAGGAAAAAGTGTTTTTTTAGTCAAATTTTGAGGTTTGCAAAGGATTCTGGGTAACAGAACCTGGTGAGAGCCCCACAAGTCACCCCATCTTGGATTTCCCTATGTTTCTAGTTTTCAAAAATGTACAGATTTGGTAGTTTTCCCTAGTTGCTGGCTGAGCTAGAGGCCAAATTCCACAGCTAGGCACTTTGCAAAAAACAGCTCTGTTTTCTTTGAGAAAATGTGATGTCTCCACATTGTGTTTTGGGGCATTTCCTGTTGCGGGCACTAGGCCTACCCACACAAGTGAGGTACCATTTTTATCGGGAGACTTGGGAGATCGCAGGGTTGAAGGAAATTTGTGGCTCCTCTCAGATTCCAGAACTTCCTGTCACCGAAATGTGAGGAAAAAGTGTTTTTAGCCACATTTTGAGGTTTGCCAAGGATTCTGGGTAACAGAACCTGGTGAGAGCCCCCACAAGTCACCCCATCTTTCATTTAGCTAGGCTTCTAGTTTTCAAAAATATACAGATTTGGTCATTTTCCCTAGGTGCTGCCTGAACTAGAGGCCAAAATTCACAGTTAGGCACTTTGCAAAAAAAGCTCTGTTTTCTTTGGGAAAATGTGATGTCTCCATGTTGTGTTTTGGGGCATTTCCTGTCGCGGGCACTAGGCCTACCCACACAAGTGAGGTACCATTTTTATTGTGAGGCTTGGGAGATCGCAGGGTTGAAGGAAATGTGTGGCTACTCTCAGAATCCAGAAGTTTCTGTTAGCGAAATTTGAGGAAAAAGTGTTTTTTTTAGTCAAATTTTGAGGTTTGCAAAGGATTTTGGGTAACAGAACCTGGTGAGAGCCCCAGAAGTCACCCCATCTTGGATTTCCCTATGTTTCTAGTTTTCAAAAATGTACAGATTTGGTAGTTTTCCCTAGTTGCTGGCTGAGCTAGAGGCCAAATTCCACAGCTAGGCACTTTGCAAAAAACAGCTCTGTTTTCTTTGAGAAAATGTGATGTCTCCACATTGTGTTTTGGGGCATTTCCTGTTGCGGGCACTAGGCCTACCCACACAAGTGAGGTACCATTTTTATCGGGAGACTTGGGAGATCGCAGGGTTGAAGGAAATTTGTGGCTCCTCTCAGATTCCAGAACTTCCTGTCACCGAAATGTGAGGAAAAAGTATTTTTAGCCACATTTTGAGGTTTGCACAGGATTCTGGGTAACAGAACCTGGTGAGAGCCCCCACAATTCACCCCATCTTTCATTTAGCTAGGCTTCTAGTTTTCAAAAATATACAGATTTGGTCATTTTCCCTAGGTGCTGCCTGAACTAGAGGCCAAAATTCACAGTTAGGCACTTTGCAAAAAAAGCTCTGTTTTCTTTGGGAAAATGTGATGTCTCAATGTTGTGTTTTGGGGCATTTCCTGTCACGGGCACTAGGCCTACCCACACAAGTGAGGTACCATTTTTATCGGGAGACTTGGGAGATCGCAGGTTTGAAGGAAATTTGTGGCTACTCTCAGAATCCAGCGAAATGTGAGGAAAAAGTGTTTTTTTAGCCAGATTTTGAGGTTTGCAAAGGATTCTGTGTAACAGAACCTGGTGGGAGCCCCACAAGTCACCCTATCTTAGATTCCCCTTTGTGTCTAGTTTTCACAAATGCAAAGGTTTGGTAGGTTTCCCTAGGTGCCGGCTGAGCTAGAGGCCAAAATCTACAGCTAGGCACTTTTAAAAAAACAGCTCTGTTTTCTTTTGGAACATGTGACGTGTCCACATTGTGTTTTGGGGCATTTCCTGTCCTGGGCACTAGGCCTACCCACACAAGTGAGGCACCATTTTTATCGAGAGACTTGGGGGAACGTTGGGTGGAAGGAAATTTGTGGCTCCTCTCAGATTCCAGAAATTTCTGTCAAAGAAATGTGAGGGAAAAGTGTTTTTTTAGCCAAATTTTGAGGTTTGCAAAGGATTCTGGGTAACAGAATCTGGTGAGAGCCCCACAAGTCACCCCATCTTGGATTTCCCTAGGTTTCTAGTTTTCAAAAATGTACAGATTTGGTAGTTTTCCCTAGCTGCTGGCTGAGCTAGAGGCCAAATTCCACAGCTAGGCACTTTGCAAAAAACAGCTCTGTTTTCTTTGGGAAAATGTGATGTCTCCACGATGTGTTTTGGGGCATTTCCTGTTGCGGGCACTAGGCTTACCCACACAAGTGAGGTACCATTTTTATCGGGAGACTTGGGAGATCGCAGGGTTGAAGGAAATTTGTGGCTCCTCTCAGATTCCAGAACTTTCTGTCACCGAAATGTGAGTAAAAAGTGTTTTTAGCCACATTTTGAGGTTTGCAAAGGATTCTAGGTAACAGAACCTGGTGAGAGCCCCCACAAGTCACCCCATCTTGGATTTTGCTAGGCTTCTAGTTTTCAAAAATGTGCAGATTTGGTCATTTTCCCTAGGTGCTGCCTGAACTAGAGGCCAAAATTCACTGTTAGGCACTTTGCAAAAAAAGCTCTGTTTTCTTTGGGAAAATGTGATGTCTCCATGTTGTGTTTTGGGGCATTTCCTGTCGCGGGCACTAGGCCTACCCACACAAGTGAGGTACCATTTTTATCGTGAGACTTGGGAGATCGCAGGGTTGAAGGAAATTTGTGGCTACTCTCAGAATCCAGAAGTTTCTGTTAGCGAAATGTGAGGAAAAAGTGTTTTTTTAGCCACATTTGGAGGTTTGCAAAGGATTCTGGGTAACAGAACCTGGTGAGAGCCCCACAAGTCACCCCATCTTGCATTTCCCTAGGTTTCTAGGTTTCAAAAATGTACAGATTTGGTAGTTTTCCCTAGTTGCTGGCTGAGCTAGAGGCCAAATTCCACAGCTAGGCACTTTGCAAAAAACAGCTCTGTTTTCTTTGGGAAAATGTGATGTCTCCACGATGTGTTTTGGGGCATTTCCTGTTGCGGGCACTAGGCCTACCCACACAAGTGAGGTACCATTTTTATCGGGAGACTTGGGAGATCGCAGGGTTGAAGGAAATTTGTGGCTCCTCTCAGATTCCAGAACTTTCAGTCACCGAAATGTGAGGAAAAAGTGTTTTTAGCCACATTTTGAGGTTTGCCAAGGATTCTAGGTAACAGAACCTGGTGAGAGCCCCCGCAAGTCACCCCATCTTGGATTTTGCTAGGCTTCTACTTTTCAAAAATGTACAGATTTGGTCAATTTTCCCTAGGTTCTGCCTGAACTAGAGGCCAAAATTCACAGTTAGGCACTTTGCAAAAAAATCTCTGTTTTCTTTGGGAAAATGTGATGTCTCCATGTTGTGTTTTGGGGCATTTCCTGTCGCGGGCACTAGGCCTACCCACACAAGTGAGGTACCATTTTTATCATGTGGCTTGGGAGATCGCAGGGTTGAAGGAAATTTGTGGCTACTCTCAGAATCCAGAAGTTTCTGTTAGCGAAATTTGAGGAAAAAGTATTTTTTTAGTCAAATTTTGAGGTTTGCAAAGGATTCTGGGTAACAGAACCTGGTGAGAGCCCCACAAGTCACCCCATCTTGGATTTCCCTATGTTTCTAGTTTTCAAAAATGTACAGATTTGGTAGTTTTTCCTAGTTGCTGGCTGAGCTAGAGGCCAAATTCCACAGCTAGGCACTTTGCAAAAAACAGCTCTGTTTTCTTTGAGAAAATGTGATGTCTCCACATTGTGTTTTGGGGCATTTCCTGTTGCGGGCACTAGGCCTACCCACACAAGTGAGGTACCATTTTTATCGGGAGACTTGGGAGATCGCAGGGTTGAAGGAAATTTGTGGCTCCTCTCAGATTCCAGAACTTCCTGTCACCGAAATGTGAGGAAAAAGTGTTTTTAGCCACATTTTGAGGTTTGCAAAGGATTCTGGGTAACAGAACCTGGTGAGAGCCCCCACAAGTCACCCCATCTTTCATTTAGCTAGGCTTCTAGTTTTCAAAAATATACAGATTTGGTCATTTTCCCTAGGTGCTGCCTGAACTAGAGGCCAAAATTCACAGTTAGGCACTTTGCAAAAAAAGCTCTGTTTTCTTTGGGAAAATGTGATGTCTCCATGTTGTGTTTTGGGGCATTTCCTGTCACGGGCACTAGGCCTACCCACACAAGTGAGGTACCATTTTTATCGGGAGACTTGGGAGATCGCAGGTTTGAAGGAAATTTGTGGCTACTCTCAGAATCCAGCGAAATGTGGGGAAAAAGTGTTTTTTTAGCCAGATTTTGAGGTTTGCAAAGGATTCTGTGTAACAGAACCTGGTGAGAGCCCCACAAGTCACCCTATCTTAGATTCCCCTATGTGTCTAGTTTTCACAAATGCAAAGGTTTGGTAGGTTTCCCTAGGTGCCGGCTGAGCTAGAGGCCAAAATCTACAGCTAGGCACTTTTAAAAAAACAGCTCTGTTTTCTTTTGGAAAATGTGACGTGTCCACATTGTGTTTTGGGGCATTTCCTGTCCTGGGCACTAGGCCTACCCACACAAGGGAGGCACCATTTTTATCGGGAGACTTGGGGGAACGTTGGGTGGAAGGAAATTTGTGGCTCCTCTCAGATTCCAGAAATTTCTGTCAACGAAATGTGAGGGAAAAGTGTTTTTTTAGCCAAATTTTGAGGTTTGCAAAGGATTCTGGGTAACAGAATCTGGTGAGAGCCCCACAAGTCACCCCATCTTGTATTGCCCTAGGTTTCTAGTTTTCAAAAATGTACAGATTTGGTAGTTTTCCCTAGCTGCTGGCTGAGCTAGAGGCCAAATTCCACAGCTAGGCACCTTGCAAAAAACAGCTGTTTTCTTTGGGAAAATGTGATGTCTCCACGATGTGTTTTGGGGCATTTCCTGTTGCGGGCACTAGGCCTACCGACACAAGTGAGGTACCATTTTTATCGGGAGACTTGGGAGATCGCAGGGTTGAAGGAAATTTGTGGCTCCTCTCAGATTCCAGAACTTTCTGTCACCGAAATGTGAGGAAAAAGTGTTTTTAGCCACATTTTGAGGTTTGCAAAGGATTCTGGGTAACAGAACCTGGTGAGAGCCCCCACAAGTCACCCCATCTTGGATTTTGCTAGGCTTCTAGTTTTCAAAAATGTACAGATTTGGTCATTTTCCCTAGGTGCTGCCTGAACTAGAGGCCAAAATTCACAGTTAGGCACTTTGCAAAAAAAAGCTCCGTTTTCTTTGGGAAAATGTGATGTCTCCATGTTGTGTTTTAGGGCATTTCCTGTCGCGGGCACTAGGCCTACCCACACAAGTGAGGTACCATTTTTATCGGGAGACTTGGGAGATCGCAGGGTTGAAGGAAATGTGTGGCTACTCTCAGAATCCAGAAGTTTCTGTTAGCGAAATTTGAGGAAAAAGTGTTTTTTTAGTCAAATTTTGAGGTTTGCAAAGGATTCTGGGTAACAGAACCTGGTGAGAGCCCCACAAGTCACCCCATCTTGGATTTCCCTATGTTTCTAGTTTTCAAAAATGTACAGATTTGGTAGTTTTCCCTAGTTGCTGGCTGAGCTAGAGGCCAAATTCCACAGCTAGGCACTTTGCAAAAAACAGCTCTGTTTTCTTTGAGAAAATGTGATGTCTCCACATTGTGTTTTGGGGCATTTCCTGTTGCGGGCACTAGGCCTACCCACACAAGTGAGGTACCATTTTTATCGGGAGACTTGGGAGATCGCAGGGTTGAAGGAAATTTGTGGCTCCTCTCAGATTCCAGAACTTCCTGTCACCGAAATGTGAGGAAAAAGTGTTTTTAGCCACATTTTGAGGTTTGCAAAGGATTCTGGGTAACAGAACCTGGTGAGAGCCCCCACAAGTCACCCCATCTTTCATTTAGCTAGGCTTCTAGTTTTCAAAAATATACAGATTTGGTCATTTTCCCTAGGTGCTGCCTGAACTAGAGGCCAAAATTCACAGTTAGGCACTTTGCAAAAAAATCTCTGTTTTCTTTGGGAAAATGTGATGTCTCCATGTTGTGTTTTGGGGCATTTCCTGTCGCGGGCACTAGGCCTACCCACACAAGTGAGGTACCATTTTTATCGTGAGGCTTGGGAGATCGCAGGGTTGAAGGAAATGTGTGGCTACTCTCAGAATCCAGAAGTTTCTGTTAGCGAAATTTGAGGAAAAAGTGTTTTTTTAGTCAAATTTTGAGGTTTGCAAAGGATTCTGGGTAACAGAACCTGGTGAGAGCCCCACAAGTCACCCCATCTTGGATTTCCCTATGTTTCTAGTTTTCAAAAATGTACAGATTTGAGTTGCTGGCTGAGCTAGAGGCCAAATTCCACAGCTAGGCACTTTTGCAAAAAACAGCTCTGTTTTCTTTGAGAAAATGTGATGTCTCCACATTGTGTTTTTGGGCATTTCCCTGTTGCGGGCACTAGGCCTACCCACACAAGTGAGGTACCATTTTATCGGGAGACTTGGGAGATCGCAGGGTTGAAGGAAATGTGTGGCTCCTCTCAGATTCCAGAACTTCCTGTCACCGAAATGTGAGGAAAAAAATGTTTTTAGCCACATTTTGAGGTTTGCAAAGGATTCTGGGTAACAGAACCTGGTGAGAGCCCCCACAAGTCACCCCATCTTTCATTTAGCTAGGCTTCTAGTTTTCAAAAATATACAGATTTGGTCATTTTCCCTAGGTGCTGCCTGAACTAGAGGCCAAAATTCACAGTTAGGCACTTTGCAAAAAAAGCTCTGTTTTCTTTGGGAAAATGTGATGTCTCCATGTTGTGTTTTGGGGCATTTCTGTCACGGGCACTAGGCCTACCCACACAAGTGAGGGTACCATTTTTATCGGGAGACTTGGGAGATCGCAGGTTTGAAGGAAATTTGTGGCTACTCTCAGAATCCAGCGAAATGTGAGGAAAAAGTGTTTTTTTAGCCAGATTTTGAGGTTTGCAAAGGATTCTGTGTAACAGAACCTGGTGAGAGCCCCACAAGTCACCCTATCTTAGATTCCCCTATGTGTCTAGTTTTCACAAATGCAAAGGTTTGGTAGGTTTCCCTAGGTGCCGGCTGAGCTAGAGGCCAAAAATCTACAGCTAGGCACTTTTAAAAAAACAGCTCTGTTTTCTTTTGGAAAATGTGACGTGTCCAACATTGTGTTTTGGGGCATTTCCTGTCCTGGGCACTAGGCCTACCCACACAAGTGAGGCACCATTTTTATCGAGAGACTTTGGGGGAACGTTGGGTGGAGGAAATTTGTGGCTCCTCTCAGATTCCAGAAATTTCTGTCAAAGAAATGTGAGGGAAAAAGTGTTTTTTTAGCCACATTTTGAGGTTTGCAAAGGATTCTGGGTAACAGAACCTGGTGAGAGCCCCCACAAGGTCACCCCATCTTGGATTTTGCTAGGCTTCTAGTTTTCAAAAATGTACAGATTTGGTCATTTTCCCTAGCTGCTGCCTGAACTAGAGGCCAAAATTCACAGTTAGGCACTTTGCAAAAAAAGCTCTGTTTTCTTTGGGAAAATGTGATGTCTCCATGTTGTGTTTTGGGGGCATTTCCTGTCGCGGGCACTAGGCCTACCCACACAAGTGAGGTACCATTTTTATCGTGAGACTTGGGAGATCGCAGGGTTGAAGGAAATTTGTGGCTACTCTCAGAATCCAGAAGTTTCTGTTAGCGAAATGTGAGGAAAAAGTGTTTTTTTAGCCACATTTGGAGGTTTGCAAAGGATTCTGGGTAACAGAACCTGGTGAGAGCCCCACAAGTCACCCCATCTTGCATTTCCCTAGGTTTTCTAGGTTTCAAAAATGTACAGATTTGGTAGTTTTCCCTAGTTGCTGGCTGAGCTAGAGCCAAATTCCACAGCTAGGCACTTTGCAAAAAAACAGCTCTGTTTTCTTTGGGAAAATGTGATGTCTCCACGATGTGTTTTGGGGCATTTCCTGTTGCGGGCACTAGGCCTACCCCACACAAGTGAGGTACCATTTTTATCGGGAGACTTGGGATATCGCAGGGTTGAAGGAAATTTGTGGCTCCTCTCAGATTCCAGAACTTTCAGTCACCGAAATGTGAGGAAAAAGTGTTTTTAGCCACATTTTTGAGGTTTGCCAAGGATTCTAGGTAACAGAACCTGGTGAGAGCCCCCACAAGTCACCCCATCTTGGATTTTGCTAGGCTTTCTAGTTTTCAAAAATGTACAGATTTGGTCATTTTCCCTAGGTTCTTGCCTGAACTAGAGGCCAAAATTCACAGTTAGGCACTTTGCAAAAAAATCTCTGTTTTCTTTGGGAAAATGTGATGTCTCCATGTTGTGTTTTGGGGCATTTCCTGTCGCGGGCACTAGGCCTACCCACACAAGTGAGGTACCATTTTTATCGTGTGGCTTGGGAGATCGCAGGGTTGAAGGAAATTTGTTGCTACTCTCAGAATCCAGAAGTTTCTGTTAGCGAAATTTGAGGAAAAAGTATTTTTTTAGTCAAATTTTGAGGTTTGCAAAGGATTCTGGGTAACAGAACCTGGTGAGAGCCCCACAAGTCACCCCATCTTGGATTTCCCTATGTTTCTAGTTTTCAAAAATGTACAGATTTGGTAGTTTTTCCTAGTTGCTGGCTGAGCTAGAGGCCAAATTCCACAGCTAGGCACTTTGCAAAAAACAGCTCTGTTTTCTTTGAGAAAATGTGATGTCTCCACATTGTGTTTTGGGGCATTTCCTGTTGCGGGCACTAGGCCTACCCACACAAGTGAGGTACCATTTTTATCGGGAGACTTGGGAGATCGCAGGGTTGAAGGGAATTTGTGGCTCCTCTCAGATTCCAGAACTTCCTGTCACCGAAATGTGAGGAAAAAGTGTTTTTAGCCACATTTTGAGGTTTGCAAAGGATTCTGGGTAACAGAACCTGGTGAGAGCCCCCACAAGTCACCCCATCTTTCATTTAGCTAGGCTTCTAGTTTTCAAAAATATACAGATTTGGTCATTTTCCCTAGGTGCTGCCTGAACTAGAGGCCAAAATTCACAGTTAGGCACTTTGCAAAAAAAGCTCTGTTTTCTTTGGGAAAATGTGATGTCTCCATGTTGTGTTTTGGGGCATTTCCTGTCACGGGCACTAGGCCTACCCACACAAGTGAGGTACCATTTTTTATCGGAGACTTGGGAGATCGCAGGTTTGAAGGAAATTTGTGGCTACTCTCAGAATCCAGCGAAATGTGGGGAAAAAGTGTTTTTTTAGCCAGATTTTGAGGTTTGCAAAGGATTCTGTGTAACAGAACCTGGTGAGAGCCCCACAAGTCACCCTGTCTTAGATTCCCCTATGTGTCTAGTTTTCACAAATGCAAAGGTTTGGTAGGTTTCCCTAGGTGCCGGCTGAGCTAGAGGCCAAAATCTACAGCTAGGCACTTTTAAAAAAACAGCTCTGTTTTCTTTTGGAAAATGTGACGTGTCCACAGTGTGTTTTGGGGCATTTCCTGTCCTGGGCACTAGGCCTACCCACACAAGTGAGGCACCATTTTTATCGGGAGACTTGGGGGAACGTTGGGTGGAAGGAAATTTGTGGCTCCTCTCAGATTCCAGAAATTTCTGTCAACGAAATGTGAGGGAAAAGTGTTTTTTTTAGCCAAATTTTGAGGTTTGCAAAGGATTCTGGGTAACAGAATCTGGTGAGAGCCCCACAAGTCACCCCATCTTGTATTGCCCTAGGTTTCTAGTTTTCAAAAATGTACAGATTTGGTAGTTTTCCCTAGCTGCTGGCTGAGCTAGAGGCCAAATTCCACAGCTAGGCACCTTGCAAAAAACAGCTCTGTTTTCTTTGGGAAAATGTGATGTCTCCACGATGTGTTTTGGGGCATTTCCTGTTGCGGGCACTAGGCCTACCCACACAAGTGAGGTACCATTTTTATCGGGAGACTTGGGAGATCGCAGGGTTGAAGGAAATTTGTGGCTCCTCTCAGATTCCAGAACTTTCTGTCACCGAAATGTGAGGAAAAAGTGTTTTTAGCCACATTTTGAGGTTTGCAAAGGATTCTGGGTAACAGAACCTGGTGAGAGCCCCCACAAGTCACCCCATCTTGGATTTTGCTAGGCTTCTAGTTTTCAAAAATGTACAGATTTGGTCATTTTCCCTAGGTGCTGCCTGAACTAGAGGCCAAAATTCACAGTTAGGCACTTTGCAAAAAAAGCTCCGTTTTCTTTGGGAAAATGTGATGTCTCCATGTTGTGTTTTGGGGCATTTCCTGTCGCGGGCACTAGGCCTACCCACACAAGTGAGGTACCATTTTTATCGTGAGACTTGGGAGATCGCAGGGTTGAAGGAAATTTGTGGCTACTCTCAGAATCCAGAAGTTTCTGTTAGCGAAATGTGAGGAAAAAGTGTTTTTTTAGCCAAATTTTGAGGTTTGCAAAAGATTCTGGGTAACAGAAACTGGTGAGAGCCCCACAAGTCACCCCATCTTGCATTTCCCTAGGTTTCTAGGTTTAAAAAATGTACAGATTTGTTAGTTTTCCCTAGTTGCCGGCTTAGCTAGAGGCCAAATTCCACAGCTAGGCACTTTGAAAAAAACAGCTCTGTTTTCTTTTGGAAAATGTGATGTCTCCACGATGTGTTTTGGGGCATTTCCTGTTGCGGGCACTAGGCCTACCCACACAAGTGAGGTACCATTTTTATCGGGAGACTTGGGAGATCGCAGGGTTGAAGGAAATTTGTGGCTCCTCTCAGATTCCAGAACTTTCTGTCACCGAAATGTGAGGAAAAAGTGTTTTTAGCCACATTTTGAGGTTTGCCAAGGATTCTGGGTAACAGAACCTGGTGAGAGCCCCCACAAGTCACCCCATCTTGGATTTTGCTAGGCTTCTAGTTTTCAAAAATGTACAGATTTGGTCATTTTCCCTAGGTGCTGCCTGAACTAGAGGCCAAAATTCACAGTTAGGCACTTTGCAAAAAAATCTCTGTTTTCTTTGGGAAAATGTGATGTCTCCATGTTGTGTTTTGGGGCATTTCCTGTCGCGGGCACTAGGCCTAACCACACAAGTGAGGTACCATTTTTATCGTGAGGCTTGGGAGATCGCAGGGTTGAAGGAAATGTGTGGCTACTCTCAGAATCCAGAAGTTTCTGTTAGCGAAATTTGAGGAAAAAGTGTTTTTTTAGTCAAATTTTGAGGTTTGCAAAGGATTCTGGGTAACAGAACCTGGTGAGAGCCCCACAAGTCACCCCATCTTGGATTTCCCTAGGTTTCTAGGTTTCAAAAATGTACAGATTTGGTAGTTTTCCCTAGTTGCTGGCTGAGCTAGAGGCCAAATTCCACAGCTAGGCACTTTGCAAAAAACAGCTCTGTTTTCTTTGAGAAAATGTGATGTCTCCACATTGTGTTTTGGGGCATTTCCTGTTGCGGGCACTAGGCCTACCCACACAAGTGAGGTACCATTTTTATCGGGAGACTTGGGAGATCGCAGGAATGAAGGAAATTTGTGGCTCCTCTCAGATTCCAGAACTTTCTGTCACCGAAATGTGAGGAAAAAGTGTTTTTAGCCACATTTTGAGGTTTGCAAAGGATTCTGGGTAACAGAACCTGGTGAGAGCCCCCACAAGTCACCCCATCTTTCATTTAGCTAGGCTTCTAGTTTTCAAAAATATACAGATTTGTTCATTTTCCCTAGGTGCTGCCTGAACTAGAGGCCAAAGTTCACAGTTAGGCACTTTGCAAAAAAATCTCTGTTTTCTTTGGGAAAATGTGATGTCTCCATGTTGTGTTTTGGGGCATTTCCTGTCGCGGGCACGAGGCCTACCCACACAAGTGAGGTACCATTTTTATCGTGAGGCTTGGGAGATCGCAGGGTTGAAGGAAATGTGTGGCTACTCTCAGAATCCAGAAGTTTCTGTTAGCGAAATTTGAGGAAAAAGTGTTTTTTTAGTCAAATTTTGAGGTTTGCAAAGGATTCTGGGTAACAGAACCTGGTGAGAGCCCCACAAGTCACCCCATCTTGGATTTCCCTAGGTTTCTAGGTTTCAAAAATGTACAGATTTGGTAGTTTTCCCTAGTTGCTGGCTGAGCTAGAGGCCAAATTCCACAGCTAGGCACTTTGCAAAAAACAGCTCTGTTTTCTTTGAGAAAATGTGATGTCTCCACATTGTGTTTTGGGGCATTTCCTGTTGCGGGCACTAGGCCTACCCACACAAGTGAGGTACCATTTTTATCGGGAGACTTGGGAGATCGCAGGGTTGAAGGAAATTTGTGGCTCCTCTCAGATTCCAGAACTTCCTGCAAAGGATTCTGGGTAACAGAACCTGGTGAGAGCCCCCACAAGTCACCCCATCTTTCATTTAGCTAGGCTTCTAGTTTTCAAAAATATACAGATTTGGTCATTTTCCCTAGGTGCTGCCTGAACTAGAGGCCAAAATTCACAGTTTGGCACTTTGCAAAAAAAGCTCTGTTTTCTTTGGGAAAATGTGATGTCTCCATGTTGTGTTTTGGGGCATTTCCTGTCGCGGGCACTAGGCCTACCCACACAAGTGAGGTACCATTTTTATCGGGAGACTTGGGAGATCGCAGGTTTGAAGGAAATTTGTGGCTACTCTCAGAATCCAGCGAAATGTGAGGAAAAAGTGTTTTTTTAGCCAGATTTTGAGGTTTGCAAAGGATTCTGTGTAACAGAACCTGGTGAGATCCCCACAAGTCACCCTATCTTAGATTCCCCTATGTGTCTAGTTTTCACAAATGCAAAGGTTTGGTAGGTTTCCCTAGGTGCCGGCTGAGCTAGAGGCCAAAATCTACAGCTAGGCACTTTTAAAAAAACAGCTCTGTTTTCTTTTGGAAAATGTGACGTGTCCACATTGTGTTTTGGGGCATTTCCTGTCCTGGGCACTAGGCCTACCCACACAAGTGAGGCACCATTTTTATCGGGAGACTTGGGAGATCGCAGGTTTGAAGGAAATTTGTGGCTACTCTCAGAATCCAGCGAAATGTGAGGAAAAAGTGTTTTTTTAGCCAGATTTTGAGGTTTGCAAAGGATTCTGTGTAACAGAACCTGGTGAGATCCCCACAAGTCACCCTATCTTAGATTCCCCTATGTGTCTAGTTTTCACAAATGCAAAGGTTTGGTAGGTTTCCCTAGGTGCCGGCTGAGCTAGAGGCCAAAATCTACAGCTAGGCACTTTTAAAAAAACAGCTCTGTTTTCTTTTGGAAAATGTGACGTGTCCACATTGTGTTTTGGGGCATTTCCTGTCCTGGGCACTAGGCCTACCCACACAAGTGAGGCACCATTTTTATCGGGAGACTTGGGGGAACGTTGGGTGGAAGGAAATTTGTGGCTCCTCTCAGATTCCAGAAATTTCTGTCAACCAAATGTGAGGGAAAAGTGTTTTTTTAGCCAAATTTTGAGGTTTGCAAAGGATTCTGGGTAACAGAATCTGGTGAGAGCCCCACAAGTCACCCCATCTTGGATTTCCCTAGGTTTCTAGTTTTCAAAAATGTACAGATTTGGTAGTTTTCCCTAGCTGCTGGCTGAGCTAGAGGCCAAATTCCACAGCTAGGCACTTTGCAAAAAACAGCTCTGTTTTCTTTGGGAAAATGTGATGTCTCCACAATGTGTTTTGGGGCATTTCCTGTTGCGGGCACTAGGCCTACCCACACAAGTGAGGTACCATTTTTATCGGGAGACTTGGGAGATCGCAGGGTTGAAGGAAATTTGTGGCTCCTCTCAGATTCCAGAACTTTCTGTCACCGAAATGTGAGGAAAAAGTGTTTTTAGCCACATTTTGAGGTTTGCAAAGGATTCTGGGTAACAGAACCTGGTGAGAGCCACCACAAGTCATCCCATCTTGGATTTTGCTAGGCTTCTAGTTTTCAAAAATGTACAGATTTGGTCATTTTCCCTAGGTGCTGCCTGAACTAGAGGCCAAAATTCACAGTTAGGCACTTTGCAAAAAAAGCTCTGTTTTCTTTGGGAAAATGTGATGTCTCCATGTTGTGTTTTGGGGCATTTCCTGTCGCGGGCACTAGGCCTACCCACACAAGTGAGGTACCATTTTTATCGTGAGACTTGGGAGATCGCAGGGTTGAAGGAAATTTGTGGCTCCTCTCAGAATCCAGCGAAATGTGAGGAAAAAGTGTTTTTTTCGCCAGATTTTGAGGTTTGCAAAGGATTCTGTGTAACAGAACCTGGTGAGATCCCCACAAGTCACCCTATCTTAGATTCCCCTATGTGTCTAGTTTTCACAAATGCAAAGGTTTGGTAGGTTTCCCTAGGTGCCGGCTGAGCTAGAGGCCAAAATCTACAGCTAGGCACTTTTAAAAAAACAGCTCTGTTTTCTTTTGGAAAATGTGACGTGTCCACATTGTGTTTTGGGGCATTTCCTGTCCTGGGCACTAGGCCTACCCACACAAGTGAGGCACCATTTTTATCGGGAGACTTGGGGGAACGTTGGGTGGAAGGAAATTTGTGGCTCCTCTCAGATTCCAGAAATTTCTGTCAACCAAATGTGAGGGAAAAGTGTTTTTTTAGCCAAATTTTGAGGTTTGCAAAGGATTCTGGGTAACAGAATCTGGTGAGAGCCCCACAAGTCACCCCATCTTGGATTTCCCTAGGTTTCTAGTTTTCAAAAATGTACAGATTTGGTAGTTTTCCCTAGCTGCTGGCTGAGCTAGAGGCCAAATTCCACAGCTAGGCACTTTGCAAAAAACAGCTCTGTTTTCTTTGGGAAAATGTGATGTCTCCACAATGTGTTTTGGGGCATTTCCTGTTGCGGGCACTAGGCCTACCCACACAAGTGAGGTACCATTTTTATCGGGAGACTTGGGAGATCGCAGGGTTGAAGGAAATTTGTGGCTCCTCTCAGATTCCAGAACTTTCTGTCACCGAAATGTGAGGAAAAAGTGTTTTTAGCCACATTTTGAGGTTTGCAAAGGATTCTGGGTAACAGAACCTGGTGAGAGCCACCACAAGTCATCCCATCTTGGATTTTGCTAGGCTTCTAGTTTTCAAAAATGTACAGATTTGGTCATTTTCCCTAGGTGCTGCCTGAACTAGAGGCCAAAATTCACAGTTAGGCACTTTGCAAAAAAAGCTCTGTTTTCTTTGGGAAAATGTGATGTCTCCATGTTGTGTTTTGGGGCATTTCCTGTCGCGGGCACTAGGCCTACCCACACAAGTGAGGTACCATTTTTATCGTGAGACTTGGGAGATCGCAGGGTTGAAGGAAATTTGTGGCTCCTCTCAGAATCCAGCGAAATGTGAGGAAAAAGTGTTTTTTTCGCCAGATTTTGAGGTTTGCAAAGGATTCTGTGTAACAGAACCTGGTGAGATCCCCACAAGTCACCCTATCTTAGATTCCCCTATGTGTCTAGTTTTCACAAATGCAAAGGTTTGGTAGGTTTCCCTAGGTGCCGGCTGAGCTAGAGGCCAAAATCTACAGCTAGGCACTTTTAAAAAAACAGCTCTGTTTTCTTTTGGAAAATGTGACGTGTCCACATTGTGTTTTGGGGCATTTCCTGTCCTGGGCACTAGGCCTACCCACACAAGTGAGGCACCATTTTTATCGGGAGACTTGAGGGAACGTTGGGTGGAAGGAAATTTGTGGCTCCTCTCAGATTCCAGAAATTTCTGTCAACCAAATGTGAGGGAAAAGTGTTTTTTTAGCCAAATTTTGAGGTTTGCAAAGGATTCTGGGTAACAGAATCTGGTGAGAGCCCCACAAGTCACCCCATCTTGGATTTCCCTAGGTTTCTAGTTTTCAAAAATGTACAGATTTGGTAGTTTTCCCTAGCTGCTGGCTGAGCTAGAGGCCAAATTCCACAGCTAGGCACTTTGCAAAAAACAGCTCTGTTTTCTTTGGGAAAATGTGATGTCTCCACGATGTGTTTTGGGGCATTTCCTGTTGCGGGCACTAGGCCTACCCACACAAGTGAGGTACCATTTTTATCGGGAGACTTGGGAGATCGCAGGGTTGAAGGAAATTTGTGGCTCCTCTCAGATTCCAGAACTTTCTGTCACCGAAATGTGAGGAAAAAGTGTTTTTAGCCACATTTTGAGGTTTGCAAAGGATTCTGGGAAACAGAACCTGGTGAGAGCCACCACAAGTCACCCCATCTTGGATTTTGCTAGGCTTCTAGTTTTCAAAAATGTACAGATTTGGTCATTTTCCCTAGGTGCTGCCTGAACTAGAGGCCAAAATTCACAGTTAGGCACTTTGCAAAAAAAGCTCTGTTTTCTTTGGGAAAATGTGATGTCTCCATGTTGTGTTTTGGGGCATTTCCTGTCGCGGGCACTAGGCCTACCCACACAAGTGAGGTACCATTTTTATCGTGAGACTTGGGAGATCGCAGGGTTGAAGGAAATTTGTGGCTACTCTCAGAATCCAGAAGTTTCTGTTAGCGAAATGTGAGGAAAAAGTATTTTTTTAGCCACATTTGGAGGTTTGCAAAGGATTCTGGGTAACAGAACCTGGTGAGAGCCCCACAAGTCACCCCATCTTGCATTTCCCTAGGTTTCTAGGTTTCAAAAATGTACAGATTTGGTAGTTTTCCCTAGTTGCTGGCTGAGCTAGAGGCCAAATTCCACAGCTAGGCACTTTGCAAAAAACAACTCTGTTTTCTTTGGGAAAATGTGATGTCTCCACAATGTGTTTTGGGGCATTTCCTGTTGCGGGCACTAGGCCTACCCACACAAGTGAGGTACCATTTTTATCGGGAAACTTGGGAGATCGCAGGGTTGAAGGAAATTTGTGGCTCCTCTTAGATTCCAGAACTTTCTGTCACCGAAATGTGAGGAAAAAGTGTTTTTAGCCACATTTTGAGGTTTACCAAGGATTCTGGGTAACTGAACCTGGTGAGAGCCCCCACAAGTCACCCCATCTTGGATTTTGCTAGGCTTCTAGTTTTCAAAAATGAACAGATTTTGTCATTTTCCCTAGGTGCTGCCTGAACTAGAGGCCAAAATTCACAGTTAGGCACTTTGCAAAAAAATCTCTGTTTTCTTTGGGAAAATGTGATGTCTCCATGTTGTGTTTTGGGGCATTTCCTGTAGCGGGCACTAGGCCTACCCACACAAGTGAGGTACCATTTTTATCGTGAGGCTTGGGAGATCGCAGGGTTGAAGGAAATGTGTGGCTACTCTCAGAATCCAGAAGTTTCTGTTAGCGAAATTTGAGGAAAAAGTGTTTTTTTAGTCAAATTTTGAGGTTTGCAAAGGATTCTGGGTAACAGAACCTGGTGAGAGCCCCACAAGTCACCCCATCTTGGATTTCCTTATGTTTCTAGTTTTCAAAAATGTACAGATTTGGTAGTTTTCCCTAGTTGCTGGCTGAGCTAGAGGCCAAATTCCACAGCTAGGCAATTTGCAAAAAACAGCTCTGTTTTCTTTGAGAAAATGTGATGTCTCCACATTGTGTTTTGGGGCATTTCCTGTTGCGGGCACTAGGCCTACCCACACAAGTGAGGTACCATTTTTATCGGGAGACTTGGGAGATCGCAGGGTTGAAGGAAATTTGTGGCTCCTCTCAGATTCCAGAACTTCCTGTCACCGAAATGTGAGGAAAAAGTGTTTTTAGCCACATTTTGAGGTTTGCAAAGGATTCTGGGTAACAGAACCTGGTGAGAGCCCCCACAAGTCACCCCATCTTTCATTTAGCTAGGCTTCTAGTTTTCAAAAATATACAGATTTGGTCATTTTCCCTAGGTGCTGCCTGAACTAGAGGCCAAAATTCACAGTTAGGCACTTTGCAAAAAAATCTCTGTTTTCTTTGGGAAAATGTGATGTCTCCATGTTGTGTTTTGGGGCATTTCCTGTCGCGGGCACTAGGCCTACCCACACAAGTGAGGTACCATTTTTATCGTGAGGCTTGGGAGATCGCAGGGTTGAAGGAAATGTGTGGCTACTCTCAGAATCCAGAAGTTTCTGTTAGCGAAATTTGAGGAAAAAGTGTTTTTTAAGTCAAATTTTGAGGTTTGCAAAGGATTCTGGGTAACAGAACCTGGTGAGAGCCCCACAAGTCACCCCATCTTGAATTTCCCTATGTTTCTAGTTTTCAAAAATGTACAGATTTGGTAGTTTTCCCTAGTTGCTGGCTGAGCTAGAGGCCAAATTCCACAGCTAGGCACTTTGCAAAAAACAGCTCTGTTTTCTTTGGGAAAATGTGATGTCTCCACGATGTGTTTTGGGGCATTTCCTGTTGCGGGCACTAGGCCTACCCACACAAGTGAGGTACCATTTTTATCGGGAGACTTGGGAGATCGCAGGGTTGAAGGAAATTTGTGGCTCCTCTCAGATTCCAGAACTTTCTGTCACCGAAATGTGAGGAAAAAGTGTTTTTAGCCACATTTTGAGGTTTGCCAAGGATTCTGGGTAACAGAACCTGGTGAGAGCCCCCACAAGTCACCCCATCTTGGATTTTGCTAGGCTTCTAGTTTTCAAAAATGTACAGATTTGGTCATTTTCCCTAGGTGCTGCCTGAACTAGAGGCCAAAATTCACAGTTAGGCACTTTGCAAAAAAATCTCTGTTTTCTTTGGGAAAATGTGATGTCTCCACATTGTGTTTTGGGGCATTTCCTGTTGCGGGCACTAGGCCTACCCACACAAGTGAGGTACCATTTTTATCGGGAGACTTGGGAGATCGCAGGGTTGAAGGAAATTTGTGGCTCCTCTCAGATTCCAGAACTTCCTGTCACCGAAATGTGAGGAAAAAGTATTTTTAGCCACATTTTGAGGTTTGCACAGGATTCTGGGTAACAGAACCTGGTGAGAGCCCCCACAATTCACCCCATCTTTCATTTAGCTAGGCTTCTAGTTTTCAAAAATATACAGATTTGGTCATTTTCCCTAGGTGCTGCCTGAACTAGAGGCCAAAATTCACAGTTAGGCACTTTGCAAAAAAAGCTCTGTTTTCTTTGGGAAAATGTGATGTCTCAATGTTGTGTTTTGGGGCATTTCCTGTCACGGGCACTAGGCCTACCCACACAAGTGAGGTACCATTTTTATCGGGAGACTTGGGAGATCGCAGGTTTGAAGGAAATTTGTGGCTACTCTCAGAATCCAGCGAAATGTGAGGAAAAAGTGTTTTTTTAGCCAGATTTTGAGGTTTGCAAAGGATTCTGTGTAACAGAACCTGGTGGGAGCCCCACAAGTCACCCTATCTTAGATTCCCCTTTGTGTCTAGTTTTCACAAATGCAAAGGTTTGGTAGGTTTCCCTAGGTGCCGGCTGAGCTAGAGGCCAAAATCTACAGCTAGGCACTTTTAAAAAAACAGCTCTGTTTTCTTTTGGAACATGTGACGTGTCCACATTGTGTTTTGGGGCATTTCCTGTCCTGGGCACTAGGCCTACCCACACAAGTGAGGCACCATTTTTATCGAGAGACTTGGGGGAACGTTGGGTGGAAGGAAATTTGTGGCTCCTCTCAGATTCCAGAAATTTCTGTCAAAGAAATGTGAGGGAAAAGTGTTTTTTTAGCCAAATTTTGAGGTTTGCAAAGGATTCTGGGTAACAGAATCTGGTGAGAGCCCCACAAGTCACCCCATCTTGGATTTCCCTAGGTTTCTAGTTTTCAAAAATGTACAGATTTGGTAGTTTTCCCTAGCTGCTGGCTGAGCTAGAGGCCAAATTCCACAGCTAGGCACTTTGCAAAAAACAGCTCTGTTTTCTTTGGGAAAATGTGATGTCTCCACGATGTGTTTTGGGGCATTTCCTGTTGCGGGCACTAGGCTTACCCACACAAGTGAGGTACCATTTTTATCGGGAGACTTGGGAGATCGCAGGGTTGAAGGAAATTTGTGGCTCCTCTCAGATTCCAGAACTTTCTGTCACCGAAATGTGAGTAAAAAGTGTTTTTAGCCACATTTTGAGGTTTGCAAAGGATTCTAGGTAACAGAACCTGGTGAGAGCCCCCACAAGTCACCCCATCTTGGATTTTGCTAGGCTTCTAGTTTACAAAAATGTGCAGATTTGGTCATTTTCCCTAGGTGCTGCCTGAACTAGAGGCCAAAATTCACAGTTAGGCACTTTGCAAAAAAAGCTCTGTTTTCTTTGGGAAAATGTGATGTCTCCATGTTGTGTTTTGGGGCATTTCCTGTCGCGGGCACTAGGCCTACCCACACAAGTGAGGTACCATTTTTATCGTGAGACTTGGGAGATCGCAGGGTTGAAGGAAATTTGTGGCTACTCTCAGAATCCAGAAGTTTCTGTTAGCGAAATGTGAGGAAAAAGTGTTTTTTTAGCCACATTTGGAGGTTTGCAAAGGATTCTGGGTAACAGAACCTGGTGAGAGCCCCACAAGTCACCCCATCTTGCATTTCCCTAGGTTTCTAGGTTTCAAAAATGTACAGATTTGGTAGTTTTCCCTAGTTGCTGGCTGAGCTAGAGGCCAAATTCCACAGCTAGGCACTTTGCAAAAAACAGCTCTGTTTTCTTTGGGAAAATGTGATGTCTCCACGATGTGTTTTGGGGCATTTCCTGTTGCGGGCACTAGGCCTACCCACACAAGTGAGGTACCATTTTTATCGGGAGACTTGGGAGATCGCAGGGTTGAAGGAAATTTGTGGCTCCTCTCAGATTCCAGAACTTTCAGTCACCGAAATGTGAGGAAAAAGTGTTTTTAGCCACATTTTGAGGTTTGCCAAGGATTCTAGGTAACAGAACCTGGTGAGAGCCCCCGCAAGTCACCCCATCTTGGATTTTGCTAGGCTTCTACTTTTCAAAAATGTACAGATTTGGTCAATTTTCCCTAGGTTCTGCCTGAACTAGAGGCCAAAATTCACAGTTAGGCACTTTGCAAAAAAATCTCTGTTTTCTTTGGGAAAATGTGATGTCTCCATGTTGTGTTTTGGGGCATTTCCTGTCGCGGGCACTAGGCCTACCCACACAAGTGAGGTACCATTTTTATCATGTGGCTTGGGAGATCGCAGGGTTGAAGGAAATTTGTGGCTACTCTCAGAATCCAGAAGTTTCTGTTAGCGAAATTTGAGGAAAAAGTATTTTTTTAGTCAAATTTTGAGGTTTGCAAAGGATTCTGGGTAACAGAACCTGGTGAGAGCCCCACAAGTCACCCCATCTTGGA
This sequence comes from Pleurodeles waltl, assembly GCF_031143425.1. Classification (NCBI taxonomy): domain Eukaryota; kingdom Metazoa; phylum Chordata; class Amphibia; order Caudata; family Salamandridae; genus Pleurodeles; species Pleurodeles waltl. Next base: position 565,394,086 of record NC_090442.1, read on the forward strand.
TTTCCCTATGTTTCTAGTTTTCAAAAATGTACAGATTTGGTAGTTTTTCCTAGTTGCTGGCTGAGCTAGAGGCCAAATTCCACAGCTAGGCACTTTGCAAAAAACAGCTCTGTTTTCTTTGAGAAAATGTGATGTCTCCACATTGTGTTTTGGGGCATTTCCTGTTGCGGGCACTAGGCCTACCCACACAAGTGAGGTACCATTTTTATCGGGAGACTTGGGAGATCGCAGGGTTGAAGGAAATTTGTGGCTCCTCTCAGATTCCAGAACTTCCTGTCACCGAAATGTGAGGAAAAAGTGTTTTTAGCCACATTTTGAGGTTTGCAAAGGATTCTGGGTAACAGAGCCTGGTGAGAGCCCCCACAAGTCACCCCATCTTTCATTTAGCTAGGCTTCTAGTTTTCAAAAATATACAGATTTGGTCATTTTCCCTAGGTGCTGCCTGAACTAGAGGCCAAAATTCACAGTTAGGCACTTTGCAAAAAAAGCTCTGTTTTCTTTGGGAAAATGTGATGTCTCCATGTTGTGTTTTGGGGCATTTCCTGTCACGGGCACTAGGCCTACCCACACAAGTGAGGTACCATTTTTATCGGGAGACTTGGGAGATCGCAGGTTTGAAGGAAATTTGTGGCTACTCTCAGAATCCAGCGAAATGTGGGGAAAAAGTGTTTTTTTAGCCAGATTTTGAGGTTTGCAAAGGATTCTGTGTAACAGAACCTGGTGAGAGCCCCACAAGTCACCCTATCTTAGATTCCCCTATGTGTCTAGTTTTCACAAATGCAAAGGTTTGGTAGGTTTCCCTAGGTGCCGGCTGAGCTAGAGGCCAAAATCTACAGCTAGGCACTTTTAAAAAAACAGCTCTGTTTTCTTTTGGAAAATGTGACGTGTCCACATTGTGTTTTGGGGCATTTCCTGTCCTGGGCACTAGGCCTACCCACACAAGGGAGGCACCATTTTTATCGGGAGACTTGGGGGAACGTTGGGTGGAAGGAAATTTGTGGCTCCTCTCAGATTCCAGAAATTTCTGTCAACGAAATGTGAGGGAAAAGTGTTTTTTTAGCCAAATTTTGAGGTTTGCAAAGGATTCTGGGTAACAGAATCTGGTGAGAGCCCCACAAGTCACCCCATCTTGTATTGCCCTAGGTTTCTAGTTTTCAAAAATGTACAGATTTGGTAGTTTTCCCTAGCTGCTGGCTGAGCTAGAGGCCAAATTCCACAGCTAGGCACCTTGCAAAAAACAGCTGTTTTCTTTGGGAAAATGTGATGTCTCCACGATGTGTTTTGGGGCATTTCCTGTTGCGGGCACTAGGCCTACCCACACAAGTGAGGTACCATTTTTATCGGGAGACTTGGGAGATCGCAGGGTTGAAGGAAATTTGTGGCTCCTCTCAGATTCCAGAACTTTCTGTCACCGAAATGTGAGGAAAAAGTGTTTTTAGCCACATTTTGAGGTTTGCAAAGGATTCTGGGTAACAGAACCTGGTGAGAGCCCCCACAAGTCACCCCATCTTGGATTTTGCTAGGCTTCTAGTTTTCAAAAATGTACAGATTTGGTCATTTTCCCTAGGTGCTGCCTGAACTAGAGGCCAAAATTCACAGTTAGGCACTTTGCAAAAAAAAGCTCCGTTTTCTTTGGGAAAATGTGATGTCTCCATGTTGTGTTTTAGGGCATTTCCTGTCGCGGGCACTAGGCCTACCCACACAAGTGAGGTACCATTTTTATCGGGAGACTTGGGAGATCGCAGGGTTGAAGGAAATGTGTGGCTACTCTCAGAATCCAGAAGTTTCTGTTAGCGAAATTTGAGGAAAAAGTGTTTTTTTAGTCAAATTTTGAGGTTTGCAAAGGATTCTGGGTAACAGAACCTGGTGAGAGCCCCACAAGTCACCCCATCTTGGATTTCCCTATGTTTCTAGTTTTCAAAAATGTACAGATTTGGTAGTTTTCCCTAGTTGCTGGCTGAGCTAGAGGCCAAATTCCACAGCTAGGCACTTTGCAAAAAACAGCTCTGTTTTCTTTGAGAAAATGTGATGTCTCCACATTGTGTTTTGGGGCATTTCCTGTTGCGGGCACTAGGCCTACCCACACAAGTGAGGTACCATTTTTATCGGGAGACTTGGGAGATCGCAGGGTTGAAGGAAATTTGTGGCTCCTCTCAGATTCCAGAACTTCCTGTCACCGAAATGTGAGGAAAAAGTGTTTTTAGCCACATTTTGAGGTTTGCAAAGGATTCTGGGTAACAGAACCTGGTGAGAGCCCCCACAAGTCACCCCATCTTTCATTTAGCTAGGCTTCTAGTTTTCAAAAATATACAGATTTGGTCATTTTCCCTAGGTGCTGCCTGAACTAGAGGCCAAAATTCACAGTTAGGCACTTTGCAAAAAAATCTCTGTTTTCTTTGGGAAAATGTGATGTCTCCATGTTGTGTTTTGGGGCATTTCCTGTCGCGGGCACTAGGCCTACCCACACAAGTGAGGTACCATTTTTATCGTGAGGCTTGGGAGATCGCAGGGTTGAAGGAAATGTGTGGCTACTCTCAGAATCCAGAAGTTTCTGTTAGCGAAATTTGAGGAAAAAGTGTTTTTTTAGTCAAATTTTGAGGTTTGCAAAGGATTCTGGGTAACAGAACCTGGTGAGAGCCCCACAAGTCACCCCATCTTGGATTTCCCTATGTTTCTAGTTTTCAAAAATGTACAGATTTGGTAGTTTTCCCTAGTTGCTGGCTGAGCTAGAGGCCAAATTCCACAGCTAGGCACTTTGCAAAAAACAGCTCTGTTTTCTTTGAGAAAATGTGATGTCTCCACATTGTGTTTTGGGGCATTTCCTGTTGCGGGCACTAGGCCTACCCACACAAGTGAGGTACCATTTTTATCGGGAGACTTGGGAGATCGCAGGGTTGAAGGAAATGTGTGGCTCCTCTCAGATTCCAGAACTTCCTGTCACCGAAATGTGAGGAAAAAATGTTTTTAGCCACATTTTGAGGTTTGCAAAGGATTCTGGGTAACAGAACCTGGTGAGAGCCCCCACAAGTCACCCCATCTTTCATTTAGCTAGGCTTCTAGTTTTCAAAAATATACAGATTTGGTCATTTTCCCTAGGTGCTGCCTGAACTAGAGGCCAAAATTCACAGTTAGGCACTTTGCAAAAAAAGCTCTGTTTTCTTTGGGAAAATGTGATGTCTCCATGTTGTGTTTTGGGGCATTTCCTGTCACGGGCACTAGGCCTACCCACACAAGTGAGGTACCATTTTTATCGGGAGACTTGGGAGATCGCAGGTTTGAAGGAAATTTGTGGCTACTCTCAGAATCCAGCGAAATGTGAGGAAAAAGTGTTTTTTTAGCCAGATTTTGAGGTTTGCAAAGGATTCTGTGTAACAGAACCTGGTGAGAGCCCCACAAGTCACCCTATCTTAGATTCCCCTATGTGTCTAGTTTTCACAAATGCAAAGGTTTGGTAGGTTTCCCTAGGTGCCGGCTGAGCTAGAGGCCAAAATCTACAGCTAGGCACTTTTAAAAAAACAGCTCTGTTTTCTTTTGGAAAATGTGACGTGTCCACATTGTGTTTTGGGGCATTTCCTGTCCTGGGCACTAGGCCTACCCACACAAGTGAGGCACCATTTTTATCGAGAGACTTGGGGGAACGTTGGGTGGAAGGAAATTTGTGGCTCCTCTCAGATTCCAGAAATTTCTGTCAAAGAAATGTGAGGGAAAAGTGTTTTTTTAGCCACATTTTGAGGTTTGCAAAGGATTCTGGGTAACAGAACCTGGTGAGAGCCCCCACAAGTCACCCCATCTTGGATTTTGCTAGGCTTCTAGTTTTCAAAAATGTACAGATTTGGTCATTTTCCCTAGCTGCTGCCTGAACTAGAGGCCAAAATTCACAGTTAGGCACTTTGCAAAAAAAGCTCTGTTTTCTTTGGGAAAATGTGATGTCTCCATGTTGTGTTTTGGGGCATTTCCTGTCGCGGGCACTAGGCCTACCCACACAAGTGAGGTACCATTTTTATCGTGAGACTTGGGAGATCGCAGGGTTGAAGGAAATTTGTGGCTACTCTCAGAATCCAGAAGTTTCTGTTAGCGAAATGTGAGGAAAAAGTGTTTTTTTAGCCACATTTGGAGGTTTGCAAAGGATTCTGGGTAACAGAACCTGGTGAGAGCCCCACAAGTCACCCCATCTTGCATTTCCCTAGGTTTCTAGGTTTCAAAAATGTACAGATTTGGTAGTTTTCCCTAGTTGCTGGCTGAGCTAGAGGCCAAATTCCACAGCTAGGCACTTTGCAAAAAACAGCTCTGTTTTCTTTGGGAAAATGTGATGTCTCCACGATGTGTTTTGGGGCATTTCCTGTTGCGGGCACTAGGCCTACCCACACAAGTGAGGTACCATTTTTATCGGGAGACTTGGGATATCGCAGGGTTGAAGGAAATTTGTGGCTCCTCTCAGATTCCAGAACTTTCAGTCACCGAAATGTGAGGAAAAAGTGTTTTTAGCCACATTTTGAGGTTTGCCAAGGATTCTAGGTAACAGAACCTGGTGAGAGCCCCCACAAGTCACCCCATCTTGGATTTTGCTAGGCTTCTAGTTTTCAAAAATGTACAGATTTGGTCATTTTCCCTAGGTTCTGCCTGAACTAGAGGCCAAAATTCACAGTTAGGCACTTTGCAAAAAAATCTCTGTTTTCTTTGGGAAAATGTGATGTCTCCATGTTGTGTTTTGGGGCATTTCCTGTCGCGGGCACTAGGCCTACCCACACAAGTGAGGTACCATTTTTATCGTGTGGCTTGGGAGATCGCAGGGTTGAAGGAAATTTGTTGCTACTCTCAGAATCCAGAAGTTTCTGTTAGCGAAATTTGAGGAAAAAGTATTTTTTTAGTCAAATTTTGAGGTTTGCAAAGGATTCTGGGTAACAGAACCTGGTGAGAGCCCCACAAGTCACCCCATCTTGGATTTCCCTATGTTTCTAGTTTTCAAAAATGTACAGATTTGGTAGTTTTTCCTAGTTGCTGGCTGAGCTAGAGGCCAAATTCCACAGCTAGGCACTTTGCAAAAAACAGCTCTGTTTTCTTTGAGAAAATGTGATGTCTCCACATTGTGTTTTGGGGCATTTCCTGTTGCGGGCACTAGGCCTACCCACACAAGTGAGGTACCATTTTTATCGGGAGACTTGGGAGATCGCAGGGTTGAAGGGAATTTGTGGCTCCTCTCAGATTCCAGAACTTCCTGTCACCGAAATGTGAGGAAAAAGTGTTTTTAGCCACATTTTGAGGTTTGCAAAGGATTCTGGGTAACAGAACCTGGTGAGAGCCCCCACAAGTCACCCCATCTTTCATTTAGCTAGGCTTCTAGTTTTCAAAAATATACAGATTTGGTCATTTTCCCTAGGTGCTGCCTGAACTAGAGGCCAAAATTCACAGTTAGGCACTTTGCAAAAAAAGCTCTGTTTTCTTTGGGAAAATGTGATGTCTCCATGTTGTGTTTTGGGGCATTTCCTGTCACGGGCACTAGGCCTACCCACACAAGTGAGGTACCATTTTTATCGGGAGACTTGGGAGATCGCAGGTTTGAAGGAAATTTGTGGCTACTCTCAGAATCCAGCGAAATGTGGGGAAAAAGTGTTTTTTTAGCCAGATTTTGAGGTTTGCAAAGGATTCTGTGTAACAGAACCTGGTGAGAGCCCCACAAGTCACCCTGTCTTAGATTCCCCTATGTGTCTAGTTTTCACAAATGCAAAGGTTTGGTAGGTTTCCCTAGGTGCCGGCTGAGCTAGAGGCCAAAATCTACAGCTAGGCACTTTTAAAAAAACAGCTCTGTTTTCTTTTGGAAAATGTGACGTGTCCACAGTGTGTTTTGGGGCATTTCCTGTCCTGGGCACTAGGCCTACCCACACAAGTGAGGCACCATTTTTATCGGGAGACTTGGGGGAACGTTGGGTGGAAGGAAATTTGTGGCTCCTCTCAGATTCCAGAAATTTCTGTCAACGAAATGTGAGGGAAAAGTGTTTTTTTAGCCAAATTTTGAGGTTTGCAAAGGATTCTGGGTAACAGAATCTGGTGAGAGCCCCACAAGTCACCCCATCTTGTATTGCCCTAGGTTTCTAGTTTTCAAAAATGTACAGATTTGGTAGTTTTCCCTAGCTGCTGGCTGAGCTAGAGGCCAAATTCCACAGCTAGGCACCTTGCAAAAAACAGCTCTGTTTTCTTTGGGAAAATGTGATGTCTCCACGATGTGTTTTGGGGCATTTCCTGTTGCGGGCACTAGGCCTACCCACACAAGTGAGGTACCATTTTTATCGGGAGACTTGGGAGATCGCAGGGTTGAAGGAAATTTGTGGCTCCTCTCAGATTCCAGAACTTTCTGTCACCGAAATGTGAGGAAAAAGTGTTTTTAGCCACATTTTGAGGTTTGCAAAGGATTCTGGGTAACAGAACCTGGTGAGAGCCCCCACAAGTCACCCCATCTTGGATTTTGCTAGGCTTCTAGTTTTCAAAAATGTACAGATTTGGTCATTTTCCCTAGGTGCTGCCTGAACTAGAGGCCAAAATTCACAGTTAGGCACTTTGCAAAAAAAGCTCCGTTTTCTTTGGGAAAATGTGATGTCTCCATGTTGTGTTTTGGGGCATTTCCTGTCGCGGGCACTAGGCCTACCCACACAAGTGAGGTACCATTTTTATCGTGAGACTTGGGAGATCGCAGGGTTGAAGGAAATTTGTGGCTACTCTCAGAATCCAGAAGTTTCTGTTAGCGAAATGTGAGGAAAAAGTGTTTTTTTAGCCAAATTTTGAGGTTTGCAAAAGATTCTGGGTAACAGAAACTGGTGAGAGCCCCACAAGTCACCCCATCTTGCATTTCCCTAGGTTTCTAGGTTTAAAAAATGTACAGATTTGTTAGTTTTCCCTAGTTGCCGGCTTAGCTAGAGGCCAAATTCCACAGCTAGGCACTTTGAAAAAAACAGCTCTGTTTTCTTTTGGAAAATGTGATGTCTCCACGATGTGTTTTGGGGCATTTCCTGTTGCGGGCACTAGGCCTACCCACACAAGTGAGGTACCATTTTTATCGGGAGACTTGGGAGATCGCAGGGTTGAAGGAAATTTGTGGCTCCTCTCAGATTCCAGAACTTTCTGTCACCGAAATGTGAGGAAAAAGTGTTTTTAGCCACATTTTGAGGTTTGCCAAGGATTCTGGGTAACAGAACCTGGTGAGAGCCCCCACAAGTCACCCCATCTTGGATTTTGCTAGGCTTCTAGTTTTCAAAAATGTACAGATTTGGTCATTTTCCCTAGGTGCTGCCTGAACTAGAGGCCAAAATTCACAGTTAGGCACTTTGCAAAAAAATCTCTGTTTTCTTTGGGAAAATGTGATGTCTCCATGTTGTGTTTTGGGGCATTTCCTGTCGCGGGCACTAGGCCTAACCACACAAGTGAGGTACCATTTTTATCGTGAGGCTTGGGAGATCGCAGGGTTGAAGGAAATGTGTGGCTACTCTCAGAATCCAGAAGTTTCTGTTAGCGAAATTTGAGGAAAAAGTGTTTTTTTAGTCAAATTTTGAGGTTTGCAAAGGATTCTGGGTAACAGAACCTGGTGAGAGCCCCACAAGTCACCCCATCTTGGATTTCCCTAGGTTTCTAGGTTTCAAAAATGTACAGATTTGGTAGTTTTCCCTAGTTGCTGGCTGAGCTAGAGGCCAAATTCCACAGCTAGGCACTTTGCAAAAAACAGCTCTGTTTTCTTTGAGAAAATGTGATGTCTCCACATTGTGTTTTGGGGCATTTCCTGTTGCGGGCACTAGGCCTACCCACACAAGTGAGGTACCATTTTTATCGGGAGACTTGGGAGATCGCAGGAATGAAGGAAATTTGTGGCTCCTCTCAGATTCCAGAACTTTCTGTCACCGAAATGTGAGGAAAAAGTGTTTTTAGCCACATTTTGAGGTTTGCAAAGGATTCTGGGTAACAGAACCTGGTGAGAGCCCCCACAAGTCACCCCATCTTTCATTTAGCTAGGCTTCTAGTTTTCAAAAATATACAGATTTGTTCATTTTCCCTAGGTGCTGCCTGAACTAGAGGCCAAAGTTCACAGTTAGGCACTTTGCAAAAAAATCTCTGTTTTCTTTGGGAAAATGTGATGTCTCCATGTTGTGTTTTGGGGCATTTCCTGTCGCGGGCACGAGGCCTACCCACACAAGTGAGGTACCATTTTTATCGTGAGGCTTGGGAGATCGCAGGGTTGAAGGAAATGTGTGGCTACTCTCAGAATCCAGAAGTTTCTGTTAGCGAAATTTGAGGAAAAAGTGTTTTTTTAGTCAAATTTTGAGGTTTGCAAAGGATTCTGGGTAACAGAACCTGGTGAGAGCCCCACAAGTCACCCCATCTTGGATTTCCCTAGGTTTCTAGGTTTCAAAAATGTACAGATTTGGTAGTTTTCCCTAGTTGCTGGCTGAGCTAGAGGCCAAATTCCACAGCTAGGCACTTTGCAAAAAACAGCTCTGTTTTCTTTGAGAAAATGTGATGTCTCCACATTGTGTTTTGGGGCATTTCCTGTTGCGGGCACTAGGCCTACCCACACAAGTGAGGTACCATTTTTATCGGGAGACTTGGGAGATCGCAGGGTTGAAGGAAATTTGTGGCTCCTCTCAGATTCCAGAACTTCCTGCAAAGGATTCTGGGTAACAGAACCTGGTGAGAGCCCCCACAAGTCACCCCATCTTTCATTTAGCTAGGCTTCTAGTTTTCAAAAATATACAGATTTGGTCATTTTCCCTAGGTGCTGCCTGAACTAGAGGCCAAAATTCACAGTTTGGCACTTTGCAAAAAAAGCTCTGTTTTCTTTGGGAAAATGTGATGTCTCCATGTTGTGTTTTGGGGCATTTCCTGTCGCGGGCACTAGGCCTACCCACACAAGTGAGGTACCATTTTTATCGGGAGACTTGGGAGATCGCAGGTTTGAAGGAAATTTGTGGCTACTCTCAGAATCCAGCGAAATGTGAGGAAAAAGTGTTTTTTTAGCCAGATTTTGAGGTTTGCAAAGGATTCTGTGTAACAGAACCTGGTGAGATCCCCACAAGTCACCCTATCTTAGATTCCCCTATGTGTCTAGTTTTCACAAATGCAAAGGTTTGGTAGGTTTCCCTAGGTGCCGGCTGAGCTAGAGGCCAAAATCTACAGCTAGGCACTTTTAAAAAAACAGCTCTGTTTTCTTTTGGAAAATGTGACGTGTCCACATTGTGTTTTGGGGCATTTCCTGTCCTGGGCACTAGGCCTACCCACACAAGTGAGGCACCATTTTTATCGGGAGACTTGGGAGATCGCAGGTTTGAAGGAAATTTGTGGCTACTCTCAGAATCCAGCGAAATGTGAGGAAAAAGTGTTTTTTTAGCCAGATTTTGAGGTTTGCAAAGGATTCTGTGTAACAGAACCTGGTGAGATCCCCACAAGTCACCCTATCTTAGATTCCCCTATGTGTCTAGTTTTCACAAATGCAAAGGTTTGGTAGGTTTCCCTAGGTGCCGGCTGAGCTAGAGGCCAAAATCTACAGCTAGGCACTTTTAAAAAAACAGCTCTGTTTTCTTTTGGAAAATGTGACGTGTCCACATTGTGTTTTGGGGCATTTCCTGTCCTGGGCACTAGGCCTACCCACACAAGTGAGGCACCATTTTTATCGGGAGACTTGGGGGAACGTTGGGTGGAAGGAAATTTGTGGCTCCTCTCAGATTCCAGAAATTTCTGTCAACCAAATGTGAGGGAAAAGTGTTTTTTTAGCCAAATTTTGAGGTTTGCAAAGGATTCTGGGTAACAGAATCTGGTGAGAGCCCCACAAGTCACCCCATCTTGGATTTCCCTAGGTTTCTAGTTTTCAAAAATGTACAGATTTGGTAGTTTTCCCTAGCTGCTGGCTGAGCTAGAGGCCAAATTCCACAGCTAGGCACTTTGCAAAAAACAGCTCTGTTTTCTTTGGGAAAATGTGATGTCTCCACAATGTGTTTTGGGGCATTTCCTGTTGCGGGCACTAGGCCTACCCACACAAGTGAGGTACCATTTTTATCGGGAGACTTGGGAGATCGCAGGGTTGAAGGAAATTTGTGGCTCCTCTCAGATTCCAGAACTTTCTGTCACCGAAATGTGAGGAAAAAGTGTTTTTAGCCACATTTTGAGGTTTGCAAAGGATTCTGGGTAACAGAACCTGGTGAGAGCCACCACAAGTCATCCCATCTTGGATTTTGCTAGGCTTCTAGTTTTCAAAAATGTACAGATTTGGTCATTTTCCCTAGGTGCTGCCTGAACTAGAGGCCAAAATTCACAGTTAGGCACTTTGCAAAAAAAGCTCTGTTTTCTTTGGGAAAATGTGATGTCTCCATGTTGTGTTTTGGGGCATTTCCTGTCGCGGGCACTAGGCCTACCCACACAAGTGAGGTACCATTTTTATCGTGAGACTTGGGAGATCGCAGGGTTGAAGGAAATTTGTGGCTCCTCTCAGAATCCAGCGAAATGTGAGGAAAAAGTGTTTTTTTCGCCAGATTTTGAGGTTTGCAAAGGATTCTGTGTAACAGAACCTGGTGAGATCCCCACAAGTCACCCTATCTTAGATTCCCCTATGTGTCTAGTTTTCACAAATGCAAAGGTTTGGTAGGTTTCCCTAGGTGCCGGCTGAGCTAGAGGCCAAAATCTACAGCTAGGCACTTTTAAAAAAACAGCTCTGTTTTCTTTTGGAAAATGTGACGTGTCCACATTGTGTTTTGGGGCATTTCCTGTCCTGGGCACTAGGCCTACCCACACAAGTGAGGCACCATTTTTATCGGGAGACTTGAGGGAACGTTGGGTGGAAGGAAATTTGTGGCTCCTCTCAGATTCCAGAAATTTCTGTCAACCAAATGTGAGGGAAAAGTGTTTTTTTAGCCAAATTTTGAGGTTTGCAAAGGATTCTGGGTAACAGAATCTGGTGAGAGCCCCACAAGTCACCCCATCTTGGATTTCCCTAGGTTTCTAGTTTTCAAAAATGTACAGATTTGGTAGTTTTCCCTAGCTGCTGGCTGAGCTAGAGGCCAAATTCCACAGCTAGGCACTTTGCAAAAAACAGCTCTGTTTTCTTTGGGAAAATGTGATGTCTCCACGATGTGTTTTGGGGCATTTCCTGTTGCGGGCACTAGGCCTACCCACACAAGTGAGGTACCATTTTTATCGGGAGACTTGGGAGATCGCAGGGTTGAAGGAAATTTGTGGCTCCTCTCAGATTCCAGAACTTTCTGTCACCGAAATGTGAGGAAAAAGTGTTTTTAGCCACATTTTGAGGTTTGCAAAGGATTCTGGGAAACAGAACCTGGTGAGAGCCACCACAAGTCACCCCATCTTGGATTTTGCTAGGCTTCTAGTTTTCAAAAATGTACAGATTTGGTCATTTTCCCTAGGTGCTGCCTGAACTAGAGGCCAAAATTCACAGTTAGGCACTTTGCAAAAAAAGCTCTGTTTTCTTTGGGAAAATGTGATGTCTCCATGTTGTGTTTTGGGGCATTTCCTGTCGCGGGCACTAGGCCTACCCACACAAGTGAGGTACCATTTTTATCGTGAGACTTGGGAGATCGCAGGGTTGAAGGAAATTTGTGGCTACTCTCAGAATCCAGAAGTTTCTGTTAGCGAAATGTGAGGAAAAAGTATTTTTTTAGCCACATTTGGAGGTTTGCAAAGGATTCTGGGTAACAGAACCTGGTGAGAGCCCCACAAGTCACCCCATCTTGCATTTCCCTAGGTTTCTAGGTTTCAAAAATGTACAGATTTGGTAGTTTTCCCTAGTTGCTGGCTGAGCTAGAGGCCAAATTCCACAGCTAGGCACTTTGCAAAAAACAACTCTGTTTTCTTTGGGAAAATGTGATGTCTCCACAATGTGTTTTGGGGCATTTCCTGTTGCGGGCACTAGGCCTACCCACACAAGTGAGGTACCATTTTTATCGGGAAACTTGGGAGATCGCAGGGTTGAAGGAAATTTGTGGCTCCTCTTAGATTCCAGAACTTTCTGTCACCGAAATGTGAGGAAAAAGTGTTTTTAGCCACATTTTGAGGTTTACCAAGGATTCTGGGTAACTGAACCTGGTGAGAGCCCCCACAAGTCACCCCATCTTGGATTTTGCTAGGCTTCTAGTTTTCAAAAATGAACAGATTTTGTCATTTTCCCTAGGTGCTGCCTGAACTAGAGGCCAAAATTCACAGTTAGGCACTTTGCAAAAAAATCTCTGTTTTCTTTGGGAAAATGTGATGTCTCCATGTTGTGTTTTGGGGCATTTCCTGTAGCGGGCACTAGGCCTACCCACACAAGTGAGGTACCATTTTTATCGTGAGGCTTGGGAGATCGCAGGGTTGAAGGAAATGTGTGGCTACTCTCAGAATCCAGAAGTTTCTGTTAGCGAAATTTGAGGAAAAAGTGTTTTTTTAGTCAAATTTTGAGGTTTGCAAAGGATTCTGGGTAACAGAACCTGGTGAGAGCCCCACAAGTCACCCCATCTTGGATTTCCTTATGTTTCTAGTTTTCAAAAATGTACAGATTTGGTAGTTTTCCCTAGTTGCTGGCTGAGCTAGAGGCCAAATTCCACAGCTAGGCAATTTGCAAAAAACAGCTCTGTTTTCTTTGAGAAAATGTGATGTCTCCACATTGTGTTTTGGGGCATTTCCTGTTGCGGGCACTAGGCCTACCCACACAAGTGAGGTACCATTTTTATCGGGAGACTTGGGAGATCGCAGGGTTGAAGGAAATTTGTGGCTCCTCTCAGATTCCAGAACTTCCTGTCACCGAAATGTGAGGAAAAAGTGTTTTTAGCCACATTTTGAGGTTTGCAAAGGATTCTGGGTAACAGAACCTGGTGAGAGCCCCCACAAGTCACCCCATCTTTCATTTAGCTAGGCTTCTAGTTTTCAAAAATATACAGATTTGGTCATTTTCCCTAGGTGCTGCCTGAACTAGAGGCCAAAATTCACAGTTAGGCACTTTGCAAAAAAATCTCTGTTTTCTTTGGGAAAATGTGATGTCTCCATGTTGTGTTTTGGGGCATTTCCTGTCGCGGGCACTAGGCCTACCCACACAAGTGAGGTACCATTTTTATCGTGAGGCTTGGGAGATCGCAGGGTTGAAGGAAATGTGTGGCTACTCTCAGAATCCAGAAGTTTCTGTTAGCGAAATTTGAGGAAAAAGTGTTTTTTAAGTCAAATTTTGAGGTTTGCAAAGGATTCTGGGTAACAGAACCTGGTGAGAGCCCCACAAGTCACCCCATCTTGAATTTCCCTATGTTTCTAGTTTTCAAAAATGTACAGATTTGGTAGTTTTCCCTAGTTGCTGGCTGAGCTAGAGGCCAAATTCCACAGCTAGGCACTTTGCAAAAAACAGCTCTGTTTTCTTTGGGAAAATGTGATGTCTCCACGATGTGTTTTGGGGCATTTCCTGTTGCGGGCACTAGGCCTACCCACACAAGTGAGGTACCATTTTTATCGGGAGACTTGGGAGATCGCAGGGTTGAAGGAAATTTGTGGCTCCTCTCAGATTCCAGAACTTTCTGTCACCGAAATGTGAGGAAAAAGTGTTTTTAGCCACATTTTGAGGTTTGCAAAGGATTCTGGGTAACAGAACCTGGTGAGAGCCCCCACAAGTCACCCCATCTTGGATTTTGCTAGGCTTCTAGTTTTCAAAAATGTACAGATTTGGTCATTTTCCCTAGGTGCTGCCTGAACTAGAGGCCAAAATTCACAGTTAGGCACTTTGCAAAAAAAGCTCTGTTTTCTTTGGGAAAATGTGATGTCTCCATGTTGTGTTTTGGGGCATTTCCTGTCGCGGGCACTAGGCCTACCCACACAAGTGAGGTACCATTTTTATCGTGAGACTTGGGAGATCGCAGGGTTGAAGGAAATTTGTGGCTACTCTCAGAATCCAGAAGTTTCTGTTAGCGAAATGTGAGGAAAAAGTGTTTTTTTAGCCACATTTGGAGGTTTGCAAAGGATTCTGGGTAACAGAACCTGGTGAGAGCCCCACAAGTCACCCCATCTTGCATTTCCCTAGGTTTCTAGGTTTCAAAAATGTACAGATTTGGTAGTTTTCCCTAGGTGCTGGCTGAGCTAGAAGCCAAATTCCACAGCTAGGCACTTTGCAAAAAACAGCTCTGTTTTCTTTGGGAAAATGTGATGTCTCCACGATGTGTTTTGGGGCATTTCCTGTTGCGGGCACTAGGCCTACCCACACAAGTGAGGTACCATTTTTATCGGGAGACTTGGGAGATCGCATGGTTGAAGGAAATTTGTGGCTCCTCTCAGATTCCAGAACTTTCTGTCACCGAAATGTGAGGAAAAAGTGTTTTTAGCCACATTTTGAGGTTTGCCAAGGATTCTAGGTAACAGAACCTGGTGAGAGCCCCCGCAAGTCACCCCATCTTGGATTTTGCTAGGCTTCTAGTTTTCAAAAATGTACAGATTTGGTCATTTTCCCTAGGTTCTGCCTGAACTAGAGGCCAAAATTCACAGTTAGGCACTTTGCAAAAAAATATCTGTTTTCTTTGGGAAAATGTGATGTCTCCATGTTGTGTTTTGGGGCATTTCCTGTCGCGGGCACTAGGCCTACCCACACAAGTGAGGTACCATTTTTATCGTGAGGCTTGGGAGATCGCAGGGTTGAAGGAAATTTGTGGCTACTCTCAGAATCCAGAAGTTTCTGTTAGCGAAATTTGAGGAAAAAGTATTTTTTTAGTCAAATTTTGAGGTTTGCAAAGGATTCTGGGTAACAGAACCTGGTGAGAGCCCCACAAGTCACCCCATCTTTGATTTCCCTATGTTTCTAGTTTTCAAAAATGTACAGATTTGGTAGTTTTCCCTAGTTGCTGGCTGAGCTAGAGGCCAAATTCCACAGCTAGGCACTTTGCAAAAAACAGCTCTGTTTTCTTTGAGAAAATGTGATGTCTCCACATTGTGTTTTGGGGCATTTCCTGTTGTGGGCACTAGGCCTACCCACACAAGTGAGGTACCATTTTTATCGGGAGACTTGGGAGATCGCAGGGTTGAAGGAAATTTGTGGCTCCTCTCAGATTCCAGAACTTTCTGTCACCGAAATGTGAGGAAAAAGTGTTTTTAGCCACATTTTGAGGTTTGCAAAGGATTCTGGGTAACAGAACCTGGTGAGAGCCCCCACAAGTCACCCCATCTTGGATTTTGCTAGGCTTCTAGTTTTCAAAAATGTACAGATTTGGTCATTTTCCCTAGGTGCTGCCTGAACTAGAGGCCAAAATTCACAGTTAGGCACTTTGCAAAAAAAGCTCTGTTTTCTTTGGGAAAATGTGATATCTCCATGTTGTGTTTTGGGGCATTTCCTGTCGCGGGCACTAGGCCTACCCACACAAGTGAGGTACCATTTTTATCGTGAGACTTGGGAGATCGCAGGGTTGAAGGAAATTTGTGGCTACTCTCAGAATCCAGAAGTTTCTGTTAGCGAAATGTGAGGAAAAAGTGTTTTTTTAGCCACATTTGGAGGTTTGCAAAGGATTCTGGGTAACAGAACCTGGTGAGAGCCCCACAAGTCACCCCATCTTGCATTTCCCTAGGTTTCTAGGTTTCAAAAATGTACAGATTTGGTAGTTTTCCCTAGTTGCTGGCTGAGCTAGAGGCCAAATTCCACAGCTAGGCACTTTGCAAAAAACAGCTCTGTTTTCTTTGGGAAAATGTGATGTCTCCACAATGTGTTTTTTGGCATTTCCTGTTGCGGGCACTAGGCCTACCCACACAAGTGAGGTACCATTTTTATCGGGAAACTTGGGAGATCGCAGGGTTGAAGGAAATTTGTGGCTCCTCTCAGATTCCAGAACTTTCTGTCACCGAAATGTGAGGAAAAAGTGTTTTTTGCCACATTTTGAGGTTTGCTAAGGATTCTGGGTAACAGAACCTGGTGAGAGCCCCCACAAGTCACCCCATCTTGGATGTTGCTAGGCTTCTAGTTTTCAAAAATGTACAGATTTGGTCATTTTCCCTAGGTGCTGCCTGAACTAGAGGCCAAAATTCACAGTTAGGCACTTTGCAAAAAAATCTCTGTTTTCTTTGGGAAAATGTGATGTCTCCATGTTGTGTTTTGGGGCATTTCCTGTCGCGGGCACTAGGCCTACCCACACAAGTGAGGTACCATTTTTATCGTGAGACTTGGGAGATCGCAGGGTTGAAGGAAATTTGTGGCTACTCTCAGAATCCAGAAGTTTCTGTTAGCGAAATGTGAGGAAAAAGTGTTTTTTTAGCCACATTTGGAGGTTTGCAAAGGATTCTGGGTAACAGAATCTGGTGAGAGCCCCACAAGTCACCCCATCTTGGATTTCCCTATGTTTCTAGTTTTCAAAAATGTACAGATTTGGTAGTTTTCCCTAGTTGCTGGCTGAGCTAGAGGCCAAATTCCACAGCTAGGCACTTTGCAAAAAACAGCTCTGTTTTCTTTGAGAAAATGTGATGTCTCCACATTGTGTTTTGGGGCATTTCCTGTTGCGGGCACTAGGCCTACCCACACAAGTGAGGTACCATTTTTATCGGGAGACTTGGGAGATCGCAGGGTTGAAGGAAATTTGTGGCTCCTCTCAGATTCCAGAACTTCCTGTCACCGAAATGTGAGGAAAAAGTGTTTTTAGCCACATTTTGAGGTTTGCCAAGGATTCTGGGTAAGAGAACCTGGTGAGAGCCCCCACAAGTCACCCCATCTTGGATTTTGCTAGGCTTCTAGTTTTCAAAAATGTACAGATTTGGTCATTTTCCCTAGGTGCTGCCTGAACTAGAGGCCAAAATTCACAGTTAGGCACTTTGCAAAAAAATCTCTGTTTTCTTTGGGAAAATGTGATGTCTCCATGTTGTGTTTTGGGGCATTTCCTGTCGCGGGCACTAGGCCTACCCACACAAGTGAGGTACCATTTTTATCGTGAGGCTTGGGAGATCGCAGGGTTGAAGGAAATGTGTGGCTACTCTCAGAATCCAGAAGTTTCTGTTAGCGAAATTTGAGGAAAAAGTGTTTTTTTAGTCAAATTTTGAGGTTTGCAAAGGATTCTGGGTAACAGAACCTGGTGAGAGCCCCACAAGTCACCCCATCTTGGATTTCCCTATGTTTCTAGTTTTCAAAAATGTACAGATTTGGTAGTTTTCCCTAGTTGCTGGCTGAGCTAGAGGCCAAATTCCACAGCTAGGCACTTTGCAAAAAACAGCTCTGTTTTCTTTGAGAAAATGTGATGTCTCCACATTGTGTTTTGGGGCATTTCCTGTTGCGGGCACTAGGCCTACCCACACAAGTGAGGTACCATTTTTATCGGGAGACTTGGGAGATCGCAGGGTTGAAGGAAATTTGTGGCTCCTCTCAGATTCCAGAACTTCCTGTCACCGAAATGTGAGGAAAAAGTGTTTTTAGCCACATTTTGAGGTTTGCAAAGGATTCTGGGTAACAGAACCTGGTGAGAGCCCCCACAAGTCACCCCATCTTTCATTTAGCTAGGCTTCTAGTTTTCAAAAATATACAGATTTGGTCATTTTCCCTAGGTGCTGCCTGAACTAGAGGCCAAAATTCACAGTTAGGCACTTTGCAAAAAAATCACTGTTTTCTTTGGGAAAATGTGATGTCTCCATGTTGTGTTTTGGGGCATTTCCTGTCGCGGGCACTAGGCCTACCCACACAAGTGAGGTACCATTTTTATCGTGAGGCTTGGGAGATCGCAGGGTTGAAGGAAATGTGTGGCTACTCTCAGAATCCAGAAGTTTCTGTTAGCGAAATTTGAGGAAAAAGTGTTTTTTTAGTCAAATTTTGAGGTTTGCAAAGGATTCTGGGTAACAGAACCTGGTGAGAGCCCCACAAGTCACCCCATCTTGGATTTCCCTATGTTTCTAGTTTTCAAAAATGTACAGATTTGGTAGTTTTCCCTAGTTGGTGGCTGAGCTAGAGGCCAAATTCCACAGCTAGGCACTTTGCAAAAAACAGCTCTGTTTTCTTTGGGAAAATGTGATGTCTCCACAATGTGTTTTGGGGCATTTCCTGTTGCGGGCACTAGGCCTACCCACACAAGTGAGGTACCATTTTTATCGGGAAACTTGGGAGATCGCAGGGTTGAAGGAAATTTGTGGCTCCTCTCAGATTCCAGAACTTTCTGTCACCGAAATGTGAGGAAAAAGTGTTTTTAGCCACATTTTGAGGTTTGCCAAGGATTCTGGGTAACAGAACCTGGTGAGAGCCCCCACAAGTCACCCCATCTTGGATTTTGCTAGGCTTCTAGTTTTCAAAAATGTACAGATTTGGTCATTTTCCCTAGGTGCTGCCTGAACTAGAGGCCAAAATTCACAGTTAGGCACTTTGCAAAAAAATCTCTGTTTTCTTTGGGAAAATGTGATGTCTCCATGTTGTGTTTTGGGGCATTTCCTGTCGCGGGCACTAGGCCTACCCACACAAGTGAGGTACCATTTTTATCGTGAGGCTTGGGAGATCGCAGGGTTGAAGGAAATGTGTGGCTACTCTCAGAATCCAGAAGTTTCTGTTAGCGAAATTTGAGGAAAAAGTGTTTTTTTAGTCAAATTTTGAGGTTTGCAAAGGATTCTGGGTAACAGAACCTGGTGAGAGCCCCACAAGTCACCCCATCTTGGATTTCCCTATGTTTCTAGTTTTCAAAAATGTACAGATTTGGTAGTTTTCCCTAGTTGCTGGCTGAGCTAGAGGCCAAATTCCACAGCTAGGCACTTTGCAAAAAACAGCTCTGTTTTCTTTGAGAAAATGTGATGTCTCCACATTGTGTTTTGGGGCATTTCCTGTTGCGGGCACTAGGCCTACCCACACAAGTGAGGTACCATTTTTATCGGGAGACTTGGGAGATCGCAGGGTTGAAGGAAATTTGTGGCTCCTCTCAGATTCCAGAACTTCCTGTCACCGAAATGTGAGGAAAAAGTGTTTTTAGCCACATTTTGAGGTTTGCAAAGGATTCTGGGTAACAGAACCTGGTGAGAGCCCCCACAAGTCACCCCATCTTTCATTTAGCTAGGCTTCTAGTTTTCAAAAATATACAGATTTGGTCATTTTCCCTAGGTGCTGCCTGAACTAGAGGCCAAAATTCACAGTTAGACACTTTGCAAAAAAAGCTCTGTTTTCTTTGGGAAAATGTGATGTCTCCATGTTGTGTTTTGGGGCATTTCCTGTCACGGGCACTAGGCCTACCCACACAAGTGAGGTACCATTTTTATCGGGAGACTTGGGAGATCGCAGGTTTGAAGGAAATTTGTGGCTACTCTCAGAATCCAGCGAAATGTGAGGAAAAAGTGTTTTTTTAGCCAGATTTTGAGGTTTGCAAAGGATTCTGTGTAACAGAACCTGGTGAGAGCCCCACAAGTCACCCTATCTTCGATTCCCCTATGTGTCTAGTTTTCACAAATGCAAAGGTTTGGTAGGTTTCCCTAGGTGCCGGCTGAGCTAGAGGCCAAAATCTACAGCTAAGCACTTTTAAAAAAACAGCTCTGTTTTCTTTTAGAAAATGTGACGTGTCCACATTGTGTTTTGGGGCATTTCCTGTCCTGGGCACTAGGCCTACACACACAAGTGAGGCACCATTTTTATCGGGAGACTTGGGGGAACGTTGGGTGGAAGGAAATTTGTGGCTCCTCTCAGATTCCATAAATTTCTGTCAACGAAATGTGAGGGAAAAGTGTTTTTTTAGCCAAATTTTGAGGTTTGCAAAGGATTCTGGGTAACAGAATCTGGTGAGAGCCCCACAAGTCACCCCATCTTGGATTTCCCTAGGTTTCTAGTTTTCAAAAATGTACAGATTTGGTAGTTTTCCCTAGCTGCTGGCTGAGCTAGAGGCCAAATTCCACAGCTAGACACTTTGCAAAAAACAGCTCTGTTTTCTTTGGGAAAATGTGATGTCTCCACGATGTGTTTTGGGGCATTTCCTGTTGCGGGCACTAGGCCTACCCACACAAGTGAGGTACCATTTTTATCGGGAGACTTGGGAGATCGCAGGGTTGAAGGAAATTTGTGGCTCCTCTCAGATTCCAGAACTTTCTGTCACCGAAATGTGAGGAAAAAGTGTTTTTAGCCACATTTTGAGGTTTGCAAAGGATTCTGGGTAACAGAACCTGGTGAGAGCCCCCACAAGTCACCCCATCTTGTATTTTGCTAGGCTTCTAGTTTTCAAAAATGTACAGATTTGGTCATTTTCCCTAGGTGCTGCCTGAACTAGAGGCCAAAATTCACAGTTAGGCACTTTGCAAAAAAATCTCTGTTTTCTTTGGGAAAATGTGATGTCTCCATGTTGTGTTTTGGGGCATTTCCTGTCGCGGGCACTAGGCCTACCCACACAAGTGAGGTACCATTTTTATCGTGAGACTTGGGAGATCGCAGGGTTGAAGGAAATTTGTGGCTACTCTCAGAATCCAGAAGTTTCTGTTAGCGAAATGTGAGGAAAAAGTGTTTTTTTAGCCACATTTGGAGGTTTGCAAAGGATTCTGGGTAACAGAATCTGGTGAGAGCCCCACAAGTCACCCCATCTTGGATTTCCCTATGTTTCTAGTTTTAAAAAATGTACAGATTTGGTAGTTTTCCCTAGTTGCTGGCTGAGCTAGAGGCCAAATTCCACAGCTAGGCACTTTGCAAAAAACAGCTCTGTTTTCTTTGAGAAAATGTGATGTCTCCACATTGTGTTTTGGGGCATTTCCTGTTGCGGGCACTAGGCCTACCCACACAAGTGAGGTACCATTTTCATCGGGAGACTTGGGAGATCGCAGGGTTGAAGGAAATTTGTGGCTCCTCTCAGATTCCAGAACTTCCTGTCACCGAAATGTGAGGAAAAAGTGTTTTTAGCCACATTTTGAGGTTTGCCAAGGATTCTGGGTAAGAGAACCTGGTGAGAGCCCCCACAAGTCACCCCATCTTGGATTTTGCTAGGCTTCTAGTTTTCAAAAATGTACAGATTTGGTCATTTTCCCTAGGTGCTGCCTGAACTAGAGGCCAAAATTCACAGTTAGGCACTTTGCAAAAAAATCTCTGTTTTCTTTGGGAAAATGTGATGTCTCCATGTTGTGTTTTGGGGCATTTCCTGTCGCGGGCACTAGGCCTACCCACACAAGTGAGGTACCATTTTTATCGTGAGGCTTGGGAGATCGCAGGGTTGAAGGAAATGTGTGGCTACTCTCAGAATCCAGAAGTTTCTGTTAGCGAAATTTGAGGAAAAAGTGTTTTTTTAGTCAAATTTTGAGGTTTGCAAAGGATTCTGGGTAACAGAACCTGGTGAGAGCCCCACAAGTCACCCCATCTTGGATTTCCCTATGTTTCTAGTTTTCAAAAATGTACAGATTTGGTAGTTTTCCCTAGTTGCTGGCTGAGCTAGAGGCCAAATTCCACAGCTAGGCACTTTGCAAAAAACAGCTCTGTTTTCTTTGAGAAAATGTGATGTCTCCACATTGTGTTTTGGGGCATTTCCTGTTGCGGGCACTAGGCCTACCCACACAAGTGAGGTACCATTTTTATCGGGAGACTTGGGAGATCGCAGGGTTGAAGGAAATTTGTGGCTCCTCTCAGATTCCAGAACTTCCTGTCACCGAAATGTGAGGAAAAAGTGTTTTTAGCCACATTTTGAGGTTTGCAAAGGATTCTGGGTAACAGAACCTGGTGAGAGCCCCCACAAGTCACCCCATCTTTCATTTAGCTAGGCTTCTAGTTTTCAAAAATATACAGATTTGGTCATTTTCCCTAGGTGCTGCCCTGAACTAGAGGCCAAAATTCACAGTTAGGCACTTTGCAAAAAAAATCACTGTTTTCTTTGGGAAAATGTGATGTCTCCATGTTGTGTTTTGGGGGCATTTCCTGTCGCGGGCACTAGGCCTACCCACACAAGTGAGGTACCATTTTTATCGTGAGGCTTGGGAGATCGCAGGGTTGAAGGAAATGTGTGGCTACTCTCAGAATCCAGAAGTTTCTGTTAGCGAATTTGACGGAAAAAGTGTTTTTTTAGTCAAATTTTGAGGTTTGCAAAGGATTCTGGGTAACAGAACCTGGTGAGAGCCCCACAAGTCACCCCATCTTGGATTTCCCTATGTTTCTAGTTTTCAAAAATGTACAGATTTGGTAGTTTTCCCTAGTTGGTGGCTGAGCTAGAGGCCAAATTCCACAGCTAGGCACTTTGCAAAAAAACAGCTCTGTTTTCTTTGGGAAAATGTGATGTCTCCACAATGTGTTTTGGGGCATTTCCTGTTGCGGGCACTAGGCCTACCCACACAAGTGAGGTACCATTTTTATCGGGAAACTTGGGAGCTCGCAGGGTTGAAGGAAATTTGTGCTCCTCTCAGATTCCAGAACTTTCTGTCACCCGAAAGTGAGGAAAAAGTGTTTTTAGCCACATTTTGAGGTTTGCCAAGGATTCTGGGTAACAGAACCTGGTGAGAGCCCCCACAAGTCACCCCATCATGGATTTTGCTAGGCTTCTAGTTTTCAAAAATGTACAGATTTGGTCATTTTCCTAGGTGCTGCCCTGAACTAGAGGCCAAAATTCACAGTTAGGCACTTTGCAAAAAAATCTCTGTTTTCTTTGGGAAAATGTGATGTCTCCATGTTGTGTTTTGGGGCATTTCCTGTCGCGGGCACTAGGCCTACCCACACAAGTGAGGTACCATTTTTATCGTGAGGCTTGGGGAGATCGCAGGGTTGAAGGAAATGTGTGGCTACTCTCAGAATCCAGAAGTTTCTGTTAGCGAAATTTGAGGAAAAAGTGTTTTTTTTAGTCAAATTTTGAGGTTTGCAAAGGATTCTGGGTAACAGAACCTGGTGAGAGCCCCACAAGTCACCCCATCTTGGATTTCCCTATGTTTCTAGTTTTCAAAAATGTACAGATTTGGTAGTTTTCCCTAGTTGCTGGCTGAGCTAGAGGCCAAATTCCACAGCTAGGCACTTTGCAAAAAACAGCTCTGTTTTCTTTGAGAAAATGTGATGTCTCCACATTGTGTTTTGGGGCATTTCCTGTTGCGGGCACTAGGCCTACCCACACAAGTGAGGTACCATTTTTATCGGGAGACTTGGGAGATCGCAGGGTTGAAGGAAATTTGTGGCTCCTCTCAGATTCCAGAACTTCCTGTCACCGAAATGTGAGGAAAATGTGTTTTTAGCCACATTTTGAGGTTTGCAAAGGATTCTGGGTAACAGAACCTGGTGAGAGCCCCCACAAGTCACCCCCATCTTTCATTTAGCTAGGCTTCTAGTTTTCAAAAAATATACAGATTTGGTCATTTTCCCTAGGTGCTGCCTGAACTAGAGGCCAAAATTCACAGTTAGACACTTTGCAAAAAAAGCTCTGTTTTCTTTGGGAAAATGTGATGTCTCCATGTTGTGTTTTGGGGCATTTCCTGTCACGGGCACTAGGCCTACCCACACAAGTGAGGTACCATTTTTATCGGGAGACTTGGGAGATCGCAGGTTTGAAGGAAATTTGTGGCTACTTTCAGAATCCAGCGAAATGTGAGGAAAAAGTGTTTTTTTAGCCAGATTTTGAGGTTTGCAAAAGGATTCTGTGTAACAGAACCTGGTGAGAGCCCCACAAGTCACCCTATCTTAGATTCCCCTATGTGTCTAGTTTTCACAAATGCAAAGGTTTGGTAGGTTTCCCTAGGTGCCGGCTGAGCTAGAGGCCAAAATCTACAGCTAAGCACTTTTAAAAAAACAGCTCTGTTTTCTTTTAGAAAATGTGACGTGTCCACATTGTGTTTTGGGGCATTTCCTGTCCTGGGCACTAGGCCTACCCACACAAGTGAGGCACCATTTTTATCGGGAGACTTGGGGGAACGTTGGGTGGAAGGAAATTTGTGGCTCCTCTCAGATTCCAGAAATTTCTGTCAACGAAATGTGAGGGAAAATTGTTTTTTTAGCCAAATTTTGAGGTTTGCAAAGGATTCTGGGTAACAGAATCTGGTGAGAGCCCCACAAGTCACCCCATCTTGGATTTCCCTAGGTTTCTAGTTTTCAAAAATGTACAGATTTGGTAGTTTTCCCTAGCTGCTGGCTGAGCTAGAGGCCAAATTCCACAGCTAGACACTTTGCAAAAAACAGCTCTGTTTTCTTTGGGAAAATGTGATGTCTCCACGATGTGTTTTGGGGCATTTCCTGTTGCGGGCACTAGGCCTACCCACACAAGTGAGGTACCATTTTTATCGGGAGACTTGGGAGATCGCAGGGTTGAAGGAAATTTGTGGCTCCTCTCAGATTCCAGAACTTTCTGTCACCGAAATGTGAGGAAAAAGTGTTTTTAGCCACATTTTGAGGTTTGCAAAGGATTCTGGGTAACAGAACCTGGTGAGAGCCCCCACAAGTCACCCCATCTTGTATTTTGCTAGGCTTCTAGTTTTCAAAAATGTACAGATTTGGTCATTTTCCCTAGGTGCTGCCTGAACTAGAGGCCAAAATTCACAGTTAGGCACTTTGCAAAAAAAGCTCTGTTTTCTTTGGGAAAATGTGATGTCTCCATGTTGTGTTTTGGGGCATTTCCTGTCGCGGGCACTAGGCCTACCCACACAAGTGAGGTACCATTTTTATTGTGAGGCTTGGGAGATCGCAGGGTTGAAGGAAATTTGTGGCTACTCTCAGAATCCAGAAGTTTCTGTTAGCGAAATTTGAGGAAAAAGTATTTTTTTAGTCAAATTTTGAGGTTTGCAAAGGATTCTGGGTAACAGAACCTGGTGAGAGCCCCACAAGTCACCCCATCTTGGATTTCCCTATGTTTCTAGTTTTCAAAAATGTACAGATTTGGTAGTTTTCCCTAGTTGCTGGCTGAGCTAGAGGCCAAATTCCACAGCTAGGCACTTTGCAAAAAACAGCTCTGTTTTCTTTGAGAAAATGTGATGTCTCCACATTGTGTTTTGGGGCATTTCCTGTTGCGGGCACTAGGCCTACCCACACAAGTGAGGTACCATTTTTATCGGGAGACTTGGGAGATCGCAGGGTTGAAGGAAATTTGTGGCTCCTCTCAGATTCCAGAACTTCCTGTCACCGAAATGTGAGGAAAATGTGTTTTTAGCCACATTTTGAGGTTTGCAAAGGATTCTGGGTAACAGAACCTGGTAAGAGCCCCCACAAGTCACCCCATCTTTCATTTAGCTAGGCTTCTAGTTTTCAAAAATATACAGATTTGGTCATTTTCGCTAGGTGCTGCTGAACTAGAGGCCAAAATTCACAGTTAGGCACTTTGCAAAAAAAGCTCTGTTTTCTTTGGGAAAATGTGATGTCTCCATGTTGTGTTTTGGGGCATTTCCTGTCATGGGCACTAGGCCTACCCACACAAGTGAGGTACCATTTTTATCGGAGACTTGGGAGATCGCAGGTTTGAAGGAAATTTGTGGCTACTCTCAGAAATCCAGCGAAATGTGAGGAAAAAGTGTTTTTTTAGCCAGATTTTGAGGTTTGCAAAGGATTCTGTGTAACAGAACCTGGTGAGATCCCCACAAGTCACCCTATCTTAGATTCCCCTATGTGTCTAGTTTTCACAAATGTAAAGGTTTGGTAGGTTTCCCTAGGTGCCGGCTGAGCTAGAGGCCAAAATCTACAGCTAGGCACTTTTAAAAAAACAGCTCTGTTTTCTTTTGGAAAATGTGACGTGTCCACATTGTGTTTTGGGGCATTTCCTGTCCTGGGCACTAGGCCTACCCACGCAAGTGAGGCACCATTTTTATCGGGAGACTTGGGGGAACGTTGGGTGGAAGGAAATTTGTGGCTCCTCTCAGATTCCAGAAATTTCTGTCAATGAAATGTGAGGGAAAAGTGTTTTTTTAGCCAAATTTTGAGGTTTGCAAAGGATTCTGGGTAACAGAATCTGGTGAGAGCCCCACAAGTCACCCCATCTTGGATTGCCCTAGGTTTCTAGTTTTCAAAAATGTACAGATTTGGTAGTTTTCCCTAGCTGCTGGCTGAGCTAGAGGCCAAATTCCACAGCTAGGCACCTTGCAAAAAACAGCTCTGTTTTCTTTGGGAAAATGTGATGTCTCCATGATGTGTTTTGGGGCATTTCCTGTTGCGGGGCACTAGGCCTACCCACACAAGTGAGGTACCATTTTAATCGGGAGACTTGGGAGATCGCAGGGTTGAAGGAAATTTGTGGCTCCTCTCAGAATCCAGAAGTTTCTGTTAGCGAAATTTGAGGAAAAAGTGTTTTTTTTAGTCAAATTTTGAGGTTTGCAAAGGATTCTGGGTAACAGAACCTGGTGAGAGCCCCACAAGTCACCCCATCTTGGATTTCCCTAGGTTTCTAGGTTTCAAAAATGTACAGATTTGGTAGTTTTCCCTAGTTGCTGGCTGAGCTAGAGGCCACATTCCACAGCTAGGCACTTTGCAAAAAAACAGCTCTGTTTTCTTTGAGAAAATGTGATGTCTCCACATTGTGTTTTGGGGCATTTCCTGTTGCGGGCACTAGGCCTACCCACACAAGTGAGGTACCATTTTTATCGGGAGACTTGGGAGATCGCAGGGTTGAAGGAAATTTGTGGCTCCTCTCAGATTCCAGAACTTCCTGTCACCGAAATGTGAGGAAAAAGTGTTTTTAGCCACATTTTGAGGTTTGCAAAGGATTCTGGGTAACAGAACCTGGTGAGAGCCCCCACAAGTCACCCCATCTTTCATTTAGCTAGGCTTCTAGTTTTCAAAATATACAGATTTGGTCATTTTCCGTAGGTGCTGCCTGAACTAGAGGCCAAAATTCACAGTTAGGCACTTTGCAAAAAAAAGCTCTGTTTTCTTCGGGAAAATGTGATGTCTCCACGATGTGTTTTGGGGCATTTCCTGTTGCGGGCACTAGGCCTACCCACACAAGTGAGGTACCATTTTTATCGGGAGACTTGGGAGATCGCAGGGTTGAAGGAAATTTGTGGCTCCTCTCAGATTCCAGAACTTTCTGTCACCGAAATGTGAGGAAAAAGGGTTTTTAGCCACATTTTGAGGTTTGCCAAGGATTCTGGGTAACAGAACCTGGTGAGAGCCCCCACAAGTCACCCCATCTTGGATTTTGCTAGGCTTCTAGTTTTCAAAAATGTACAGATTTGGTCATTTTCCCTAGGTGCCTGCTGAACTAGAGGCCAAAATTCACAGTTAGGCACTTTGCAAAAAAAGCTCCGTTTTCTTTGGGAAAATGTGATGTCTCCATGTTGTGTTTTGGGGCATTTCCTGTCGCGGGCACTAGTCCTACCCACACAAGTGAGGTACCATTTTTATCGTGAGCCTTGGGAGATCGCAGGGTTGAAGGAAATTTGTGGCTACTCTCAGAATCCAGAAGTTTCTGTTAGCGAAATGTGAGGAAAAAGTGTTTTTTTAGCCAAATTTTGAGGTTTGCAAAGGATTCTGGGTAACAGAACCTGGTGAGAGCCCCACAAGTCACCCCATCTTGCATTTCCCTAGGTTTCTAGGTTTCAAAAATGTACAGATTTGGTAGTTTTCCCTAGTTGCTGGCTGAGCTAGAGGCCAAATTCCACACCTAGGCACTTTGAAAAAAAACAGCTCTGTTTTCTTTTGGAAAATGTGATGTCTCCACGATGTGTTTTGGGGCATTTCCTGTTGCGGGGCACTAGCCTACCCCACACAAGTGAGGTACCATTTTTATCGGGAGACTTGGGAGATCGCAGGGTTGAAGGAAATTTGTAGCTCCTCTCAGATTCCAGAACTTTCTGTCACCGAAATGTGAGGAAAAAGTGTTTTTAGCCACATTTTGAGGTTTACCAAGGATTCTGGGTAACAGAACCTGGTGAGAGCCCCCACAAGTCACCCCATCTTGGATTTTGCTAGGCTTCTAGTTTTCAAAAATGTACAGATTTGGTAATTTTCCCTCGGTGCTTGCCTGAACTAGAGGCCAAAATTCACAGTTAGCCACTTTGCAAAAAAATCTCTGTTTTCTTTGGGAAAATGTGATGTCTCCACGATGTGTTTTGGGGCATTTCCTGTTGCGGGCACTAGGCCTACCCACACAAGTGAGGTACCATTTTTATCGGGAGACTTGGGAGATCGCAGGGTTGAAGGAAATTTGTGGCTCCTCTCAGATTCCAGAACTTTCTGTCACCGAAATGTGAGGAAAAAGTGTTTTTAGCCACATTTTGAGGTTTGCAAAGGATTCTGGGTAACAGAACCTGGTGAGAGCCCCCACAAGTCACCCCATCTTGGATTTTGCTAGGCTTCTAGTTTTCAAAAATGTACAGATTTGGTCATTTTCCCCTAGGTGCTGCCTGAACTAGAGGCCAAAATTCACAGTTAGGCACTTTGCAAAAAAAGCTCCGTTTTCTTTGGGAAAATGTGATGTCTCCATGTTGTGTTTTGGGGCATTTCCTGTCGCGGGCACTAGGCCTACCCACACAAGTGAGGTACCATTTTTATCGTGAGACTTGGGAGATCGCAGGGTTGAAGGAAATTTGTGGCTACTCTCAGAATCCAGAAGTTTCTGTTAGCGAAATGTGAGGAAAAAGTGTTTTTTTTAGCCAAATTTTGAGGTTTGCAAAGGATTCTGGGTAACAGAACCTGGTGAGAGCCCCACAAGTCACCCCATCTTGCATTTCCCTAGGTTTCTAGGTTTCAAAAATGTACAGATTTGGTAGTTTTCCCTAGTTGCTGGCTGAGCTAGAGGCCAAATTCCACAGCTAGGCACTTTGAAAAAAACAGCTCTGTTTTCTTTTGGAAAATGTGATGTCTCCACGATGTGTTTTGGGGCATTTCCTGTTGCGGGCACTAGGCCTACCCACACAAGTGAGGTACCATTTTTATCGGGAGACTTGGGAGATCGCAGGGTTGAAGGAAATTTGTAGCTCCTCTCAGATTCCAAAACTTTCTGTCACCGAAATGTGAGGAAAAAGTGTTTTTAGCCACATTTTGAGGTTTGCCAAGGATTCTGGGTAACAGAACCTGTTGAGAGCCCCCACAAGTCACCCCATCTTGGATTTTGCTAGGCTTCTAGTTTTCAAAAATGTACAGATTTGGTAATTTTCCCTAGGTGCTGCCTGAACTAGAGGCCAAAATTCACAGTTAGGCACTTTGCAAAAAAATCTCTGTTTTCTTTGGGAAAATGTGATGTCTCCATGTTGTGTTTTGGGGCTTTTCCTGTCGCGGGCACTAGGCCTACCCACACAAGTGAGGTACCATTTTTATCGTGAGGCTTGGGAGATCGCAGGGTTGAAGGAAATGTGTGGCTACTCTCAGAATCCAGAAGTTTCTGTTAGCGAAATTTGAGGAAAAAGTGTTTTTTTAGTCAAATTTTGAGGTTTGCAAAGGATTCTGGGTAACAGAACCTGGTGAGAGCCCCACAAGTCACCCCATCTTGGATTTCCCTAGGTTTCTAGGTTTCAAAAATGTACAGATTTGGTAGTTTTCCCTAGTTGCTGGCTGAGCTAGAGGCCAAATTCCACAGCTAGGCACTTTGCAAAAAACAGCTCTGTTTTCTTTGAGAAAATGTGATGTCTCCACATTGTGTTTTGGGGCATTTCCTGTTGCGGGCACTAGGCCTACCCACACAAGTGAGGTACCATTTTTATCGGGAGACTTGGGAGATCGCAGGGTTGAAGGAAATTTGTGGCTCCTCTCAGATTCCAGAACTTCCTGTCACCGAAATGTGAGGAGAAAGTGTTTTTAGCCACATTTTGAGTATTCAAAGGATTCTGGGTAACAGAACCTGGTGAGAGCCCCCACAAGTCACCCCTCTTTCATTTAGCTAGGCTTCTAGTTTTCAAAAATATACAGATTTGGTCATTTTCCCTAGGTGCTCGCCTGAATCTAGAGGCCAAAATTCACAGTTAGGCACTTTGCAAAAAAAGCTCTGTTTTCTTTGGGAAAATGTGATGTCTCCATGTTGTGTTTTGGGGCATTTCCTGTCACCGGGCACTAGGCCTACCACACAAGTGAGGTACCATTTTTATCGGGAGACTTGGGAGATTGCAGGTTTGAAGGAAATTTGTGGCTACTCTCAGAATCCAGCGAAATGTGAGGAAAAAGTGTTTTTTTAGCCAGATTTTGAGGTTTGCAAAGGATTCTGTGTAACAGAACCTGGTGAGAGCCCCACAAGTCACCCTATCTTAGATTCCCCTATGTGTCTAGTTTTCACAAATGCAAAGGTTTGGTAGGTTTCCCTAGGTGCCGGCTGAGCTAGAGGCCAAAATCTACAGCTAGGCACTTTAAAAAAACAGCTCTGTTTTCTTTTGGAAAATGTGACATGTCCACATTGTGTTTTGGGGCATTTCCTGTCCTGGGCACTAGGCCTACCCACACAAGTGAGGCCACCATTTTAATCGGGAGACTTGGGGGAACGTTGGGTGGAAGGGAATTTGTGGCTCCTCTCAGATTCCAGAAATTTCTGTCAACGAAATGTGAGGGAAAAGTGTTTTTTTAGCCAAATTTTGAGGTTTGCAAAGGATTCTGGGTAACAGAATCTGGTGAGAGGCCCACAAGTCACCCCATCTTGGATTTCCCTACGTTTTCTAGTTTTCAAAAATGTACAGATTTGGTAGTTTTCCCTAGCTCCTGGCTGAGCTAGAGGCCAAATTCCACAGCTAGGCACTTTGCAAAAAACAGCTCTGTTTTCTTTGGGAAAATGTGATGTCTCCACGATGTGTTTTGGGGCATTTCCTGTTGCGGGCACTAGGCCTACCCACACAAGTGAGGTACCATTTTTATCGGGAGACTTGGGAGATCGCAGGGTTGAAGGAAATTTGTGGCTCCTCTCAGATTCCAGAACTTTCTGTCACCGAAATGTGAGGAAAAAGTGTTTTTTAGCCACATTTTGAGGTTTGCAAAGGATTCTGGGTAACAGAACCTGGTGAGAGCCCCCACAAGTCACCCCATCTTGGATTTTGCTAGGCTTCTAGTTTTCAAAAATGTACAGATTTGGTCATTTTCCCTAGGTGCTGCCTGAACTAGAGGCCAAAATTCACAGTTAGGCACTTTGCAAAAAAATCTCTGTTTTCTTTGGGAAAATGTGATGTCTCCATGTTGTGTTTTGGGGCATTTCCTGTCGCGGGCACTAGGCCTACCCACACAAGTGAGGTACCATTTTTATCGTGAGACTTGGGAGATCGCAGGGTTGAAGGAAATTTGTGGCTACTCTCAGAATCCAGAAGTTTCTGTTAGCGAAATGTGAGGAAAAAGTGTTTTTTTAGCCACATTTGGAGGTTTGCAAAGGATTCTGGGTAACAGAACCTGGTGAGAAGCCCCACAAGTCACCCCATCTTGCATTTCCCTAGGTTTCTAGGTTTCAAAAATGTACAGATTTGGGTAGTTTTTCCCTAGGTGCTGGCTGAGCTAGAGGCCAAATTCCACAGCTAGGCACTTTGCAAAAAACAGCTCTGTTTTCTTTGGGAAAATGTGATGTCTCCACGATGTGTTTTGGGGCATTTCCTGTTGCGGGCACTAGGCCTACCCACACAAGTGAGGTTACCATTTTTATATCGGGAGACTTGGGAGATCGCATGGTTGAAGGAAATTTGTGGCTCCTCTCAGATTCCAGAACTTTCTGTCACCGAAATGTGAGGAAAAAGTGTTTTTAGCCACATTTTGAGGTTTGCCAAGGATTCTAGGTAACAGAACCTGGTGAAAGCCCCCGCAAGTCACCCCATCTTGGATTTTGCTAGGCTTCTAGTTTTCAAAAATGTACAGATTTGGTCATTTTCCCTAGGTTCTGCCTGAACTAGAGGCCAAAATTCACAGTTAGGCACTTTGCAAAAAAATATCTGTTTTCTTTGGGAAAATGTGATGTCTCCATGTTGTGTTTTGGGGCATTTCCTGTCGCGGGCACTAGGCCTACCCACACAAGTGAGGTACCATTTTTATCGTGAGGCTTGGGAGATCGCAGGGTTGAAGGAAATTTGTGGCTACTCTCAGAATCCAGAAGTTTCTGTTAGCGAATTTTGAGGAAAAAGTATTTTTTTAGTCAAATTTTGAGGTTTGCAAAGGATTCTGGGTAACAGAACCTGGTGAGAGCCCCACAAGTCACCCCATCTTTGATTTCCCTATGTTTCTAGTTTTCAAAAATGTACAGATTTGGTAGTTTTCCCCTAGTTGCTGGCTGAGCTAGAGGCCAAATTCCACAGCTAGGCACTTTGCAAAAAACAGCTCTGTTTTCTTTGAGAAAATGTGATGTCTCCACATTGTGTTTTGGGGCATTTCCCTGTTGTGGGCACTAGGCCTACCCACACAAGTGAGGTACCATTTTTATCGGGAGACTTGGGAGATCGCAGGGTTGAAGGAAATTTGTGGCTCCTCTCAGATTCCAGAACTTTCTGTCACCGAAATGTGAGGAAAAAGTGTTTTTAGCCACATTTTGAGGTTTGCAAAGGATTCTGGGTAACAGAACCTGGTGAGAGCCCCCACAAGTCACCCCATCTTGGATTTTGCTAGGCTTCTAGTTTCAAAAATGTACAGATTTGGTCATTTTCCCTAGGTGCCTGCCTGAACTAGAGGCCCAAAATTCACAGTTAGGCACTTTGCAAAAAAAGCTCTGTTTTCTTTGGGAAAATGTGATATCTCCATGTTGTGTTTTGGGGCATTTCCTGTCGCGGGCACTAGGCCTACCCACACAAGTGAGGTACCATTTTTATCGTGAGACTTGGGAGATCGCAGGGTTGCAGGAAATTTGTGGCTACTCTCAGAATCCAGAAGTTTCTGTTAGCGAAATGTGAGGAAAAAGTGTTTTTTTAGCCACATTTGGAGGTTTGCAAAGGATTCTGGGTAACAGAACCTGGTGAGAGCCCCACAAGTCACCCCATCTTGCATTTCCCTAGGTTTCTAGGTTTCAAAAATGTACAGATTTGGTAGTTTTCCCCTAGGTGCTGGCTGAGCTAGAGGCCAAATTCCACAGCTAGGCACTTTGCAAAAAACAGCTCTGTTTTCTTTGGGAAAATGTGATGTCTCCACGATGTGTTTTGGGGCATTTCCTGTTGCGGGCACCAGGCCTACCCACACAAGTGAGGTACCATTTTTATCGGGAGACTTGGGAGATCGCAGGGTTGAAGGAAATTTGTGGCTCCTCTCAGATTCCAGAACTTTCTGTCACCGAAATGTGAGGAAAAAGTGTTTTTAGCCACATTTTGAGGTTTGCCAAGGATTCTAGGTAACAGAACCTGGTGAGAGCCCCCGCAAGTCACCCCATCTTGGATTTTGCTAGGCTTCTAGTTTTCAAAAATGTACAGATTTGGTCATTTTCCCTAGGTTCTGCCTGAACTAGAGGCCAAAATTCACAGTTAGGCACTTTGCAAAAAAATATCTGTTTTCTTTGGGAAAATGTGATGTCTCCATGTTGTGTTTTGGGGCATTTCCTGTCGCGGGCACTAGGCCTACCCACACAAGTGAGGTACCATTTTTATCGTGAGGCTTGGGAGATCGCAGGGTTGAAGGAAATTTGTGGCTACTCTCAGAATCCAGAAGTTTCTGTTAGCGAAATTTGAGGAAAAGGTATTTTTTTAGTCAAATTTTGAGGTTTGCAAAGGATTCTGGGTAACAGAACCTGGTGAGAGCCCCACAAGTCACCCCATCTTTGATTTCCCTATGTTTCTAGTTTTCAAAAATGTACAGATTTGGTAGTTTTCCCTAGTTGCTGGCTGAGCTAGAGGCCAAATTCCACAGCTAGGCACTTTGCAAAAAACAGCTCTGTTTTCCTTTGAGAAAATGTGATGTCTCCACATTGTGTTTTGGGGCATTTCCTGTTGTGGGGCACTAGGCCTACCCACACAAGTGAGGTACCATTTTTATCGGGAGACTTGGGAGATCGCAGGGTTGAAGGAAATTTGTGGCTCCTCTCAGATTCCAGAACTTCCTGTCACCGAAATGCTGAGGAAAAAGTGTTTTTAAGCCACATTTTGAGGTTTGCAAAGGATTCTGGGTAACAGAACCCTGGTGAGAGCCCCCACAAGTCACCCCATCTTTCATTTAGCTAGGCTTCTAGTTTTCAAAAAATATACAGATTTGGTCATTTTCCCCTAGGTGCTGCCTGAACTAGAGGCCAAAATTCACAGTTAGGCACTTTGCAAAAAAAGCTCTGTTTTCTTTGGGAAAATGTGATGTCTCCATGTTGTGTTTTGGGGCATTTCCTGTCACGGGGCACTAGGCCTACCCACACAAGTGAGGTACCATTTTTATCGGGAGACTTGGGAGATCGCAGGTTTGAAGTAAATTTGTGGCTACTCTCAGAATCCAGCATAATGTGAGGAAAAAGTGTTTTTTTAGCCAGATTTTGAGGTTTGCAAAGGATTCTGTGTAACAGAACCTGGTGAGAGCCCCACAAGTCACCCTATCTTAGATTCCCCTATGTGTCTAGTTTTCACAAATGCAAAGGTTTGGTAGGTTTCCCCTAGGTGCCCGGCTGAGCTAGAGGCCAAAATCTACAGCTAGGCACTTTAAAAAAAAACAGCTCTGTTTTCTTTTGGAAAATGTGACGTGTCCACATTGTGTTTTGGGGCATTTCCTGTCCTGGGCACTAGGCCTACCCACACAAGTGAGGCACCATTTCTATCGGGAGACTTGGGGGAACGTTGGGTGGAAGGGAATTTGTGGCTCCTCTCAGATTCCAGAAATTTCTGTCAACGAAATGTGAGGGAAAAGTGTTTTTTTAGCCAAATTTTGAGGTTTGCAAAGGATTCTGGGTAAAAGAATCTGGTGAGAGCCCCACAAGTCACCGCATCTTGGATTTCCCTCGGTTTCTAGTTTTCAAAAATGTACAGATTTGGTAGTTTTCCCTAGCTGCTGGCTGAGCTAGAGGCCAAAATCCACAGCTAGGCACTCTGCAAAAAACATCTCTGTTTTCTTTGGGAAAATTTGATGTCTCCACGTTGTGTTTTAGGGCATTTCCTGTCGCGGGCACTAGGCCTACCCACACAAGTGAGGTACCATTTTTTATCGGGAGACTTGGGAGATCGCAGGGTTGAAGGACATTTGTGGCTCCTCTCAGATTCCAGAACTTTCTATTACTGAAATGTGAGGAATAAGTGTTTTTTAGACAAATTTTGAGGTTTGCAAAGGATTCTGGGTAACAGAACCTGGTGAGAGAAGCCCCACAAGTCACCCCATCTTGGATTTCCCTAGGTTTCTAGTTTTAAAAAAATGTACAGATTTGGTAGTTTTCCTAGTTGCTGGCTGAGCTAGAGGCCAAAATTCCACAGCTAGGCACTTTGCAAAAAACAGCTCTGTTTTCTTTGAGAAAATGTGATGTCTACACATTGTGTTTTGGGGCATTTCCTGTTGCGGGCACTAGGCCTACCCACACAAGTGAGGTACCATTTTTATCGGGAGACTTGGGAGATCGCAGGGTTGAAGGAAATTTGTGGCTCCTCTCAGATTCCAGAACTTTCTGTCACCGAAATGTGAGGAAAAAGTGTTTTTTATAACCAAATTTTTGAGGTTTGCAAAGGATTCTGGGAAACAGAACCTGGTGAGAGCCCCCCAAGTCACCCCATCTTGTATTTCCCTAGGTTTCTAGTTTTCAAAAATGTACAGGTTTGGTAGGTTTCCCTAGGTGCCCCCGGCTGAGCTAGAGGCCAAAATCTACAGGTAGGCACTTTGCAAAAAAAGCTCTGTTTTCTTTGGGAAAATGTGATGTCTCCATGTTGTGTTTTGGGGCATTTCCTGTCACGGGCACTAGGCCTACCCACACAAGTGAGGTACCATTTTTATCATGAGACTTGGGAGATCGCAGGGTTGAAGGAAATTTGTGGCTATTCTCAGAATCCAGAAGTTTCCGTTAGCGAAATGTGAGGAAAAATGTGTTTTTTTAGCCAAATTTTGAGGTTTGCAAAGGATTCTGGGTAACAGAACCTGGGTGAGAGCCCCACAAGTCACCCCATTTTGCATTTCCCTAGGTTTCTAGGTTTCAAAAATGTACAGATTTGGCAGTTTTCCCCAAGTTGCTGGCTGAGCTAGAGGCCAAATTCCACAGCTAGGCACTTTGAAAAAAAACAGCTCTGTTTTCTTTTGGAAAATGTGATGTCTCCACGATGTGTTTTGGGGCATTTCCTGTTGCGGGCACTAAGCCTACCCACACAAGTGAGGTACCTTTTTTATCGGGAGACTTGGGAGATCGCAGGGTTGAAGGAAATTTGTGGCTCCTCTCAGATTCCAGAACTTTCTGTCACCGAAATGTGAGGAAAAAGTGTTTTTAGCCACATTTTGAGGTTTGCCAAGGATTCTGGGTAACAGAACCTGGTGAGAGCCCCCACAAGTCACCCCATCTTGGATTTTGCTAGGCTTCTAGTTTTCAAAAATGTACAGATTTGGTCATTTTCCCTAGGTGCCTGCCTGAACTAGAGGCCAAAATTCACAGTTAGGCACTTTGCAAAAAAATCTCTGTTTTCTTTGGGAAAATGTGATGTCTCCATGTTGTGTTTTGGGGCATTTCCTGTCGCGGGCACTAGGCCTACCCACACAAGTGAGGTACCATTTTTATCGTGAGGCCTGGGAGATCGCAGGGTGGAAGGAAATGTGTGGCTACTCTCAGAATCCAGAAGTTTCTGTTAGCGAAATTTGAGAAAAAGTGTTTTTTTAGTCAAATTTTGAGGTTTGCAAAGGATTCTGGGTAACAGAACCTGGTGAGAGCCCCACAAGTCACCCCATCTTGGATTTCCCTATGTTTCTAGTTTTCAAAAATTTACAGATTTGGTAGTTTTCCCCTAGTTGCTGGCTGAGCTAGAGGCCAAATTCCACAGCTAGGCACTTTCCAAAAAACAGCTCTGTTTTCTTTGAGAAAATGTGATGTCTCCACATTGTGTTTTGGGGCATTTCCTGTTGCGGGCACTAGGCCTACCCCACACAAGTGAGGTACCATTTTTATCGGGAGACTTGGGAGATCGCAGGGTTGAAGGAAATTTGTGGCTCCTCTCAGATTCCAGAACTTCCTGTCACCGAAAAGTGAGGAGAAAGTGTTTTTAGCCAAATTTTGAGTATGCAAAGGATTCTGGGTAACAGAACCTGGTGAGAGCCCCCACAAGTCACCCCATCTTTCATTTAGCTAGGCTTCTAGTTTTCAAAAATATACAGATTTGGTCATTTTCCCTAGGTGCTGCCTGAACTAGAGGCCAAAATTCACAGTTAGGCACTTTGCAAAAAAAAGCTCTGTTTTCTTTGGGAAAATGTGATGTCTCCATGTTGCGTTTTGGGGGCATTTCCTGTCACGGGCACTAGGCTACCCACACAAGTGAGTACCATTTTTATCGGGAGACTTGGGAGATTGCAGGTTTGAAGGAAATTTGTGGCTACTCTCAGAATCCAGCGAAATGTGAGGAAAAAGTGTTTATTTTAGCCAGATTTTGAGGTTTGCAAAGGATTCTGTGTAACAGAACCTGGTGAGAGCCCCACAAGTCACCCTATCTTAGATTCCCCTATGTGTCTAGTTTTCACAAATGCAAAGGTTTGGTAGGTTTCCCTAGGTGCCCCCGGCTGAGCTAGAGGCCAAAATCTACAGCTAGGCACTTTTAAAAAAAACAGCTGTTTTCTTTTGGAAAATGTGACGTGTCCACATTGTGTTTTGGGGCATTTCCTGTCCTGGGCACTAGGCCTACCCCACACAAGTGAGGCACCATTTTTATCGGGAGACTTGGGGGAACGTTGGGTGGAAGGAAATTTGTGGCTCCTCTCAGATTCCAGAAATTTCTGTCAACGAAATGTGAGGGAAAAGTGTTTTTTTAGCCAAATTTTGAGGTTTGCAAAGGATTCTGGGTAACAGAATCTGGTGAGAGGCCCACAAGTCACCCCATCTTGGATTTCCCTAGGTTTCTAGTTTTCAAAAATGTACAGATTTGGTAGTTTTCCCTAGCTGCTGGCTGAGCTAGAGGCCAAATTCCACAGCTAGGCACTTTGCAAAAAACAGCTCTGTTTTCTTTGGGAAAATGTGATGTCTCCACGATGTGTTTTGGGGCATTTCCTGTTGCGGGCACTAGGCCTACCCACACAAGTGAGGGTACCATTTTTATCGGGAGACTTGGGAGATCGCAGGGTTGAAGGAAATTTTTGGCTCCTCTCAGATTCCAGAACTTTCTGTCACCGAAATGTGAGGAAAAAGTGTTTTTAGCCACATTTTGAGGTTTGCAAAGGATTCTGGGTAACAGAACCTGGTGAGAGCCCCCAGAAGTCCACCCCATCATGGATTTTGCTAGGCTTCTAGTTTTCAAAAATGTACAGATTTGGTCATTTTCCCTAGGTGCTGCCTGAACTAGAGGCCAAAATTCACAGTTAGGCACTTTGCAAAAAAAGCTCTGTTTTCTTTGGGAAAATGTGATGTCTCCATGTTGTGTTTTGGGGCATTTCCTGTCGCGGGCACTAGGCCTACCCACACAAGTGAGGTACCATTTTTATCGTGAGACTTGGGAGATCGCAGGGTTGAAGGAAATTTGTGGCTACTCTCAGAATCCAGAAGTTTCTGTTAGCGAAATGTGAGGAAAAAGTGTTTTTTTAGCCACATTTGGAGGTTTGCAAAGGATTCTGGGTAACAGAACCTGGTGAGAGCCCCACAAGTCACCCCATCTTGCATTTCCCTAGGTTTCTAGGTTTCAAAAATGTACAGATTTGGTAGTTTTCCCTAGGTGCTGGCTGAGCTAGAGGCCAAATTCCACAGCTAGGCACTTTGCAAAAAACAGCTCTGTTTTCCTTTGGGAAAATGTGATGTCTCCACGATGTGTTTTGGGGCATTTCCTGTTGCGGGCACTAGGCCTACCCACACAAGTGAGGTACCATTTTTATCGGGAGACTTGGGAGATCGCAGGGTTGAAGGAAATTTGTGGCTCCTCTCAGATTCCAGAACTTTCTGTCGCCGAAATGTGAGGAAAAAGTGTTTTTAGCCACATTTTGAGGTTTGCCAAGGATTCTAGGTAACTGAACCTGGTGAGAGCCCCCCGCAAGTCACCCCATCTTGGATTTTGCTAGGCTTCTAGTTTTCAAAAATGTACAGATTTGGTCATTTTCCCCTATGGTTCTGCCTGAACTAGAGGCCAAAATTCACAGTTAGTGGCACTTTGCAAAAAAATCTCTGTTTTCTTTGGGAAAATGTGATGTCTCCATGTTGTGTTTTGGGGGCATTTCCTGTCGCGGGCACTAGGCCTACCCACACAAGTGAGGTACCATTTTTATCGTGAGGCTTGGGAGATCGCAGGGTTGAAGGAAATTTGTGGCTACTCTCAGAATCCAGAAGTTTCTGTTAGCGAAATTTGAGGAAAAAGTATTTTTTTAGTCAAATTTTGAGGTTTGCAAAGGATTCTGGGTAACAGAACCTGGTGAGAGCCCCACAAGTCACCCCATCTTGGATTTCCCTA
Organism: Pleurodeles waltl; assembly: GCF_031143425.1. Classification (NCBI taxonomy): domain Eukaryota; kingdom Metazoa; phylum Chordata; class Amphibia; order Caudata; family Salamandridae; genus Pleurodeles; species Pleurodeles waltl. Next base: position 565,433,314 of record NC_090442.1, read on the forward strand.
TGTTTCTAGTTTTCAAAAATGTACAGATTTGGTAGTTTTCCCTAGTTGCTGGCTGAGCTAGAGGCCAAATTCCACAGCTAGGCACTTTGCAAAAAACAGCTCTGTTTTCTTTGAGAAAATGTGATGTCTCCACATTGTGTTTTGGGGCATTTCCTGTTGCGGGCACTAGGCCTACCCACACAAGTGAGGTACCATTTTTATCGGGAGACTTGGGAGATCGCAGGGTTGAAGGAAATTTGTGGCTCCTCTCAGATTCCAGAACTTCCTGTCACCGAAATGTGAGGAAAAAGTGTTTTTTAACCACATTTTGAGGTTTGCAAAGGGATTCTGGGTAACAGAACCTGGTGAGAGCCCCCACAAGTCACCCCCATCTTTCATTTAGCTAGGCTTCTAGTTTTCAAAAATATACAGATTTGGTCATTTTCCGTAGGTGCTGCCTGAACTAGAGGCCAAAATTTCACAGTTAGGCACTTTGCAAAAAAAGCTCTGTTTTCTTTGGGAAAATGTGATGTCTCCATGTTGTGTTTTGGGGCATTTCCTGTCAGGGGCACTAGGCCTACCCACACAAGTGAGGTACCATTTTTTATCGGGAGACTTGGGAGATCGCAGGTTTGAAGGAAATTTGTGGCTACTCTCAGAATCCAGCGAAATGTGAGGAAAAAGTGTTTTTTTTTAGCCAGATTTTGAGGTTTGCAAAGG